>NC_053397.1:41849093-42156051 GCF_905171765.1 Bufo bufo | reverse complement strand
ATGGAGTTCAAAATACTAATAAAATAATAAATTAATTAAATTATAAATCAATAATAAAATAATAATAAAATAAAATACTTATAAAATAATAAATTAATAAAATACTGATAAAATAAAATACTAATAAAATAATAAATTAATAAAATAATACATTGATAAAATAAAATAATAAATTAATAATAAAACAAATCAATAATAAAATACTAATAAAATATTTGATAGGAGCCATTACACATTCGATGGAGCTGTGTATTTCTGGTGTAGGAGCTACTGTACAGTAAAACAGCTGATCGGCAGGGATATGGGGTCGGATTCCCGCCGATCAGATGTTAATGGCCAATTCTCAGAAAAGAATACCACTTTAACAAGGCATATAGGCTGAGGTTGTTTTTATAGGACAGCCCTTTAACATTGATGGCTTTTGGAATATATATGAGACAAAACAGTCCTAATACACTTTCTAATGAAATGCATTAAAGGGGTTCTGCACTTTGTTTAAACTGATGATCTATCCTCTGGATAGATCATCAGCATCTGATCGGCGGAGGTCCGACACCCGGGACCCCCGGCGATCAGCTGTTTGAGAAGGCAGCGGCGCTCCAGCAGCGCCGCGGCATTCTCACTGTTTACCACAGGCCGAGTGACGTCATGACTTGTATCAACTGGCCTGGGCCGGGCTAAGCTCCATTCAAGTGAACAGAGTAATACTAGTCGTGATGTCACTGGGCCTGTGGTAAACAGTGAGAAGGCCGCGGCGCTGCTGGAGCGCCGCTGCCTTCTCAAACAGCTGATTGGCGGGGGTCCCGGGTGTCTAACCCCCGCCAATCAGAAGCTGATGATCTATCCAGAGGATAGATAATCAGTTTAAACAAAGTGCAGAACCCCTTTAAAATGGGTATTTCTGCAATAAAGAGAAACTGTATCACCACGCTTGAGAGCTGAAATGTTATATTAAAGGGGTATACCGGTTGTTCCAAGTTATCCCCAGAATAGGGAATATCTATTAGATCTCTGGAGGTCCCACTGCTGGGACCTCTAATGATCATGAGAATGGGGACCACGTACCCCTCAGAGCCCACAAAATGAACAGAGCCACAGGTCAGGCATGCAAGCTGCCACTCCATTCATCTCTAAGGGAGTTCCGGAAATAGTGGAGCGATGTACTGGGTTGTCTATGGAACGTCTGTAGAGATGAACGGAGGGGTATTTTGCATGCTTGACTTACCACTCTGTTGGTTTCTAGGGAGTTCCAAGGGGGACAGGGTCAGTGGGGGTCCTAGTGGTAGGACCCCGACCAATCTATTAGTTATCCCCTAGCCACAGGAGCTTGTAACCACTGGAATACCCCTTTAAAGAGAAACGGGCACCACTCCTGCTTTGGTAAAGACTTGTATTGCCCATGAAATACTTTTTGCGTAATAGAGTTGTGTAATGAGCCTTTCCTCTATTATTACTCCTAGAAACTAATACAAATACCTTGACAAGTGTGTGTTACCAGTTAAGGGTCCGTCAATTCACATTGCAGCATTATCCAGTAAGTGCTGACAGTGCCAGACTATGGAGAAGCAAACCCCTTTGACAGGTGAAAAAGCAAAGCCCAGTGGTCAATGTATTCATGAATATTCAGGAGGAATAACAGAGGGACATCACAACACAGAGTTCTGAGAAAAGATTCCTCCGGTTTTTCTCATTTCATGGGAAATACAAGTTGTCAGTAGTCAGCTCCTCTGCACAGTATAGAACAAGGTTGTTAGTCGCTTTAGGCTCTCCTGCTCTATGTACAATCTATAGAAGAACAGATTCCGTTCTGGTGATCGCCATGCATGTATATTGGCATACCAGGAATGTTTCCCTCCTCTCATCATCCATGTGTGTATAAAAATGAAAAGCGTTTAGAGACAGAAGCAGCTTTCCTGGCTTCAGCGATGACAGTTTTGGCACAGACAATGCGACCGAATGCCAAATTAGGCAAAGTATTTATGCCTTCATCTGTTTAAATAGAAAGATTAGTTATTCAGAATGAGGACACAATGCTTTATGAATGCTGCCACGTCTGCTCTTACCATATCACAGTTTGCCATGGGGTTTTCACGGCAATCTCTACGTCAACGCTACTATTAGCAGAAATCAATTCATGCTTTCTCCAGAAGTGTAAAAAATGTGCACTTTTGGAAACATTTTCATTGCTCCCATGAATCTAAAATGAAAATAAAGAAATAAAAATTTGCAAATAGAATCGTTATGGGCAAACAGCTACAATGCAGACCTATACATCTCCATGCTTACAGACAGCATACATTTGTAATGTGTTTTTTATTTATTTATTTATTTTCCCCAAAACATGTGGATGGTTTTCGAGATACAGCGCCGTACATCGTATAGTGGCAGTGCTTGGTATTGCAGCTCAGCCCTATTGACTTAAATGGGGCTGAGCTGCAACTAGGTCACGTGACCAATGTACAGTGATGTCACCGGCCTAGGAAGAGGCTGCAGCACTCAAGGCCTCCTCTAACAGCTGATCGGCAGGGTTCCCGAGGGGTCCGGGTGTCAAAAATATACAGTACAGACCAAATGTTTGGACACACCTTCTCATTCAAAGAGTTTTCTTTATTTTCATGACTATGAAGGCATCAAAACTATGAATTAACACATGTGGAATTATATACATAACAAACAAGTGTGAAACAACTGAAAATATGTCATATTCTAGGTTCTTCAAAGTAGCCACCTTTTGCTTTGATTACTGCTTTGCACACTCTTGGCATTCTCTTGATGAGCTTCAAGAGGTAGTCCCCTGAAATGGTCTTCCAACAGTCTTGAAGGAGTTCCCAGAGATGCTTAGCACTTGTTGGCCCTTTTGCCTTCACTCTGCGGTCCAGCTCACCCCAAACCATCTCGATTGGGTTCAGGTCCGGTGACTGTGGAGGCCAGGTCATCTGGCGCAGCACCCCATCACTCTCCTTCATGGTCAAATAGCCCTTACTTTCAAAGTTTTCCCAATTTTTCGGCTGACTGACTGACCTTCATTTCTTAAAGTAAAGATGGCCACTCATTTTTCTTTACTTAGCTGCTTTTTTCTTGCCATAATACAAATTCTAACAGTCTATTCAGTAGGACTATCAGCTGTGTATCCACCTGACTTCTCCTCAACGCCACTGATGGTCCCAACCCCATTTATAAGGCAAGAAATCCCACTTATTAAACCTGACAGAGCACACCTGTGAAGTGAAAACCATTTCAGGGGACTACCTCTTGAAGCTCATCAAGAGAATGCCAAGAGTGTGCAAAGCAGTAATCAAAGCAAAAGGTGGCTACTTTGAAGAACCTAGAATATGACATATTTTCAGTTGTTTCACACTTGTTTGTTATGTATATAATTCCACATGTGTTAATTCATAGTTTTGATGCCTTCATAGTCATGAAAATAAAGAAAACTCTTTAAATGAGAAGGTGTGTCCAAACTTTTGGTCTGTACTGTATATTTTCCTGGATAACCCCTTTAAACACGGCAATAGCCTTGCTGAGATTTGTCAGTCAAACCCTTGGGAAAGGGAGATAAGTGACTCAGTTAGAGCGTCACACATTACACTGCTAAATGCAATGCTCTTAGGCAAAAGAACAACAGAGCTGTCATACAGTCATTCCAGTTCTACTAATCTATTATTTTAATAGCAGATATATTTCCCTCTCAGAAGCAGTAAAGTGACTATGGGTTACCTATCTATATAGGACTTGTATCTCTCTGTGCTGTCTGCGACATCAATAGTTAGTATTTCATTTTCAGTGGTATAGTACTGCTGAAATGAAAATGAAAAACAGCCTAAATCTTTTTAAACGTGCTTTCGATTAGTGTTAAAGAGGACCTTTCACCGATCCTGACATTGTGAACTAAGTATCATGATATATACAGCGGCGCCCAGGGATCTCACTGCATTTACTATTATCCCTGGGCGCCGCTCCGTTCTCACGTTATGTCCTCACAGCCTGGGAGAAAAAAAACTCCCAGGCTGTGAGCTCTGCGCTGCGATTGGCCAGCGCTACAGCCTAGGAGAAGGAGACGCCCAGCAGAACAAGGGCAGACTCCGCCTACTATAACCAAGTCCTCGAACATACCGGAGGACATAACGGGAGAACGGAGCGGCGCCCAGGGATAATAGTAAGTGCAGTGAGATCCCTGGGCGCCGCTGTATATGTCACTATACTTAGTTCACAATGTCAGGATCGGTGAAAGGTCCTCTTTAAGCTAAAAAGAGAACTCTTTGTGACAGAAGTATCCCTTTATGTAAAACACGGCTATACAGACACATAGGTAGGCTTAGATGCTGTATGGTCAACTATCTGTAAAGTTGCTCCATTTATTTGCAAAGTTGCTTTAGTTGCGATGTACATTAATATTGGTTGTAAGAATAAACTTTAGCCTTTAAAGTAGTTGTTCAGGATATAAAAAAATAACTAAAACCATTGAATGTGATAAAAAAAAGAAATAGCAATTACTCACCTAATACATTCCCTACAGCTCTAGCACACGTGGTACCGGACAATTTAGGCTACTTTCACACTAGCGTTCGGGTGTCCGCTCGTGAGCTCCGTTTGAAGGCTCTCACAAGCGGCCTCGAACGCAACCGTCCAGCCCTAATGCATTCTCAGTGGACGTGGATCCGCTGAGAATGCATCAGTCTGGCACCGTTTGTGCCGGATACCTGCTGCATATCTTATTTGACTTAGTCATTGGTCCTGCCGGAACAAGGTAACTGCCAACTAGTACTTTTTAAAAAAAAATCACTTATCCCTCTTTTTCCAGCGCTGGTACCATACATCAGTTTGTTTATCTTTGTATTATTTTATTGGATCGGAGCAGCCGATATCCTTTCAGGTACCGAGCAGCGGCTCTATCTGCCTTAGGGCATATAGAGACAATTGTATAGCGATAGCGCAGGCACTATTATATACATATATTTTGGCACCGTTTGTCCTCCGCTCAGCGAGTGGACACCTGAACGCTGCTTGCAGCGGGTGTCCGCCTGGCCGTGCGGAGGCAAGCGGATCCGTCCAGACTTACAATGGAAGTCAATGGGGACGGATTTGCTTGAAGATGACACCATATGGCTCAATCTTCAAACGGATCCGTCCCCCATTGACTTTCAATGTAAAGTCTGGACGGATCCGTTCAGGCTACTTTCAGACTTTTTTTTTCAAACTATAATGCAGACGGATCCGTTCTGAACGGATACAAACGTCTGCATTATAGGAGCGGATCCGTCTGATGAAACATCAGACGGATCCGCTCTGAACGCTAGTGTGAAAGTAGCCTTAATTTGCTGCAGTGATCACATACCATACATGCACGTGGCTGCTGCAGCCAATCATTGACCTCAGCACTGACGCCTGCATATACTACATGAGACCAGTGGTTGGCTGCAGCAATCACCTGGAGGTACAGTGGATATAAAAAGTCTACACAACCCTGTTAAAATGTCAGGTTTCTGTGCTGTAAAAAATGAGACAAAGATAAATCATTTCCAAACTTTTACCACCTTTAATGTGATCTATAAACTGTACAACTCAATTGAAAAACAAACTGAAATCTTTTAGGTGGAGGGAAGAAAAAAAACTTATGTGGTTGCAAAAGTGTGCACACCCTCATAACTGGGGATGTAGCTGTGTTCAGAATTAAGCAATCACATTTAAATGTTATTTATCATATTAAATAGGAGTCAGCATACACCGGCCATCATTTAAAGTGCCTCTGATTAACCCCAAATAAAGTTCAGCTGCTCTAGTTGGCCTTTCCTGACATTTTCTTAGTCGCATCTCACAGCAAAAGCCATGGTCCACAGAGAGCTTCCAAAGCATCAGAGGGATCTCATTGTTAGAAGGTATCAGTCAGGAGAAGGGTCCAAAAGAATTTCCAAGGCATTAGATATACCATGGAACACAGTGAAGACCGTCAAATATGGCACAACAGTGACATTACCAAGAACTGGACGTCCCTCCAAAATTGATGAAAAGACAAGAAGAAAACTGGTCTGGGAGGGACCGAGAGGCCTACAGCAACATTAAAGGAGCCGCAGGAATATCTGGCAAGTTCTGGCTGTGTGGTACATGTGACAACAATCTCCCGTATTCTTCATATGTCTGGACTATGGGGTAGAGTGGCAAGATGAAAGCCTTTTCTTACGAAGAAAAACATCCAAGCCAGGCTACATTTTGCAAAAACACATCTGAAGTCTCCCAAAAGCATGTGGGAAAAGGTGTTATGGTCTGATGAAACCAAGGTTGAACTTTTTGGCCATAATTTCAAAAGATATGTTTGGCGCAAAAACAACACTGCACATCACCAAAAGAACACCATCCCCACAGTGAAGCATGGTGGTGGCAGCATCATGCCAAGGGGATGTTTTTCTTCAGCTGGAACTGGGGCCTTAGTTAAGCTAGAGGGAATCATGAACAGTTCCAAATACCAGTCAATATTGGCACAAAACCTTCAGGATCTGCTAGAAAGGCCGAATGCACACGGCCGTGGAACACGGACGTGAGCGGTCAGTGGTATCCCGGCCTGGCATCCTGCTGAGGGCAGGAGCGCACGGTGTCATTGGTTTCTATGACGCCTTGCGCTTCATGCTGCCACTGCACTAATACACTTGTATAGATTATACGAGTGTATTACTGTAGTGCAGCGGCGGCATGAAGCGCACGGCGTCATAGCAACCAATGTCACCGTGCGCATTCGGCCAAAGCTGAACATGAAGAGGAACTTCATCTTTCAGCATGACAACGACCCAAAGCATACATCCAAATCAACAAAGGCATGGCTTCACCAGAAGAAGATTAAAGCTTTGGAATGGCCCAGCCAGAGCCCAGAGCTGAATCCAATTGAAAATCTGTGGGGTGATCTGAAGAGGGCTGTGCCCAGGAGATGCCCTCGCAATCTGACAGATTTGAAAGGTTTTTGTAAAGAAGAGCGGGCAAATCTTGCCAAGTCAAAATGTGCCATGCTGATAGACTCATACCCAAAAAGACTAAGTGATATAATAAAATCAAAAGGTGCTTCAACAAAGTTTTAGTTTAAGGGTGTGGACACTTATGCAAACATATTATTTTATTTTTATATTTTTTCTTCCTTCCACCTAAAAGATTTCAGTTTGTTTTTCAATTGAGTTGTACAGTTTATAGGTCACATTAAAGGTGGAAAAATTTCTGAAATTATTTATCTTTGTCTCATTTTTTTTACATCACAGAAACCTGACATTTTAACAGGGGTGTGTAGACTTTTTATATCCACTGTATGTGGCGTCCTCCCTGCAGAACAACTTAACAAATACCAGTGGGGTCCTCCAGAGCAGTGGTGCTGGCACGGCGGTGGATTTACCAGGTCAGTAATGGTTCTTTTATATTTTAGCAAATTCCTTGCCTTTTAAAAACCCTGGACACAGCATGGGGAGGAGTGATCGTTATACCATTGCTTGTCCCCATGCTGTCTAGTTGTTTGCCGGCAGCAGATCGTGATTAGACAGAACCATCTGCCGCCGGCAAACAAGGATTTTTAAGCATGCTGAAAGATTCCGACTGCCCGATGAACGAGCTCATTCATCAGGTAATCTGCGGCAGCATTAGACTGCCAGATCATCGCTAACGAACATTCCTGCAAACGCTCATTAACAATAAACTGGCCAACAGTTGACCAGCCTTAGGCCTCATGCATACGCCCTTTGCCCGGACGTGCCCATATATTGCAACCCGCAAACAGCGGGTCCGCAATATGCGTAAACCAGCCATTTTCTCACCACATTACGGATGCGGACCCATTCACTTGAATGGGTCCGCAATCCGGAAGGTGCGGAATGGAGGAACAGAACCCTACAGAAGCACTACGGTGTGCTTCCATGGGGTTTCTCTCCGTGCCTCCGCACCGCAAAAAAATAGAATATGTTCTATTTCTTTGCGGTGCAGACGGATCTCGGACCCATTCAAGTTGAATGGGTCTGGATCCGTGGCAGCAGCACAGATAGTGCCCGCGCAAATTGCGGTCCCCAAAGCACGGAAACGCCGATCAACGACCGTGTGCATGAGCCCTTATACAGCCTTTAGATGTGGACACCATAGAAGACAAATGACCAGTTCTGCTCAGGGGGTAAAGAGCATTTGCACGGGGACATAGAACTAATATATGCAGTCATATAGCGGCAGGATCTACCACTGCCAAACTGTATACATTTAACCCTTTAGGAGCTGTAATGGTGGGAGTTTCCTGTTGACAATTATAGAAAGAAAGAAAAGAATCAGTTAACAGATGGCTGACTATACATTTCAGGTTTTATAGCCTGGGGAAGCCATAGCTGGCCATGCATTTCCCCCTGCATCAGCACTTGTAAGCAAAAAGCAGTATTACATCCTGACAAATGAATACCGTTCATGTAATACATGGACGAGCCCAGTCTGTTAGCAGCTTTCTATTACAGAGCTTAGGTTGTGCTGAGATAGAGCTTGGCTATCTCTGGCAGTCCTCAAAAGAATGAATGGAGTGGCAATAGATTTGTGTGACCTGCTGCTCCATTCATATGGGGGGGGGGGGGGGGGGGCACTGGCGTTCCCATGATTGATGGGGTTCCCTGCGGTCAGACCCTCACCAATCAGAGGATTATAACATGGCACAACTCCTTTAGACATTTAAAATAAATTTTCCAAGACGTTACTACAGATAGGTGGTGGTCCGACACGTGGGACTCCCGCCAATCAACTGTTTGAGAAGGCACTGGCGCTCGCAATAGCACCGTGGCCTTCCCGCAGCTTAGCCCCTAGGCCATTAATATTTTGTCACTGGTCTAGGATGAGGCCACGGCCCTCACTGGAACAACCAGGTATTGGGAGTCGGACCAGATACTGATGGCCTATCATCTGTATAAAAGTCTCGGAAAAACCCTTTAATGATGGGTCTTAGGATGGGCCATCAATGTTAGATCTGTGGGCAGTTACAGTTGTGTTCCAAATTATTCAACCCCAATGCTGTAAAGGGTTTTAGGGAATTTAGTGTACATTTGTAATTGTGTTCAGAATGAAATCTTACAAGGACTTTTTAAAGAACCAAATGCAACTAAAATGACATCAATTGTTTTTGTAATACAGTATTATTATGTCTTTTTGTGATTTCTTCATTGACACAATTATTCAACCCCTTAAAGACTACCACTCTTAAGAACAGAGGTTCATTCAAGTGTTTTCGATCAGGTATTGAAAACACCTGTGGATGTCAAGGAGCAGCAATCAAGCATAATAAGCACCAATTAGGCAGATTTAAAAGGACTGTGATACTCAGCTCCTTCTAGACATTTACTGGTGTGTTTATAAACATGGTGAAGTCAAGAGAATGGCCCAGGAAGACAAGAGAAGAGGTGATTTCTCTTCACAGGAAGGGCAATGGCTATAAGAAGATTGCAAAGATGTTAAACATACCAAGAGACACCATAGGAAGCATCATTAGCAAATTCAAGGCAAAGGGCACTGTTGAAACGCTACCTGGTCGTGGCAGAAAGAAGATGCTGACTTCGACTGCTGTGCGCTACCTGAAGCGCAAAGTGGAGAAATGTCCCCGTGTGACTGCTGAGGAACTGAAAAAAGATTTGTCAGATGTGGGTACTGAAGTTTCAGCTCAGACAATAAGGCGCACACTGCGTAATGAAGGCCTCCATGCCAGAACTCCCAGGCGCACCCCCTTGCTGTCTCCAAAGAATAAGAAGAGTCGACTGCAGTATGCCAAAAGTCATGTGGACAAACCACAAAAGTTTTGGGATAGTGTTCTGTGGACTGATGAAACAAAATTAGAACTGTTTGGGCACATGGATCAACGCTATGTTTGGAGGAGGAAGAACAAGGCCTATGAAGAAAAGAACACCTTGCCTACTGTGAAGCATGGCGGGGGGTCAATCATGCTTTGGGGCTGTTTTGCTTCTACAGGTACAGGGAAGCTTCAGCGTGTGCAAGGTACCATGAATTCTCTTCAGTACCAGGAGATATTGGATGAAAATGTGATGCAGTCTGTCACAAACCTAAGGCTTGGGTGACGTTGGACCTTTCAACAGGAAAATGATCCCAAGCATACCTCCAAGTCCACTAGAGCATGGTTGCAGATTAAAGGCTGGAACATTTTGAAGTGGCCATCGCAGTCACCAGACTTAAATCCGATTGAGAACCTCTGGTGGGACTTAAAGAAAGCAGTTGCAGCGCGCAAGCCTAAGAATGTGACTGAACTGGAGGCTTTTGCCCATGAAGAATGGGCGAAGATACCCGTAGATCGCTGCAAAACACTTGTGTCAAGCTATGCTTCACGTTTAAAAGCTGTTATAACTGGAAAAGGATGTTGTACTAAGTACTAAGATTGAATGTCACTTGGGGGTTGAATAAAACTGATAATGATGTGATCACAGAAAAGACATTTGTGGTTATTTCATTATAAATGTTATGTTATATTTGTCTGACTTACAAGTGCCTCTTTGATTTAATTGTAAACAAGATGACTGAAATGATCAAAATCAATGTCAAACTGGCCAAAACACTCAATTTCAGTGGGGATTGAATAATTTTGAAAACAACTGTAGTAGAATCGAGGGGCTCCTTCATATGACAGCGAGCTCCATGTCACTTCATTGTGTACACGGGCACAGCAACTGGCCTACAGTATATGGGCATGTGAAGGGCCACACATGTGCATATGGGGCCCCTTTATTCTTCTGACCAATAGGGGTTGGTCCATTAGTCCATCTACGTTTGAGTACCGTAAAACCCCTTTACCATAATTTTATCATAACACGGTATCTGACATGCAAATTGCTATGGATTTGGCACATTACAATATTTAATAGTTGTATTATTGTCGGAAAAAAAAGCAAATGTCTTTATGTGAAAAAGGTACAATTATTGTTCCTGCCTAACAACCAAGCCACCTGGAAAGCTCTTCAGAGGAACTATTAATGCAGCTCAATTGCTGTGGAAAATCAAAGAACGGAGAACTTGTTTTTTTTAACTAGTGAGCGACTTGCGCTGAAAAACTTTTACAATATGGCACCAGGATTGAATGCATATAGATAGGGCTTGGATGCAGGGGCGGACACAGACAGCAGAGGGCCCCTGTGCAAATAATGTGCCTGGCCCCCCCCCCCCTCCTCTCAAGCCAAATTCTCAACATAACCAATTCCGCTCTAACATTACTTATAGCAATACAAAACATACAGGGTAAGGCTACTTTCACACCTGCAGCACTACGCCACGGCCACCTGATCCGGCAGAGAATGCAAGGAATTGGCCGGACACAAACTCAGGCATGCAGCGGTTTGTGTCCCACTGATTCTCTGCATTTTTGCCGGATTGTGGCCGATCTCTGCCAGACCCCATTATAGTTAATGTGGCCGGCGGACATTCTGTCTGCATTCAGCAGTGCTGGAGCATTCCGGAAGGCTGTTCTCTGCAAGAAGAGCCTGCCAGAATCACTAACTCCGATGTGAAGGTAGCCTAATACAGGTCCACATACCTCTTACATCCAGGGACGTCTTCGTTGATGTAGATGTTCTCTGTCCTCATCTTCTTGTTTCAGACCACACCGCCATGATGATTTCTTTCTGTCATCTCTTCTCTCTGCAGGGTTTGACAGACAGACATCTTAGTTTCCTAGTTTTCCATCATTCTCCCACCTAATCAACACCCCTCTAATACTGTGCCTGCTGTGCTCCCTATGCAAGTTACACACAGATAGTTCCCCTTAAATAATTACTGGCACACAGTGTCCTAAAAAATAACTGCGCCCAGGAAACAGTGTCCCTGACACTAATAGTGTAAATATAATGTTCCCCAAAAATGAGTGTGCTAAGCTGATACCGTGCCAGGGTGCCCCCCACAGTAACAGTGCTCCCTAAAATCCCACCAAATGAAATATTTATCTACCAGACAACACGTAGTAGTAATAGTGCCCCTACAGTAATAATGACCCCACTGTGTCCCAGAAGTAATAATGCTCCCATAGTGTTCATACTAGTATTCAAGTTCCTCAACTGTAATAAAGCCCACTATAATGTCCCCAGTGGTAATAATTCTCTTTATAATGTGCACCAGTACATAAAAGTGCCCTGTTGTGTGGCAGTATAAAAAAATATCTCCTCTTAGTGCCCCCTGTAGAGTCAATGTCCCCATAGTACCCTCATAATGTGTGCCAATGCCCTCTACTGTTTGCCAAAAAAAAACCTCTTAGTGCCCCCAGTTAAGCCAAGGTCCCCATAGTGCCCTATAATTTGTGCCAGTATGAAATACTCCTATATCGTGTGCCTCCCCTTGTTCCCATGGTGCCTGACAATGTGCCAGTAAAAAATGCCCCCATAATGTGTGCCAGTATATAAAATAGGGTCACCAGTAGATGCCCCCATACTGCTCCCCCCTTTTTAGTGCCCCCCATGTCTGCCAATATATAAGATAGAGCCCCAGAAGATGCCCCCATAGTGCTCCTCTCCCCCCTTCTCCATAGTGCCCCCCATGTGTGCCAGTATATAACATAAGGTCCCCATAGTGCTCCTCCCCCTCCATAGTACCCCCCATGTGTGCCAGTAACTAACATAGGGCCCCCATAGTGCTCCTCCCCCTCCTTAGTGCCCCCCATGTGTGCCAGTATATAAAATAGGGCCCCAATAGTACTCCCCCCTCCATAGTGCCAGCATGTGTGTCAGTATTTAAAATAGAGCCACCCATAGTGCTCCCCCCTCCATAGTGCCCCCCTTGTGTGCCAGTATATAAAATAGGGCCCCAATAGTACTCCCCCCCCTCTATAGTGCCCCCATGTGTGTCAGTATTTAAAATAGGGCCCTCCATAGTGCTCCCCATGTGTGCCAAAATATAAAATAGGGCCCTCCATAGTGCCCCCCATGTGTGCCAATATATAAAATAGAGCCCTCCATAGTGCCCCCCATGTGTGCCAATATATAAAATAGGACCCCAATCGTACTCCCCCTCCTCCACAGTGCCCCCATGTGTGTCAGTATTTAAAATAGGGCCCTCCATAGTGCCCCCCATGTGTCCCAATATATAAAATAGGGCCCTCCATAGTGCCCCCCATGTGTGCCAATATATAAAATAGAGCCCTCCATAGTGCCCCCCATGTGTGCCAATATATAAAATAGGACCCCAATCGTACTCCCCCCCCTCCACAGTGCCCCCATGTGTGTTAGTATTTAAAATAGGGCCCCCATAGTGCTCCTCCTCCTCCATAGTGCCCATAAGATAGGGCCCCCAGTAGATGCCCCCATTAGTGCCAGATAGGGCCCCTAGTAAAGTGTAAATAAATAAAAATATAAACTCACATACTTACTTCCTTGCCGCTTTCAGCGATGCGATGCATGCCTCTTCTGGCCTGTGTCCCACGCTGTATGGCTCAGGTGGCGTGATGACGTCATCGCACCGCCTGTTCCGTCCTCTGATAGGTTGCAGGCCTAGTGCCTGCAGCCTATCAGAGGAAGGGGAAGGGAGACGCCTCTCCCCTGCCCCGTCGCAGCATCCATTCATATCGCTGTCCTAAGGACAGCGATACAGATGAATAGAGATGAGCGCTTCCACAATGGAAGCGCTCATGTCCCCCTGCTGCCGGTAGGAAGGGGCCCCCTCCTGCTCTGGGCCCCTGTGCAGCCGCACCGGCTGCACATGCGGTATGTCCGCCCCTGCTTGGATGGCATATTTGCAACAGTGGCCAACTGCTCCAGTGTTCAAGATAAGAACATTGGAGGGACAGCAATCTCTGTACACCGCTGTGAAGATGTTGGCACAAGATAAGCAATCAGAAATAGATTGACATCAATGGGAAAGACCATAGATCACAGCAGTGGCCAAGAAGAGAGAAGGGAAACGGCAAGTGTGCACTGCGCGCGCCGTCTCCTCATACAGCGCAGGTGCTGGGTGTCGTACCCCCGCCGATCTCATATTGATGATGTATCCTGAGGATAGGTAATCAATATTAAAAGTCCAGACAACGTCTACCATGGGGACATGGGACGTCTGGGTGTAATAGTAATTGTCAGTTGCCTTACTGTCGCCCTGAAGATGGGTGTCAGTGTAGCAGCTACTTATAAAAACCATCTCAAAATAATGTAAATGGAAAATATTCTACACTTTTCCAACCTAAATACTTTTGTAATTGTATATAATTAATAATTTTGTATAGCCAATAAAATGTATCTGTATAGCGCCACCTGCTGTTTGTTCTCTTCCTCATTTCTCTGTCCACCTAGCTGACGTGGTCGCACATGCTCAGTTCCATCCTTCAACTGTCACCAGCTATATCTTCTTTTAGAAGCTGTAACAATTACAATGAGAGTGCAGCAGCAGAGAGGACACACTCCTTGAGTTGTGATCATGAGAGAGCTGAAGCAGAAAGGGCACACCCCCCGAAAAAGGACACACCGATCTGTCAGCTTCGAATAAATTTAGCAAAGCAATTGGAATAATGGATAGGGGGAGTTCTGGAGCCATGTGAGATACAGGGCTGTTTGTCATCTACTATATGATGTCTGATTTTCATTTTTCACATGAATTATTATGGTATAACCTCTTTACAAGATTTCTTCTAGTAAAACCCAGTTATCGTCATACTTTGCCTGCCTTGAGCTACTGCTTTCTCTAACCTCTTGCATCTACTCCCTATTCCTTAATGGGATTTTCTAGGAGTTCCATATTGATGGCTTATCCGCAGGATAGGTCATCAATATCTGATTGGGGAGGGTCCAACGCCCAATACCCCCGCCAATCAGATGTTCCAGTGATGGTCGTGGCCTCATTAAGGACCAGTCGTGTCATGTTCATCAGTCACATGGCCTGTCTGCTGCTATCTCCCATTCAAGTGAACGGGTCTGAGCCACAATAACAAGCACATCCGTTATACAAAGTATGGCGCTATGCTTGGCAAGCTGTGAGGAGACTGCAACACTCACCGCCGTGGCCTCTTAAAACAGCTGATTGTGGGGGTGCTGACCCCCATCA
The DNA here is from genome assembly GCF_905171765.1 of Bufo bufo. NCBI lineage: Eukaryota > Metazoa > Chordata > Amphibia > Anura > Bufonidae > Bufo > Bufo bufo. The sequence continues at coordinate 42,141,048 of NC_053397.1, read as the reverse complement.
ATATTGAACTCCCAGAAGACCCCGTTAGGTCTCATGCACGCGACCAAATGTATTTTGCGGTCTACCAACTGCGGATCCACAAAATATGGATACTGTCCGTGTTGCATCCGCATTTGTCGTGGAGCCATTCACTTCAATGGCCCTGTGGTCCGCATTTGCAGACAAGTATAAGACATCTTTTTGCGGAACCGATATACGGATGCGGAAAGCACACAAGATCATCCGTGTGCTTTCTGCATCCATGTGTCCATTCTGCAAAAAAGATAGAATATGTTCACAAAATTCAGACCATGTGCAGCGGGGGAGCCTCCCCCCAGGGCCCTTTAAGAGTACTAGTACTTGTTTTGCGACGCAAGTTGCAATGAAGCAACAAGGGCACAGGGCCCCTTTTAGTGATACTGTGGCTGGTACCCAGGTGTAGGAATGCCAGAGTGATGTAGGGTGGCCAAAATGTCCCTTAATGTTGGTGCACGTATCATGGTGCTCCTACTTGGATACACTGGACCCCAGGCGTTGGCCCCGAAGCAATGAAAGGGGGGTTGTTGATGAAGGGGATGATGAAATAAATTGATTCTAGACCTTGTGATAAAGTTCAATAACAGCTTTACTTTGCATAAACGTTTCTCCAACAGTTTCAAGCTTTGTCTTGGTTCCCAGCAGGCTTTAGCATTAACTCTGGCAGGCAAACAAACTGAACTCTGCTACATCTGTTGCTCTCTGGCTCTGCTGTGCTGACAGAATAACTTTGTTTTAGGGCTCTTTCACACCTGCGTTCTTTTCTTCCGGCATAGAGTTCCGTCGTCGGGGCTCTATGCCGGAAGAATCCAGATCAGTTTTATCCTAATGCATTCTGAATGGAGAGAAATCCGTTCAGGATGCATCAGGATGTCTTCAGTTCCGGAACGGAACGTTTTTTGGCCGGAGAAAATACCGCAGCATGCTGCGCTTTTTGCTCCAGCCAAAAATCCTGAAGACTTGCCGCAAGGCCGGATCCGGAATTAATGCCCATTGAAAGGCATTGATCCGGATCCGGCCTTAAGCTAAACGTCGATTCGGCGCATTACCGGATCCGACGTTTAGCTTTTTCTGAATGGTTACCATGGCTGCTGGGACGCTAAAGTCCTGGCAGCCATGGTAAAGTGTAGTGGGGAGCGGGGGAGCAGCATACTTACCGTCCGTGCGGCTCCCGGGGTGCTCCAGAATGACGTCAGGGCGCCCCACGCGCATGGATCACGTGATCGCATTGGACACGTCATCCATGCGCATCGGGCGCTCTGACGTCATTCTGGAGCGCCCCGGGAGCCGCACGGACTGTAAGTATACCGCTCCCCCGCTCCTACTATGGCAACCAGGACTTTAATAGCGTCCTGGCTGCCATAGTAACACTGAAAGCATTTTGAAGACGTTTCCGTCTTCAAATGCTTTCAGTACACTTGCGTTTTTCCGGATCCGGAGTGTAATTCCGGCAAGTGGAGTTCACGCCGGATCCGGACAACGCAAGTGTGAAAGAGGCCTGAGCTGTACAGGGAGTGCAGAATTATTAGGCAAGTTGTATTTTTGAGGATTAATCTTATTATTGAACAACAACCATGTTCTCAATGAACCCAAAAAACTCATTAATATCAAAGCTGAATATTTTTGGAAGTAGTTTTTAATTTGTTTTTAGTTTTAGCTATTTTAGGGGGATATCTGTGTGTGCAGGTGACTATTACTGTGCATAATTATTAGGCAACTTAACAAAAAACAAATATATACCCATTTCAATTATTTATTTTTACCAGTGAAACCAATATAACATCTCAACATTCACAAATATACATTTCTGACATTCAAAAACAAAACAAAAACAAATCAGTGACCAATATAGCCACCTTTCTTTGCAAGGACACTCAAAAGCCTGCCATCCATGGATTCTGTCAGTGTTTTGATCTGTTCACCATCAACATTGCGTGCAGCAGCAATCACAGCCTCCCAGACACTGTTCAGAGAGGTGTACTGTTTTCCCTCCTTGTAAATCTCACATTTGATGATGGACCACAGGTTCTCAATGGGGTTCAGATCAGGTGAACAAGGAGGCCATGTCATTAGATTTTCTTCTTTTATACCCTTTCTTGCCAGCCACGCTGTGGAGTACTTGGACGCGTGTGATGGAGCATTGTCCTGCATGAAAATCATGTTTTTCTTGAAGGATGCAGACTTCTTCCAGTACCACTGCTTGAAGAAGGTGTCTTCCAGAAACTGGCAGTAGGACTGAGAGTTGAGCTTGACTCCATCCTCAACCCGAAAAGGCCCCACAAGCTCATCTTTGATGATACCAGCCCAAACCAGTACTCCACCTCCACCTTGCTGGCGTCTGAGTCGGACTGGAGCTCTCTGCCTTTTACCAATCCAGCCACGGGCCCATCCATCTGGCCCATCAAGACTCACTCTCATTTCATCAGTCCATTAAACCTTAGAAAAATCAGTCTTGAGATATTTCTTGGCCCAGTCTTGACGTTTCAGCTTGTGTGTCTTGTTCAGTGGTGGTCGTCTTTCAGCCTTTCTTACCTTGGCCATGTCTCTGAGTATTGCACACCTTGTGCTTTTGGGCACTCCAGTGATGTTGCAGCTCTGAAATATGGCCAAACTGGTGGCAAGTGGCATCTTGGCAGCTGCACGCTTGACTTTTCTCAGTTCATGGGCAGTTATTTTGCGCCTTGGTTTTTCCACACGCTTCTTGCGACCCTGTTGACTATTTTGAATGAAACGCTTGATTGTTCGATGATCACGCTTCAGAAGCTTTGCAATTTTAAGAGTGCTGCACCCCTCTGCAAGATATCTCACTATTTTTGACTTTTCTGAGCCTGTCAAGTCCTTCTTTTGACCCATTTTGCCAAAGGAAAGGAAGTTGCCTAATAATTATGCACACCTAATATAGGGTGTTGATGTCATTAGACCACACCCCTTCTCATTACAGAGATGCATATCACCTAATATGCTTAATTGGTAGTAGGCTTTCGAGCCTATACAGCTTGGAGTAAGACAACATGCATAAAGAGGATGATGTGGTCAAAATACTCATTTGCCTAATAATTCTGCACGCAGTGTATGCTGCAACTTCTCTTTTTGTAGTCTGACTCTAGCTTAATCCAGGGAACTCTGCTCCTGGCTTCAAAGGCTCCAAGCTGTAGCCTCCACATCCAGCAGAGCGGAAGGTGCTCTGGCTGGCCTACGCAAGGCACGTCCAACAGGGGCGTGCCCCTGCTTCCTTCCCCTAGCAGGGGGTAACTGCAACTGACTTCTAACTAACTAGTCTCCACCCTTCCTTAGAGAGAGGTTTAGAATGGAAAGAAGGGTTCCATTTTCTCTAAGTGTAGATCTGCCATGCTTGCTGCCACCTTCTGGTGAACCAGGTAAATTACATTATAACATAACAGTTTCAAGAAATAGATATGCACAGTGTAGTGGACCTGACATAAATACACATGATGACATGAGGTTAACCAATAAAGACAGTAGCGGGGTGCAGAAGTAATAATGCCACTCTGGGGCGTTGCGCATGGACCCATTGATGTCAATGACCCCACAAAAAAAATGCAGACGGCATACAGACCACATCCATATTTTGCAGATCTGCAGTTTGCAGACTTTATAACGGGTACGTGCATGGGACCTTAAAAACCTTTTACACAGCCAATTTATTTATTTTTTTTTACCAAAAAAGTGCATTCAACACCATTGATGTGGAGCAATCATTGGCGTTGTATCATTTGCTAATATGATCGTTCAGGCAAATACAGCTGTATAACTGTCAGTAGCACATCCCTGTCTTTACAGGCCAATGTACTGCTGACAAACAATGATTTTTAACGTGGCGTAGAAGATGCAATCACTGACACACAAGCGTTTTGCTTAGGTGGAAAGTTTACGAGGGGGAATGTTCAGGCGCGAGTTCATTCCTGATCATCGGCCCTTGTAAAACGCCTCTTAGAGATTCTAAGTAGAGATGAGCGGAGGATTGTAAAGTTCGATTCGGCTGCTTTGACGAATTTTACAAAAAATGTTCTTTGTAAGTAGTGGGTGCAATGATAGGGAGCGGCGATTGCACCGCTCCCCGTCATCATTGAACCCCTCAGATGCCGCATTCATAGCTGATCGCGGCATCTGATAGTGATAACAGAATGTTAAATTAAAAAATATAAATAAATCATACTTACCTCATTTGCTGGCGATGTGCCGGCCGCCACCATCTTGATTGAAGATCTGCCATGAAATCTTGCACGGCCTCTGATGACATCATCACGTCAGCCGGTGTGGTGATGTCATACGTCACCGTGCACGTGTTTTCGTGTACGATCTTCAAGCAAGATGGTGGCAGCCCGCCCGTCACTAGCAAATGGATGAGGTAAGTATGATTTTTTATTTTTTTTACTCTATTTCAGATAAAAATCGATTGCGAATCAATTTTATCCTGAAATTCATACCGAAGTCCACTTCGCGGACTGCGATTCGCTCAAAACTAATTCTAAGTACAGACCTGCAGGGTACCTACCTATTTTCTTTCTTGTAAACTTACCTGTCTATGCCGCACTTACGTCTTATGTAATTATTATACTGTCAGGGGCGTTGCTAGGTTAAAACATTTGGGGCCTGGGCCCCTGATGTTTTGTCCCAGGCCCCGAATGTCCTGCCTGCCAGCTAAATACAACTGTATTGCCAATACAATCAAATCAAATGCACAGGAAGAGCTGAAGGTCATGTGACCAGTAAAACAGGCAGTGGTTTAGAAGGACCTGCGATGATGTCACCATCATGTGACCAGTGCAGGAGAGGCCGGCAGTGAAGAAGAGAAGTCCTGGGGGAAGCAGCTGTGGTGATGTCTTTACATGAGGAGAGGTAAGTGAAGGGAGAGGCAGAGCAATGCTGGGAGTTATTTAACTGGGACTGTATGTTAGGGCTAAAGGGAGGGAAGTTATTTACATGGGACTGTATGTTGGAGGGGCCTGGGGCAGGGTGATATTATTTACATGGGACTGTATTTTGGAGGCAGTTGTGGGAGGGGATGATGTCATTTATGTGGGACTGTATGTTGGAGGCGCTTGTGGGAGGGAGTGATGTTATTTACATTGGACTGTATGTTGGAGGGGATGGGGAGGCAGTGCTGTTATTTACATGGGACTGTATGTTAATGGTGGCTGAGGGAGGGAGTGATGTTATTTACATGGCACTGAATGTTGAGGGAGTGATGTTTACATGGGATTGCATGTTGGAGACGGCTGGGGAGGGGGTGATATTATTTACATGGGACTATATGTTGAAGGCGACTGGGGAGGAGGTGATGTTATCTACATGGGACTGTATTTTGGAGGGGGCTGTATATAGAGTGGGATGTTATTTACATGGGACTGTATTTTGGAGGGGCCTGTAGATAGAGAGGGATGTTATTTACATGGGACTGTATATTGGAGGGGACTGGAGAGCGGGTGTGATGTTATTTACATGGGACTGTATGGTGGAGGGAGGAATATAACTACAGGGGGCATTATAAATACTGGGGGCACTGTAGGGGTAATCTAAATCCAGGGGACATTATAGGCGTTCTTATTACTACTGGGGGCTCTATAGGAGTGAATTATAGATCTGCCTTATTTTTACTAAGAGCACTATGGGGGGCCTTATTACTACTGAGGGGTCTGTAGAGAGCTTTATTACCACTGGGGGAACAAAAGGGGGCCTTATTTCTACTGGGGGCTCTGTGAGGGTATTATTAATATTGGAGGAATCTTCTACCAAAGGGGGCACTCTTGGGGAGCGTTATCACGATTGGGAGCACTGTAGGGGGCAGTATTACTAATGGCGGCATTCTTGGGAAGCATTATCACGGTTGGGGGCAAAGTAGAGGGCAGTATTACTAATGAGGGCATTTTAGAAGGGAATTACTATTGGTAGGACTATGAGGAGCACTATTACTACAGTCCTGATCAAAAGTTTAAGACCACTTGAAAAATGGCAAAAAATCCTATTTAGCATGGCTGGATCTTAACAAGGTTCCAAGTAGAGCTTCAACATGCAACAAGAAGAAATGGGAGTGAGACAAAACATTTTTTGAGCATTCAATTTAATGAAAACAACGAATAAACTGAAACAGGCTGTTTTTCAGCTGATCAAAAGTTTAGGACCACACCTCCAAAAAAAACACGAAACCCCCCCAAAACAGAAATCCAACTTCCAAACATGAACTCAGTAATGAGTAGCTCCGCCGTTATTGTTTATCACTTCAAAAATTTGTTTCAGCATGCTTGATGCAAGAGTTTCCATGAGGTGAGTGGGAACATTTCTCCAAGTGGTGAAGACGGCCGCACGAAGGCCATCTACTGTCTGGAACTGTTGTCCATTTTTGTAAACTTCCCTTGCCATCCATCCCCAAAGGTTCTCAATGGGATTTAGATCAGGGGAACACGCAGGATGGTCCTAAAGAGTGATGTTATTCTCCTGGAAGAAGTCCCTTGTCCTGCGGGCATTGTGTACTGTAGCGTTGTCCTGTTGAAAAACCCAGTCGTTACCACACAGACGAGGGCCCTCAGTCATGAGGAATACTCTCTGCAACATCTGGACATAGCCAGCGGCCGTTTGACGCCCCTGCACTTCTTGAAGCTCCATTGTTCCACTGAACGAAAAAGCACCCCAGACCATTACGGCGCCCCCTCTACTGTGGCGTGTAGAATACATCTCAGGTGGGATCTGCTTGTCATGCCAGTAACGTTGGAAACCATCAGGACCATCAAGGTTAAATGTTTTCTCATCAGAGAATAAAACTTTCTTCCACCTTTGAATGTCCCATGTTTGGTGCTCTCTTGCAAAGTCCAAACGAGCAGTTCTGTGGCGTTCAAGGAGACGAGGTCTTTGAAGACGTTTTTTGTTTTTGAAGCCCTTCAGTCTCAGATGCCATCTGATGGTTATGGGGCTGCAGTCAGCACCAGTAAGGGCCTTAATTTGGGTCGAGGATCGTCCAGGGTCTTGACGGACAGCCAATTGGATCCTCCAGCTCAGTGCTGATTAAATTTTTTTGGGTCTTCCACTTGACTTTTTTGTTCCATAACCCTCAGGATCATTTAAGAAATTCAAAATGACTGTCTTACTGCGTCCCACCTCAGCAGCGATGGCGCGCTGTGAGATACCCTGCTTATGCAGTGCAACAACCCGACCACGTTCAAAAAGGGAGAGTTTTTTGCCTTTGCCATCACAACGTGTGACTACCTGACAGAAAATGACAATGAATCCACATCTTTGCACAGATTTGGCCTTTTAAAGGAATGTGGTCCTAAAATTTGGATCAGCTAAAAAACAGCCTGTTTCAGTTTAATTGTTATTTTCAATTAATTGAATGCTCAAAAAATGTTTTGTCTCACTCTCATTTCTTCTTGTTGCATGTTGAAGCTCTACTTGGAACCTCGTTAAGATCCAACAATGTAAAATATGATTTTTTGCCATTTTTCAAGTGGTCTTAAACTTTTGATCAGGACTGTATGGGGGCACTATTATTTCTTCAGGATAGTATTTGGGGGTATTGGGGGGCACAGTGAGCAGCAGAATAACACTGTGGGGACTTGAGGTTGGGGGATGATGATAGAAATGTGAGGAAGCTAAGATGTCTGTGTGTCACCCTCTGCAGAGACAAGGCGGCTGAGAGAAGTTGTACGGACCAAATGGAGAAGATGATGACAGAGAAGATCTACATCCGAGGAGACGTCACCTTGGAGGTTCTGGATGTGACAGGTGAGGTATGTGCTATTGTATAGCAATTACAGGAAAATGTGGGGGGAGGGTTGATTTAGAGAACTGGGCCCTATTCATTGGGGCTTGGGCCCCAGATCTTTTGAGACCCTAGCAACGCCCCTGTATACTGTGTTACCCCATTTTTTTTATTTTATAAAGGGCTATGATAATGTAAAAAAAAATGAATGCTCTTTTCAAAGAGGTAGTGTTTTGGAGAGGTCTGGCTGTATATCGAGGTATTTTTGCAGGGCAACGAGAGTTACACATGGGACCCTGGGGAGGAAAACTTGGCCTTATATTTGTTTGTATTTTCCCTCCACTTATTGGTTTTGCTTTCCTTCCAATGTAATCTGACAGCTGTCAAATTTTTCCATGAGAAGGGATGAAATAAATGGTGTGTGATATCGCGCGCCACTTGAAGCTCATTGGCAGAATGTGAAGGCTTCTGCTTTTATGAAGGTCTAGCCATGGGATCGAGTACTTACCTTTACTGCGGCCACACTCACCGCTAAAATTATTCTCCATCCGGACATAAAAGAAGACATTAAGCGGCAACGGAAATTTAACGCAAGGTTGATTTTATTAAGTGGTAAAACTTTTGGAAGTGCTTTTTTTCATCAACATCAGTTGTCATTAGGAAAACCCTGTCGGAGGTAACATGACATAAGTAGTTCTAGCAGACGTTTCAGAACTTGGGATATTAGGAAGTTCTTATAATGAAAAGTCACGGATTTGATGTGCTGCCAAATTTTATTAATAAAGAATTGCTCAGTTATTAAAACGACGCACGCCGTCGGAAAGGGATGTAGATAATTAACGGATGTGACAAGCAGAAGGCTGCTCCCTGCGACGCGTTATATTGTGTTTGGGTTTATATGGAGCCCTTGTCAGTATCTATTTAAATGGCCACATCCTGCGAATATTCTGAGTACGGGAGTAATAATATTGAAAGCAATACATGTCGTGTTATGTCTAGACTGCAAAATATTGGCTAAAGTAACTTGCTGGCGCAACAATGTGTGCGGTGCGATGGGCTGAAATAATATGCATAATGCAGCTTATTCATTACATAGTGACAAGTTTTGCAGCATCTTAATTTCATTACATATTCAGGATCTTTTTTTGCTGTCCCCTCGCTCAGACGTCCGGAATCCTACTCTGTACTGATGAGGGGCATGTAACCCGGAAGGATATGTGGCTGGGCTGTTTTCCCTTGTCAGGTTCCAAGGCTTGTTATAAAAGTCCAACAACGTCTAGGAAGCTACTTCCAACAGGTGGCACTAGAGAGACGGTTCTTTTTCCATATTCCCATCAATCTTCGCCGCTAAGTCTCCCTATAGAGCTGTAATCAGATATCGTATAGTACATCAAAACCTCACATGGATCCAGAGATCTCCCCGTTCATCGCTCCAATTACTCTGCTAGATTTAGGCTACTTTCACACTAGCGTTTTTCTTTTCCGGCGCTGAGTTCCGTCCTAGGGGCTCAAATCCGGAAAAGAACTGATCAGTTTTATCCTAATGCATTCTGAATGGAGAGTAATCCGTTTAGGATGCATCCAGTTCAGTCCTTTTTACTGATCATGCTTTTCAGAAAACCGTTGCATGTTGTATTTTTACCTCTGGCCAAAAATCTGTAACACTTTGACTGAACGCTGGATCCGGCATTTTTCCCATTGACTTGCATTAATGCCGGCGCCGTGTGTTCCGTAAAACCGGATCCGGCTTTTGCATGTTAAACCCGAAAAATGTGCAACAAAAAGTTAAAGTCCATAAATGGCGGATCCGTTTTTTCCATTGCATTTTTTCATTGTGATCAGAATCCTGACCAGGATTTAAATGTAATCCGTTTTCACACGTTTTTACAGATACGGCGGGCAGTTCCGGCGATGGAATTGCCCGCCGGATTCAAACAACGCTAGTGTTAAAGTACCCTTATTTCAAGCCGGCAACTTAGGGGGCATGCCCTTTCTACTGCAGCTGGTGGCACTGAGCATGTGCTTCCCATCTCAGTGAGCAGGACAGAGAAACTACAAAAAGAATAAGCAGCAGGTGGCGCTATACAGATAGATTTTATTGAATAACTCAGTGGCTATACTAAATGTTTAAAAGTGTACGGCTACTTTCACATTAGCGATTTTTGCGGATCCGTCATGGATCTGCAAAAACGCTTCCGTTACAATAATACAACCGCACGCATCCTTCATGGATAGATGTCTTCTATAGCCATGACGGATCCGTCTTGAACACCATTGAAAGTCAATGGGGAACGTTTTCTATTGTGTCAAAAAAAGACGATCCTTCCCTATTGACTTACATCGTGTGTCAGGACGGATCCGTTTTGCTCCGGAATACATCGGAGACAGAAAAACGCTGCGTGCAGCATTATTCTGTCTGCGATGGGAGCGCAACCAAACGGAACGGAGTGCATTTTTTATTTATTTTTGTAATGTGTAGGGTCAATGATACTGAACATTTTTGCAATATATTTTAATTACTGAAATAATAAGTTTCCATTAGAAAAATAGCTGCAAAGTGGCCCATTCTGATCCTTCTCAACGCTCCTCTGTCTTCTGTTTACATAACAGGGGAGACTTGCTCCACACTGACCGTCTTACAACAGAAGACAGAGGAGCGTTGCTAAGGTTCAAATGGGCCACTTTACAGCTATTTTTCTCATAGAAATGTACGATTTCAGTAATTAAAGTATATTACAAAAATGGTTAGTATCACTGCCCCTACACATTACTAACATAAAAAATTAAGTATTCAAAATTCAGGTGCCGGTTTGAAAGATGTAGAATATTATTTAGTGGGACAACCCCTTTAAGGAGAGCCAGTACTTCCTCTAAGCTGCCTCCAAGGCTCCTCGCTCAGCCAGCCAGAATCCTAATCCGTACTGATGAGGGGCAACTACCCCGAAACAGCAAAGGACAACAATTGACTTATGCGGTGCCGTTCCAAGTAGGTGGCGCTAACATGACGGTTCTCTTTCCCCAGGGGATACCTCTCTGCAAGTCGATTTCTGATAGCTACCACATCACACAAATCTGCTGCCATCATTCGGGGGTTTCGGGTGTCTGTTGAAATAACCCATTTGAAATATGTTGTCTTCATTTTTTAAATACACTTCTTTCTCCGACAATCCCCTGTAACATGTGACACTTTTGACCCAGGTGCTGCATAAGTGATGCCGATGTAACATATATATCCCCCTTTTGCAGTTTGGTCTGCTGTTGTCACCATGATCAAGAAGACGTCAATCTGTAAAGATAAAAAAGACATGGATGGCACATCTACATACATGCCATGCCTTGATGTATAGACATCTCCACTGAGGCTCTTAGTATACGTCGTCATCAAAATACAAAGACCCACTCATCTCATCAAGGTGGCCTCTTAAAAGTGGGTCCCTACTCTAATAACGCTATGCCCATATGGTGACCACCACTATCTCAACACGGCACCCGCAGGCAGCTAAACCCAGCTGTCAGGCTATGCCCCCTGGGCACTGAGACCCACCGACCCACAGGCAAAGCATCACAGCAACAACAGCCGCCGTGCAGCACTGCATCTCATCCCTGGATGAAGAAGGCGGGGGTTCGACACCCACCTGAGGACCCCTTCACAAAAGTCTGGCTCAGTTTCCTGGTGCAGAAAATGCTGGAGGGAAACTGAAGCTACAACTGATCCCTTCCTTTTCTATGGAACTGTTCATATACAGTGGATATAAAAAGTCTACACACCCCTGTTAAAATGTCAGGATTCTGTGATGTAAAAAAAATGAGACAAAGATAAATCATTTCAGAACTTTTTCCAACTTTAATGTGACCTATAAACTGTACAACTGAAAAACAAACTGAAATCTTTTAGGTAGAGGGAAGAAATAATATAAAAATAAAGTAATATGGTTGCATAAGTGTGCACACCCTTAAACTAATACTTTGTTGAAGCACCTTTTGATTTTATTACAGCACTCAGTCTTTTTGGGTATGAGTCTATACCCATACATTTTGACTTGGCAAGATTTGCCCGCTCTTCTTTGCAAAAACACTCCAAATCTGTCAGATTGCGAGGGCATCTCCTGGGCACAGCCCTCTTCAGATCACCCCTCAGGTCTGGGATCTGGCTGGGCCATTCCAAAACTTTAATCTTCTTCTGTTGATTTGGATGTATGCTTTGGGCAGGGCCGTCTTTAATATTGATTGGACCCTGGGCAAGAATTTACCTGGGCCCCCTGAATCCCGCCTTCCCACACCCTAGCATGCAGTGCGCTGAGGCGCGAAACGGCCGTCGCCACGATCCTTGTTGCCTGCACTATGACAAGTCTGCTCCATGTCTGCAACAATAATGTTTGATGTCTGCAATAATGATGTCTGAATAAAGAAGCTACTTTTTTGGCGAGTGCCGCACACATTTTTCTCCTTTGTTGTTATTTGGAGGCAAAGCACCATCTGTAGTGAGAAAAACCCGGCATTGGAGGTTTTTTATGTCTTGGGAGAAGGTTTTGGGCAGTGCCACCCCGTTGTGCTCTTTAGAAAATGTGACTTTCTGAATTCAGACATTAGTGCCGGCCGCACCACAGATCATCCAACGCCACCCCCCAACCCACCCTCCAGTTATGAAGCCGGTGTATGCATTATCCATTCTTTCTTTCTAAATTCAGAGTTACTGCCGGCCGCACCACAGATCCCCCAATCATTGCCCTCCCCTCGAAATGAAGCCGGTGTGTGCATACATTGACAAAAAAAAAAACGACTTAACTACCTCTAACTACTTTTTCCGCTCCGTACTTGCGGGCTGCCCAGGCGTGAGTTCGTTGCGCAATCCCGTCGGCGCGTGATCCAGCCGCGGGAGTTCACAGGTCTCGTGGGATTGCGCAACGAACTCTCGCCTGGGCAGCGCGAAAGTACGGAGCGGAAGAAGTAGTTAGAGGTGGTTAAGTAGGTTTGCTGACATTGAGCGCAGCGCAGCCGCACTTAACATATAGGGAGGGCCTGCCGCCGCACTTAAAAAAAGCACTTGCGGGGCTGCGTGCCCTCCCCCCACTGCGCGACCGGTGGGGCTCAAGAGGCAGCTGCGTTGGGCCCCCCAGGAGAAACTGGGCCCAGGGCAGCTGCCCCTTTTGCCCCGCGTTAAAGACGGCCCTGGCTTTGGGTCGTTGTCATGCTGAAAGATGAAGTTCCTGTTCATGTTCAGCTTTCTAGCAGAAGCCTGAAGGTTTTGTGCCAATATTGACTGGTATTTGGAACTGTTCATAATTCCCTCTAGCTTAACTAAGGCCCCAGTTCCAGCTGAAGAAAAACATCCCCTTGGCATGATGCTGCCACCACCATGCTTCACTGTGGGGATGGTGTTCTTTTGGTGATGTGCAGTGTTGTTTTTGTGCCAAACATATCTTTTGGAATTATGGCCAAAAAGTTCAACCTTGGTTTCATCAGACCATAACACCTTTTCCCACATGCTTTTGGGAGACTTCAGGTGTGTTTTTGCAAAATGTAGCCTGGCTTAGGGCTCTTTCACACCTGCGTTATTGTCTTCCGGCATAGAGTTCCGTCGTCGGGGCTCTATGCCGGAAGAATCCTGATCAGGATTATCCTAATGCATTCTGAATGGAGAGTAATCCGTTCAGGATGCATCAGGATGTCTTCAGTTCCGGACCGGAACGTTTTTTGGCCGGAGAAAATACCGCAGCATGCTGCGCTTTTTGCTCCGGCCAAAAATCCTGAAGACTTGCCGCAAGGCCGGATCCGGAATTAATGCCCATTGGAAGGCATTGATCCGGATCCGGCCTTAAGCTAAACGTTGTTTCGGCGCATTGCCGGAGCCGACATTTAGCTTTTTCTGAATGGTTACCATGGCTGCCGGGACGCTAAGGTCCTGGCAGCCATGGTAAAGTGTAGTGGGGAGCGGGGGAGCAGTATACTTACCGTCCGTGCGGCTCCCCGGGCGCTCCAGAGTGACGTCAGGGCGCCCCACGCGCATGGATCACGTGATCGCATGGACACGTCATCCATGCGCATGGGGCGCTCTGACGTCACTCTGGAGCGCCCCGGGAGCCGCACGGACTGTAAGTCCCCCGCTCCCCACTACTACTATGGCAACCAAGACTTTAATAGCATCCTGGCTGCCATAGTAACACTGAAAGCATTTTGAAGACGGTTCCGTCTTCAAATGCTTTCAGTACACTTGCGTTTTTCCGGATCCGGCGGGCTACTCCGGCAACGGAAGTGCACGCCTGATCCCAACAACGCAAGTGTGAAAGAGGCCTTAGATATTTTTCTTCGTAAGAAAAGTCTTTCGTCTTGCCACTCTACCCCATAGTCCAGACATATGAAGAATACGGGAGATGGTTGTCCATGTACCACACAGCCAGAACTTGCCAGATATTCCTGCAGCTCCTTTAACCCCTTAAGGACACAGCCTTTTTACACCTTAGGACCAGGCCATTTTTTGAAAATCTGACCAGAGTCCCTTTAAGTGCTGATAACTTTAAAACGGTTTGACTTATCCAGGCCGTTCTGAGATTGTTTTTTCGTCACATATTGTACTTCATGACACTGGTAAAATGGAGTCAAAAAAAAAATTTTTTTTGCACCAAAAAATACCTAATTTAACAAAGTTTCAGTTTCTCTACTTCTGTAATACATAGTAATACCCCCAAAAATTGTGATGACTTTACATTCCCCATATGTCTACTTCATGTTTGAATTGTTTTGGGAATGATATTTTATTTTTTGGGGATGTTATAAGGCTTAGAAGTTTAGAAGCAAATCTTGAAATTTTTCCGAAATTTACAAAAACTCAATTTCTAGGGACCAGTTCAGGTCTCAAGTCACTTTGCGAGGCTTACATTATAGAAACCACCCAAAAATGACCCCATCTAAGAAACTACACCCCTTAAGGTACTGTATCTTTATTGCCCTGACTCTGCCATTTACAGAAACACCCAATATGTGGCCGTAAACTACTGTACGGCCACACAGCGGGGCGTAGAGTGAAAGGTGCGCCGTTTGGTTTTTGGAAGGCTGATTTTTATGGACTGGTTTATTTACACCATGTCCCATTTGAAGCCCCCTGATGCACCCCTAGAGGAGAAACTCCCTAAAAGTGACCCCATCTAAGAAACTACACCCCTCAAGGTATTCAAAACTGATTTTACATACATCGTTAACCCTTTAGGTGTTTCACAAGAGTTATTGGCAAATGGCGATGAAATTTGAGAATTTCATTTTTTTGCCTAATTTTCCATTTTAACCCATTTTTTCCACTAACAAAGCAAGGGTTAACAGCCAAACAAGACTGTATCTTTATTGCCCTGACTCTGCTGTTTACAGAAACACCCCATATGTGGCCGTAAACTACTGTACGGGCACACAGCGGGGCGTAGAGTGAAAGGTGCGCCGTTTGGTTTTTGGAGGGCTGATTTTGCTGGACTGTTTTTTTGGCACCATATCCCATTTGAAGCCCCCCTGATGCACCCCTAGATTATAAACTCCATAAAAGTGACCCCATCTAAGAAACTACACCCCTCAAGGTATTCAAAACTGATTTTACAAACTTTGTTAACCCTTTAGGTGTTGCACAAGATTTAATGGAAAATAGAGATACAATTTCAAAATTTCACTTTTTTGGCAGATTTTCCATTTTAATATTTTTTTTCCAGTTACAAAGCAAGGGTTAACAGCCAAACAAAACTCATTATTTATGGCCCTAATTCTGTAGTTTACAGAAACACCCCATATGTGGTCGTAAACAGCTGTACGGGCACATGGCAGGGCGCAGAAGGAAAGGAACACCATATGGTTTTTGGAAGGCATATTTTGCTGGACTGGTTTTTTTGACACCATGTCCCATTTGAAGCCCCCCTGATGCACCCCTAGAGTAGAAACTCCAAAAAAGTGACCCCATTTTAGAAACTACGGGATAGGGTGGCAGTTTTGTTGGTACTAGTTTAGGGTACATATGATTTTTGGTTGCTCTATATTACACTTTTTGTGCGGCAAGGTAACAAGAAATAGCTTTTTTGGCACCGTTTTTTTTTTGTTATTTACAACATTCATCTGACAGGTTAGATCATGTGGTAATTTTATAGAGCAGGTTGTCACGGACGCGGAGATACCTAATATGTATACAATTTTTTTTATTTATGTACGTTTTACACAATGATTTCATTTTTAAAACCAAAAAAATGTTTTAGTGTCTCCATAGTCTAAGAGCCATAGTTTTTTCAGTTTTTGGGCGATTATCTTAAGTAGGGTCTCATTTTTTGCGGGATGAGATGACGGTTTGATTGGCATCTATTTTGGGGTGCATATGACTTTTTGATTGCTTGCTATTACACTTTTTGTGACGTAAGATGACAAAAAATGGCTTTTTTTACACCGTTTTTATTTTTATTTTTTTACGGTGGTCATCTGAGGGGTTAGATCATGTGATATTTTTATAGAGCCGGGCGATACGGACGCGGCGATACCTAATATGTATATTTTTTTTTTATTTATGTAAGTTTTACACAATGATTTCATTTTTGAAACAAAAAAAAATCATGTTTTAGTGTTTCCATAGTCTAAGAGCCGTAGTTTTTTCAGTTTTTGGGCGATTATCTTGGGTAGGGTATGATTTTTGCGGGATGAGATGACGGTTTGATTGTTACAATTTTGGCGTACATGCGACTTTTTTGATCACTTTTATTACCTTTTTTGGGAAGTAAGGTGGGCAAAATTTCAATTTCATCATAGTTTTTTATTTTTTATTTTTATGGTGTTCACCGTTCGGGTAAAGTAACATGACCGTTTTATAGATCAGGTCGTTACGGACGCGGCGATACCAAACATGTGTAGGGAATTTTATTTTTTTCATTTTTTATCAGTGATAAATGTGTTTTTTGATTTTTACTTTTTTTTCACTTTTATTCACTTTTTTTTGACCCAGACCCACTTGGTTCTTGAAGATCCAGTGGGTCTGATGTCTGAATAATACAGTACAGTACAATATATATTGTTCTGTACTGTATTTTACTTACACTGAACAGATCTATGCCATTCAGCACAGATCTGTTCAGCACCATGGACAGCAGGACGCCTGAGAGGCGTCCTGTTGCCATGGGAACCTTCCCCGTCTGCTCAGTACTGCTCAGAACTTCGCAGACGGGGAAGGGTAAGGAGGGGATCTCTCGGGGGGCTCTCTGGGGGCTCTCTCCCTCCCCATCGGGGGGCTGCAAAGGCACAGCAGCCCCCCGATGGGAGAGGGAGGGAGCTCCCTGCGCTGTTAACCTTTTCCATACAGCGGTCCGTACGGACCGCTGTATGGAAAGGGTTAAACGGCTGACATCGCATCGCAGATGTCAGCCGTTTATACCAGGGTGCCAGCAATGTGCTGGCACCCTGGTATCCCCACTAGACACCAACGATTATACAAGGGGAGGCGGGCGGGGGATCGCGATCCCGCCTGCCGCACCGCCCGCCTCCCGCACCGCCCGCAACCCTCCCCCTGCACCTCCCGCCACCATAAAAATCATTCGGGGGTGCAGGGGGGGGTAAATAAAACTTTTTTTATGGCATATAAAGTTTCTGATCCCTGCGGTCAGGGACTGCGGGGACCAGAAACTTCAGAAATCGCAGCAAACCGCAGGTCTGAATTGACCTGCGGTTTGCCGCAATCGCCGACATGGGGGGGTCACGGGATCCCCCCGCGCATTTAGCCTAGGTGCCTGCTCGATGATTTGAGCAGGCACCGGGTTCCGATCACTGCCAGCCGCACGGCAGTGATCGAAAATACACAGGGCGTACATGTACGCCCTGTGTCCTTAAGTACCAGGGCACAAGGGCGTACCTGTACGCCCTATGTCCTTAAGAGGTTAATGTTGCTGTAGGCCTCTCGGTCCCTCCCAGGCCAGTTGTCCTCTTGTCTTTTCATCAATTTTGGAGGGACGTCCAGTTCTTGGTAATGTCACTGTTGTGCCATATTTGACGGTCTTCACTGTGTTCCATGATATATCTAATGCCTTGGAAATTCTTTTGGACCCTTCTCCTGACTGATACCTTCTAACAATGAGATCCCTCTGATGCTTTGGAAGCTCTCTGTGGACCATGGCTTTTGCTGTGAGATGCGACTAATAACATTTCAGGAAAGACCAACTAGAGCAGCTGAACTTTATTTGGGGTTAATCAGAGGCACTTTACATGATGGCCGGTGTATTCTGACTCCTATTTAACATGATTTTGAATGTGATTGCTTAATTCTGAACACAGCTACATCCCCAGTTATAAGAGGGTGTGCACACTTATGCAACCACATTATTTTAGTTTTCTTGGTTTTCTTCCCTCCACCTAAAAGATTTCAGTTTGTTTTTCAATCGTGTTGTACAGTTTATAGGTCACATTTAAGTGACTGAAAATTATTTATCTCTCTCGTTTTTTTACATCACAGAAACCTGACATTTTAACAGGGGCGTGTAGACTTTTTATATCCACTGTACATCCAGCGCATCAGTTTTAATGCGATGTGAAATAACGCCGCATGCTACGTTTTTCTGTCCAGCGCCGCCTTACAAGGATCATACGTGCCTTCCTTTTGCCTCCTGTCTTCCCTCGGAGATCTCTGGCTCCAACTACTTCCCAGCAGCCTAACGCTCAGCAAGTCTACAGGCAAGTGATGAGGAGCAGCGGTAAGATTACTGCTCCGGGGCAGCCATCCATTCACTGGCAGTGGGCTATGGAGACAGGTGCGTGCAGAAGCACCAATGGCTCTCCATCACGGACTCCTCCTGAATAATGGTCAGATCTGTGCTCCTGATGTGCAAGGGACCGAGCCATCAATGCTAGCCTTCCCCCCATGAGCAGAGGCTGCACAGGTCACAGTCCCCACCGGATGCTTTCCCTTCATGTCATGGTTCAGCAGACAAAATGATGCCCCTGTCCCCATGAGTGTAATGGTAAAATGATGAAGAGGCTAAACATAAATCCTATTTTGTCATTGGATTGCTGTTTAACCCTTCGCTGTTGGGTTGCCCCAAGACAAGCTGCCGTGGACGGGTCGGCGAAACGTCTGCGCTTATGGAGAGTGGAAGTAGATTCTTTTAGTGACTGATACGAGATGCTACGTTCCTTTTAGTAATGTGCAGTTCGGAAAATGCGGGGTGGACTGGCTATAGACCCTGCAGGGAAATTTCCTGGTGGGTTGATGCCCGGGGGGGGGGGGGGGGCCTCGCCCTCCTCATAGCTGCTGGCCTGGTACGTAACAATCTGATGATCCCCCCCCTTTGAGGAAGCTGACGCAAAACACGTGTCGGGGTCTCCAGGAGGTGCCACGAGCCGGGTCTGATTCATGGTTTTTTATCTCGGTGGTGGAGCCACATGGTTTCATTTTGTATTTATTTATACTTGTTTTTCCATTACTTGCAATGATATAAGTTGATGCCCGAGGTATTGTGTGCCCTCTCCCTGTGGTTGTGTCCGTCTTTGCCAAATTATGCATCTATTTCTTTGTTTTATCAATGTCAATAAAAATACATTTTCAAATATACATTTTTGTATTATATCTGTGCCTATGCTGAGTGGGTTTGTGCCATCTAGGAGCTAGCACTAATTAATGCAAGGGGCATCAGGGGCACTTATGTACCTGGCCAGTGCTTGCAGGTGCCCTCCCGGATTCAACTGTATCACCATCCCCGTTACAGGGATACAGTTGAATACTGTGGTGGGGGCAGCAGTATTTTGAGCCGCACTGTGGTATTTGCTTTTGCTGGGGCAGTATTTTGTGCTGCGTTACGGTATTGATCACCCCATCTACGTCTGTCAAAGGATCTCAATATCGGAGAAAAACACTGTCAATGGGTTTTCTCGGATCTGGCACCATTGACACATAAGAAAACGGATCCAGCCCCCATTGACTTACGATGGTTTTAGAGACGGATCCGTAATGGCTATTTTAGAGATAATACAACCGGATCCGTTCATGACGGACGCAGCCAGTTGTATTATGCTAAGGCTACATTCACACAAACGTATTTTGGTTCCGTGTCCGTTAGTTTTTTTTATGCGGAGAGGATGCAGACCCATTCATTTCAATGGGTCCGCAAAAAATGCGGACAGCATACCGTGTGCTATCCACATCCGTATGTCCGTTCTGTAGCCCCGCAAAAAAAATATAACGTGTTCTATTCTTGTCCGTTTTGCGTACAAGGATAGGCATTGTTACAATGGAGCCACACAAAAAAATGGATGCAACACGGACGTCATCCATATCTTTTGAAGACCTCAAAATACATATGGCCGTGTGAATGTAGCCTAATGGAAGCGTTTTTGTTGATCCCCTTTACTTTTCCATTTTTCTGATCTTTTAGAAGAACAGAAAAATAAAGTAAAAAAGCGGATCCTGTAAAAAAACGGTGCATGAGGCCAAAGTTTGTGGACATGAATCGGCAAAATACAGATTGCATACGAAACGCATTCTGTGTGCGATCTGCATTTTTGCGGAACCACAGACTTGAATTGGTATTACACGGGGAATGTAAGTAGCGACTACAGCAGACCTGTCAGGAGAGGTGAGAGGTCCACTTTAACTGCAGGAATCGTATAGATGCCCCTCTGCAGTTACAACAGTGGGAAGAAGGTGCCCGCTATACGGCCTGTCCGTGTACACGCTGGTAAATCCGCAGCCCAATCTGTGACAAAATTTGCAGTGGAAAAATGTCACTTTGTGTAGATTCAGTCACACTGTGCAATAATCCTACAGCGCCATCGGGCTCCAGGACACAGGTGCTGCAGTAGTGCAGCCTCCAGGACACAGGTGCTGCAGTAGTGCAGGCTCCAGGACACAGGTGCTGCAGTAGTGCAGCCTCCAGGACACAGGTGCTGCAGTAGTGCAGCCTCCAGGACACAGGTGCTGCAGTAGTGCAGCCTCCAGGACACAGGTGCTGCAGTAGTGCAGCCTCCAGGACACAGGTGCTGCAGTAGTGCAGCCTCCAGGACACAGGTGCTGCAGTAGTGCAGCCTCCAGGACACAGGTGCTGCAGTAGTGCAGCCTCCAGGACACAGGTGCTGCAGTAGTGCAGCCTCCAGGACACAGGTGCTGCAGTAGTGCAGCCTCCAGGACACAGGTGCTGCAGTAGTGCAGCCTCCAGGACACAGGTGCTGCAGAAGTGCAGCCTCCAGGACACAGGTGATGCAGTAGTGCAGCCTCCAGGACACAGGTGATGCAGTAGTGCAGCCTCCAGGACACAGGTGCTGCAGTAGTGCAGCCTCCAGGACACAGGTGCTGCAGTAGTGCAGCCTCCAGGACACAGGTGCTGCAGTAGTGCAGCCTCCAGGACACAGGTGCTGCAGTAGTGCAGCCTCCAGGACACAGGTGCTGCAGTAGTGCAGCCTCCAGGACACAGGTGCTGCAGTAGTGCAGCCTCCAGGACACAGGTGCTGCAGTAGTGCAGCCTCCAGGACACAGGTGCTGCAGTAGTGCAGCCTCCAGGACACAGGTGATGCAGTAGTGCAGCCTCCAGGACACAGGTGATGCAGTAGTGCAGCCTCCAGGACACAGGTGCTGCAGTAGTGCAGCCTCCAGGACACAGGTGCTGCAGTAGTGCAGCCTCCAGAACAGGTGCTGCAGTAGTGCAGCCTCCAGGACACAGGTGCTGCAGTAGTGCAGCCTCCAGAACAGGTGCTGCAGTAGTGCAGCCTCCAGGACACAGGTTCCTGCAGCACAAAACTGACAAATCCATCTGACCTCCAAAAGTGAAGCAGGTCCTGAAGTGAGGGGCGCATCATCTACAAGGGGGGCGAGACCCTCCCCTCATCCATGGCACGTGCACAATCCAGCCCCCGATATCTGCCAATCATCTTCTGGATCTGTGCTCCTAATATTATATCCATATTACATGGTTTTTAATGGTTTCTATCTATAAATTAACTAATCATCTATCATATCTATCCAATATCTATCTATCATATAGCACCTATCATATCTATTATCTATCTGTCTATGTACCTATCTCCTATCTATCCATCCAATATGCATCTCCTTCCATCTATTTATCTATCTGTCCATCTAGCAGCTATTTAGCTCATATCTATCGATTTACCACCTATTGTCTATCACACATCTTATCTGTATATATAAATAAAACATAATAATAATAATAATAATATATACAGATACTAATAACACTGATTATTAGAGAACACGCCGGTAATGTCCGGGCCCCGCAGCCCCTCACACCGGTGATGTCCGGGCCCCGCACACCGGTAATCTCCGGCCCCGCAGCCCCTCACACCGGTGATGTCCGGGCCCCGCAGCCCCTCACACCGGTAATGTCCGGGCCCCGCAGCCCCTCACACCGGTAATGTCCGGGCCCCGCAGCCCCTCACACCGGTAATGTCCGGGCCCCGCAGCCCCTCACACCGGTAATGTCCGGGCCCCGCAGCCCCTCACACCGGTAATGTCCGGGCCCCGCAGCCCCTCACACCGGTAATGTCCGGGCCCCGCAGCCCCTCACACCGGTGATGTCCGGGCCCCGCAGCCCCTCACACCGGTAATGTCCGGACCCCGCAGCCCCTCACACCGATGATCTCCGGGCCCCGCAGCCCCTCACACCGGTGATGTCCGGGCCCCGCAGCCCCTCACACCGGTGATGTCCGGGCCCCGCAGCCCCTCACGCATCCTCTCCATGTATATTAATACGAGGGCTGACTGAGGGGAGCTCCCGCCTCCCTGCTGCCCCCTAGCGGCCGGCTGTGTCCTCGGCCCCGGAGCATGCTGGGAGTGTTGAGTCATGGGGGCTGTCGGCTCCCGGCTCGGGGAGACGGTGTGAAGAAGCCGAGGGTGCGGGCGCTGACCTCCTCCTGTCACATCTCTCCCCTCAGACATGGTCCGGGGAAGGCTCCTAGGAGGACAGAGGCTGGGATCTCGTCCCGGGAGAGGTGAGCGGGCGGCGCGGGGTCCTCCTCAGCCTCCCTAGAATATTCTTATTCTAACACAGCAGCCGCCTCCTGCTGCAGCCTGCACAAATCATGGGCGTTCATTCACATGAGGCGGTTGGATGCCTCCTCTGGTTTACAGGATGCTCTTGTGTCTGTGCTGCCTGTATTGTGCATCACTGATATAGCTGAGTGCATGCTGTGTGCTGTATATACATCACTGTGTGCACTACCCATCACTGTGTGCACTACACATCACTGTGCGCTCTGTACATCACTGTGTGCTCTGTACATCACTGTGTGCACTACCCATCACTGTGTGCTCTGTACATCACTGTGTGCACTACCCATCACTGTGTGCTCTGTACATCACTGTGTGCACTACACATCACTGTGCGCTCTGTACATCACTGTGTGCTCTGTACATCACTGTGTGCACTACACATCACTGTGCGCTCTGTACATCACTGTGTGCTCTGTACATCACTGTGTGCACTACCCATCACTGTGTGCTCTGTACATCACTGTGTGCACTACCCATCACTGTGTGCTCTGTACATCACTGTGTGCTCTGTACATCACTGTGTGCTCTGTACATCACTGTGTGCACTACCCATCACTGTGTGCACTACCCATCACTGTGTGCACTACCCATCACTGTGTGCACTACCCATCACTGTGTGCACTACCCATCACTGTGTGCTCTGTACATCACTGTGTGCACTACACCTCACTGTGTGCTATATACATTACTGTGTGCACTACCCATCAGTGTGTGCTCTGTACATCACTGTGTGCACTACACCTCACTGTGTGCTCTGTACATCACTGTGTGCACTACACCTCACTGTGTGCACTACACCTCACTGTGTGCACTACACCTCACTGTGTGCTCTGTACATCACTGTGTGCACTACCCATCACTGTGTGCTCTGTACATCACTGTGTGCACTACCCATCACTGTGTGCTCTGTACATCACTGTGTGCACTACCCATCACTGTGTGCACTACCCATCACTGTGTGCTCTGTACATCACTGTGTGCTCTGTACATCACTGTGTGCTATATGCATCACTGTGTGCTCTGTACATCACTGTGTGCTCTGTACATCACTGTGTGCTCTGTACATCACTGTGTGCTCTGTACATCACTGTGTGCTCTGTACATCACTGTGTGCTATATGCATCACTGTGTGCTCTGTACATCACTGTGTGCTCTGTACATCACTGTGTGCTCTGTACATCACTGTGTGCTCTGTACATCACTGTGTGCTCTGTACCTCACTGTGTGCTATATGCATCACTGTGTGCTCTGTACATCACTGTGTGCTCTGTACATCACTGTGTGCTCTGTACCTCACTGTGTGCTATATGCATCACTGTGTGCTCTGTACATCACTGTGTGCTCTGTACATCACTGTGTGCACTACACATCACTGTGTGCTATATACATCACTGTGCGCTCTGTACATCACTGTGTGCTCTGTACATCACTGTGTGCACTACACATCACTGTGTGCTATATACATCACTGTGTGCACTACACATCACTGTGTGCTATACACATTACTGTGTGCACTACCCATCACTGTGTGCTCTGTACATCACTGTGTGCACTACACATCACTGTGTGCTATATACATTACTGTGTGCTCTGTACATCACTGTGTGCACTACACATAACTGTGTGCTCTGCACATCACTGTGCGCTCTGCCCATCACTGTGCGCTCTGCCCATCACTGTGCGCTCTGCCCATCACTGTGCGCTCTGCCCATCACTGTGCGCTCTGCCCATCACTGTGCGCTCTGCCCATCACTGTGCGCTCTGCCCATCACTGTGCGCTCTGCCCATCACTGTGCGCTCTGCCCATCACTGTGCGCTCTGCCCATCACTGTGCGCTCTGCCCATCACTGTGCGCTCTGTACATCACTGTGTGCACTACACCTCACTGTGTGCTCTGTACATCACTGTGTGCTCTGTACATCACTGTGTGCTCTGTACATCACTGTGTGCTCTGTACATCACTGTGTGCTATAGGTCTGATGTAGCTGAGTGCATGCTGTGTGTTGTGTGTGGCTCTTGTACAGTATTTGTCTCCCATGTGTACTATGTGTCCCCTCCATGGCTCCTAGTCACGGACTGCACATGTGCAGCATGTACCCGGCGCTGTGCACACATGGATACATACTGGATCAGTGTCATGATAAAAGTTGCTGTCTCCGGTTTGGTGCTCTGCTGCTCATTCATGCTTCTCTCCTGTCCGCTCTGTGCCTTTTTGTGGCCGGCTTGTACTATTCTTATAGGGATGAGATGTAATAGTAGATTTCTAGGGATGTTTTTTAATATTTTATGGCGTTTGCTTTCTGACACTCGCAGGCACGGCCATGGGTGCACATAGGGTGACAGGTTCATTCACTGCAATGCCACATGCCGGCAGGGGGGGATTTAGAAGGATGGATTATGCTGTATAGATCTATTTTTTTCTCTTTTTTTTACTACTACATTACGTTTCCTTCCTTTTATGTCATATAATCATTATAGCTTTTTTCAGTGCTTTTCATTTACCATCCTGGTATCTCGATGAGGGCTCATGCACACAACCACGTTTTTTGTCTGCAACAGATCTGCATTTTTTGCGGGTCGGATGTGGACCCTTTCACTTCAACGGGCTGCAAAAGATGCGGACGCTACGCCGTGTGCTGTCCGCATCCGTATGTCCTTTCCGCAGCCCAGCAAAAAAATAGAACATGTCCTATTCTTGTCCAATTTGCGGACAAGTATAGGACAGTTCTACAGAGGGCAGGACGTTCCATTCCACAAAATGCGTAACCCACACGGCCAGTATCTGTGTTTTGCGGATCCGCCAAAAAATGGCAACGGCCGTGTGCATGAGCCCTGGGGGTAGTGAATTTAAAGTGCATCTGTCAGCAGTTTTGTACCTATGAAACTCTCTGACCTGTTACCTGTGCGCTTGGCAGCTGAAGACATCTGTGTTGGTCCCATGTTCATATGTGCCTGCATTACTGAGAAAAATTATGTTTTAATATATGCAAATGATCCTCTAGGAGCAACGGGGGCGTTGCCATTACACCTAGAGGCTCTGCTCTCTCTGCAACTGCTGTGCCCTCTGCACTTTGATTGACAGGGCCAGGCATGATCACGTTTGCACTGCCCGGTCCTGTCAATCAAAGTGCAGAGAGTGCAGCAGTTGCAGAGAGAGCAGAGCCTCTAGGTGTAATGACAACGCCCCCGTTGCTCCTAGAGGCTCATTTGCATATATTAAAACCTCATTCTTCTCAGCAATGTGGGCACATATGAACATGGGACCAACACAGATGTCTTCCTGTGAGCGCCATAGCTTTCCCTAGACCAGTGACGTCATGTCCATTGGCCTAGGAGCAGCTCAGCCCCATTGAGTGCGATACCAATTACAGCTGCTCTACAATGTATGGCGCTGTGCTTGGTGAACAGGGAGAAGCGGAGTCTTCTCAAACAGCCGATCCGCCGGGGTCCCGGGTGTCAGACTCCCACCAATAAGATACTGTTGACCTATCCTGAATTCTCGGAAAACCCTTTTAATGGCCATGCGGCACCTTCATTCCGGCTATACAGTGCTGCCTAATTGGCTATGCGATTCTTGACCGCAGCTAGCCCCGCCCAAAATGGCACACGACCGCGCCACCATATCAATTTGGCGGTCTGTAGACCAGGAATCTGCAAAATACGGATACTGAACGTGCATGCTGCGTTTTCTACTAGAATTGGCTATTGTGGTCCGCAAAACGTACAAGAATAGGACATGTTGTATAATTTGAGGAGCGGCCAGCGCATGGGTGGCGTTTTTTGTGGACCCATAGAAATGAATGGGTCCTCTTGTGATCCGCAAAAAAAATGTGGATTGGACGCAGACCAAAACTACGATTGTGTGCATAAGTCCCAGAGGTTGTCCGGGGTACGAAAAAGACATCTAGTATCATCTACTGTAGTTTTGTTGCACGGGTGTTTTTATGCTATCCTCACCACCGGGGCGTGGTGGGGGATGGGTTATTAACCCCAGCATATTCACAGGAACAGGCATAAAAAATAACTGAAAGCTACTGTAGTCAGGGACTGGAGTAGTTTTCAATCTAGGTGCACGGATTTCCGAAGGATGCACCGAAATGATGACGTCAGCGGAGAGGCTGTGAAAGGCTATAGTCAGCCTTTTGATAAATGACCACCAGTAAAGTCTAGGTGAACCACAAAAATGTCCACGTCACTGCCCACTGAGCCCATTCAACGGCGTCTAGTCCTTACTGTGGTTCCCCAAAAGCGGTGAAATGCCGTGAGCCTTGCTGTACTTTGCACCCTTGGAGTCTGGAAGGTCTGAACCTGCTGCTCTTTGGACCCTTTATCCATCATATCATCACAGTCGTTAAAAATCAAAAATTTTTTATTCTGGACTTAGACACTCTGTAAGTGTCCTATTTCCTGGACATTTGATGCACAGAGAGATCCGCAGATATTTTCACTTGTCAGAAGACGCCAGTTGGTGCTGAAGGAGCTTATGGTGGTCTTGGATCACTTGCCCCCTCAGTTTTTTCCACTTTTGAGTGTCAATAGGTTATCCATCTGAAACAAGTTGGACTGCAATGTTTATGGAAAACCCCAATCACATGAGAGGTTTTCCAATACTTAGATATTAATGACCTATTCTGAGGTCGGACACCCTGCACCACCCACTGATCATCTGTTTCGGGTGCCCACACAGGACATCCAGGGCTCCATCCAGGGTTTGGTTTCCGGTGCTAGAGCACGGCAGCTCCATTCACTTCCATGGGAGCTGATCTACATTAGACGGGTACACACCTCCACTGTCCAAAACGGCTGATCCCTATTAGGGAATTCTGCGTGAAGTCAACTCCTCTATTTAGGATCCTCATCTCTTGACCTCCTGGTTACAAAGGGCATCTGACGCTCTGGAGGACACGCCCTGTCCTGCATTACACAGACAGCACATGGATTTATATGGGGACCGTGTAATGCTTAATTTCTCCTGCGGTGGCGCTGCAGGGAAATAGAACTTCTAGGCCTCTTTCACACGGGCGTCGTGTTTTTGACCCGGATAAGATGCGGGTGCATCGCGGGAAAAAGCGTGATTTTTCAGCGCGAGTGCAAAACATTGTAATGCGTTTTGCATGCGCGTGAGAAAAATCGGCATGTTTGGTACCCAAACCCGAACTTCTTCACAGAAGTTCGAGTTTGGGTTCGGTGTTGTGTAGATTTTATTATTTTCCCTTATAACATGGTTATAAGGGAAAATAATAGCATTCTGAATACAGAATGCTAAGTAAATTAGGGATGGAGGGGTTAAATTCTTTTTTATTTTTATTTAACTCACCTTAATCCACTTGTTCGCGCAGACCGGCTTATCTTCTGTCTTCTTCTTTGAGGAATAAAACCTTTTGATGACGTCAATGTGCTCATCACATGGTCCATCACATGATCTTTTACCATGGTGATGGATCATGTGATGAGCGTAGTGACGTCACCACAGGTCCTTTTCCTGTGCACAGCAAAGAAGACAGAAGAGAAGCCGGCTGCGCGAGCAAGTGGATTAAGGTGAGTTAAATTATTTTTTTATTTTTTTTTTAACCCCTCCAGCGCTATTTTACTATGCATTCTGTATTCAGAATGCTATTATTTTCCCTTATAACCATGTTATAAGGGAAAATAATAATGATCGGGTCCCCATCCCGATCGTCTCCTAGCAACCGTGCGTGAAAATCGCACCGCATCCGCACTTGCCTGCGATTTTCACTCAACCCCATTCCCTTCTATGGGGCCTGCGTTGTGTGGAAATCACACAAAGAGGAGAATGCTGCGATTTTCACGCAACACAGTGATGCGTGAAAATCACCGCTCATGTGCAAAGCCCCATAGAAATGAATGGGTCCGGAATTCAGTGCGGGTGCAATTCGTTCACCTCACGCATTGCACCCGCGCGGAAATCTCGCTCGTGTGAAAGAGGCCTTACTTATCACAGATCACAGCTGGTCCTAGCAGAAGGACAATTTATGATAGGTATAATGGTCTCCAAAGCAGAGGACCCCTTTAAAAATGCAAAGTTTTCAAAGATGAAAGCCATAGGGGCAATGGGGAGAGAATGATGGGATTTTTTTTATTCCAGAGATCCCTGGGGCACAGCTCATGACATCCCTGATGTGTCTCGTATAGTCCTGCCTGATCTGTTGCTGGTTGTTTATGGATGCCACCACATACTTGGGTCCTATTAATTAAATTAGGATGCACTATAATCTCTGGGCATAGAACGGCTGCCTTATCGGTCGCCTCGCCCAGCGCTGTAGAGTATGCCTGCCCTGTAAATTCTGTCTGTGTTAGTACCTACATGCATTCCCCATGTAATAACGATTCCGGAGCATCTCTTCTTATGGCTCTAAGTTGTGCCGTTCCTTTATTATTCCTACTAGAAGTTATGAATGAATTGCTAGCAGTTTACAGTGAAGGTCCAGATGGGTGTTACCAGTTGGCAGCACTGATTGGATGGTGTCAGATGTGCAGGGACCCCCCCCCTCCTTCCCCAACTGGCAACACCGATCTGGATTTCCATTGCAAACTGTTAGTAATTAATTCATAATGTCTAGTAGGAATAATACAGGGATGTCACATCATAGAGCCATAAGGATAGATGCTCCAGAATTGTTATTACATGAGGATGCAATGAGTGGCTAAAACAGACCTGTCAGGAGAGGGGACAGGTCCTGTTTAAAGGGGTTCTCTGGTAATGATGTCATTTTATGGCCAGGAGCTCGCCCCATTAAGCTACCTGTTCTTCACCGCTTGGGTCCTCCGGTGTTTCCATCTTCCAGTCCCCGCACTGTTTTCTTCCAGCGCTGCATGGGCATGGTCAAATGCTCCACTGCAGCCAATGACTGGCTTCAGCAGTGATCATTTTACGGCGTTAATTTTTCGGTATAAATAACATAATATCTTTATTTTCTGGGTCAGTACGATTACAGTGATACCAAATACACATATTTTTTTTTTAAGTTTTACAACTTTTTTAGCAATAAACCCCTTTTTTTTTTTTTAAGAATTGCATTGCCACTTCCCAAGACCCATAACACACATGGAATTGTGTGAGGGCTTGATTTTTGGGGGACGACTTGTATTTTTCATTGGTATCATCTTGGAGTAAATGGAGCTTTTTGATCGCTTGTTATCACATTTTTTCGGTGGCAACAAAGAATAAATGAGCAATTCTGTCCTTTTTTTTAATATATACCCGGTATATATTTTTTTTACGGTGTTCACCGTAGGGGATAATATATGTGATATTTATGTATTCCGGGTCGTTACTGAGGCAGCAATGCAAAACATATGGGGGAGATTTTTTTATTTTTATTTTTTTTCATTGAAAAGCGTATTTTCAATGGAAAAAAAGCAGATTTTTTTAGTGATTTTTATTTTTTAATAAATAATTTTTTTTATTTTTTTTTACTTTTTTTACCACTTATAGTCCCCTTAAGTGATAAATTAACAGACAGCTTTTTGATTGCTTTTAAAATGCAATGCACTATCACTATAGTGCATTGTATTTTAATAGCAATGCTATTTATTGACCAGCAGGCTGCGCCAGAGAGGAAATTACTCAAGGCTGGTCTGGACCCCTACATCAGACCCCAGGCAGCCTTCACACACATCGGCACCCCACGATCGCATTTGTGGGGTGCTGATGGGAGACAGAGGGAGTCCGCTCCCTCTGTCAGCAATTTACATGCGGCGGGAGCCATTGCCCGCGGATGTAACGTGTTAAACAGATCTGGGCTGTTAGAGTAGGGCCGCGGCTCTCATGTGAGAGCTGGGTGCCCGCTGCACGGGGGACCCATGCAGCGCTTAGACTGGGCCACCGTAAAAAAGGCGTATGGGTGGTTACTAAGGGGTTAAAGGGAACCTGTCACATTTAATATGGTGTTTGAGCTGCAGGCAGCAGGTTATAGAGCAGGAGGAGCTGAGCAGACTGATATATAATATTATAAGAAAGGATTCCATAATTCATTTAAAGTCCTGCTCGTTCTGGGCTTTGAAGTCCAGGAGGCGGTCCTATCAGTGATTGATAGCCTGCCCTCTATGACTGTGTATACAATCACTGATTGAAGTCCAGGAGGCGGTCCTATCAGTGATTGATAGCCTGCCCTCTATGACTGTGTATACAATCACTGATTGAAGTCCAGGAGGCGGTCCTATCAGTGATTGACAGCCTGCCTTCTATGATTGTGTATACAATCACTGATTGAAGTCCAGGAGGCGGTCCTATCACTGACTGACAGCCTGCCCTCTGACTGTGTATACAATCACTGATTGAAGTCCAGGAGGCGGTCCTATCAGTGATTGACAGCCTGCCCTCTATGACTGTGTATACAATCACTGATTGAAGTCCAGGAGGCGGTCCTATCAGTGATTGACAGCCTGCCCTCTATGATTGTGTATACAATCACTGATTGAAGTCAGGGAGGCGGTCCTATCACTGACTGACAGCCTGCCCTCTATGACTGT
Source organism: Bufo bufo (assembly GCF_905171765.1). NCBI lineage: Eukaryota > Metazoa > Chordata > Amphibia > Anura > Bufonidae > Bufo > Bufo bufo. Next base: position 42,109,825 of record NC_053397.1, on the reverse strand, counting down.
ATACAGAGACAGCTGTCAATCACTGATAGCTCCGCCTCCTGGACTTCAGAGCCCAGAATGAGCAGGAATATAAATGAATGAAATACAAGTTCTACTGAATCTTTTCCCACAAATCTATATATCAGTCTGCTCAGCTCCTCCTGCTCTATAACATGCTGCCTGCAGATTATTTAGCATTTTTGTGGTGACAGTTTCCCCTTAAAAATGCCACCTATGAATCCTCTATGAGCAAGAGCAAAGTGTGTGTGCCCACCACCTCACGTTTTTCAAAGCCCCACACGCCGCCATCACTGCAAATGTTTAGCATTTCGGAAACCATCAATTCAGGCCATTTACGCGCAGCAATTAATGTTAGAGGGGTTGGCATTATTTGGATGGTATGCAGAACCACCGCAGTCAAGTATACCTTAGTTATCACAGTGTGACTAATTCTAGTCCACGGGGAAACTGGCATCTGCTGTTCTCCGACACATAATGTGCGGTTTGATGACCTCAGCCGCTCTAGAACCTCCTGTAGGACAATAATGTCAGTCACTTGCTATTGACCATTGATGATGATGACGATGACCGTGCCCCAAAGGGATTCTGCAGCAACATGATTTTATTTTTATCACAAAGCAGCAGAAGGCTCCGTCATCTCTCACAATGTCGAGAATTAGAGAAATGACATCCATACGGGTCACGTCAGCTCTTCCCTGACTCATTCTTCAGGCCCATAATGCAGAGAATATTTCTTCCTAATCAGGAACACTTATCTCCCAGCTTTGCAAGAAATCACGTGGAGGTTTAAATAACATGGGGCGAGATGCGACTAGGCGTAGACGCGGCGTCGCTCACGTATGGGTGGCTGTATTCAGTGCCGCTCTCTGAAGGGGGGGGGGGGATCATGCCGTAAAATTGGTATATTGCAGAATATTCGTCTTGTGATTAAATAGAAGGATTCGTCTTTTGTAACCAATTACCATTTGTCAGTAGTGCAACGGTAACATCCAGAATGAATAGAGTAACCTGTCAGACCCTGTGTAGCTATGTCCACGAAAAGAAGATGGATGGACACAGGCATCACATGATGATATTGTATGTGGTTTGCATGGTAATGTATTGTTCATGTGGTTTTATGGGACCTGAGGGGCAGCTGTCAGCAGTTTTATACCTATGACACTGGCTGACCTGTTACATGTGCGCTTGGCAGCTGAAGGCATCTGTGTTGGTCCCATGTTCATATGTGTCCGCACTGCTGAGAAAAATGATGTTTTATTATATGCAAATGAGCCTCTAGGAGCAACGGGGGCGTCGCCGTTACACTTAGAGCCTCTGCCACTGCCACACCCTCTGCACTTTGATACGACCAGGCAGGATGATGTTTGCGACTGAGCCACAATGCCAAGGGCAGCCGCTGTGCCATGTACAGTGCTGTTCTTGGGCCCCTGATCGGAGGGGTTGCTGGGAGTCAGACCCCCACAGATCAGATACTGATCCCAAAGATAGAGATATAACGTTCATGCGATGTAATGGCGTGGTGGTGCACGTGTCCGTGGACTGGCGTCCCAGGAAATAGCGATGTAGAAAGGACCGGCACTCGCACGGGGTAGCTTTTTAGAATGCTGGATTTATTTGTCACATATCAGTAGTGACGCGTTTCGGCACAGGACGTGCCTTCGTCAGACTGCCTTGATCCTGAAGATGGGTCATCCACATTGAATTCTCAGAAAACCCCATTAGCCTCCATGTAAGTCCTTATGCACAGGACTGTAGTTTTGGTCCACGTGGGTCCACAAATTATAGAACAGGTCCTATTCTTGTCTGTGATGGGGGGTGAGAAAATTGCGGGATCTGTATTTTGCTGATCTGTGGTTTGCAGGCGGCAAAATGGATATGTTCATGTGCGTGAGGACTTAAATGGTGTCACAAGACAATCCCAAGACAATCGCAGACAGTTCAACATCACTGAACACCACGGCAAAACCATTTATCGCAGGGTAAAGGGTAAGTGCCTGATCACCAATTACAAGAAGAGGGGACCCGTGTCTCCCCCCCCCCATATGAATTGAGCTGCGGTTGTGCACTGCTACTCCATCTATCTCTATGGAGGTACTGAAGATAGCCAAGCATCATCCTACCCCAATAGTCCCTTAGAGACGAATGGAGCCGCAGGGTGCAGATAATGCAACCGTCTGCATCTGGTCAGAACGGATCCATTTGTATTATCTTTAACATAGCCAAGACGGATCCGCCTTGAACACCATTGTCAAGTCAATGGTGGACGGATCAGTTTTCTATTGTGCCAGATTGTGTCAGTGGATCCGTTTTGGTGTCTGTCTCCAATAGCGGAACGGAGGCTGAACTGATGCATTCTGAGCGGATCCTTTTTCATTCAGAATGCATTCGAATGCAAACTGATCCGTTTAGGACCGCCTGTGAGAGCCTTGAACGGATCTCGCAAACGGAAACCAAAACGCGAGTGTGAAAGTCGCCTAAGTGCAAAATGCAATAAAACCGTCCTTTATTCTCCTAACTGGATCCTGTTCACTTCACAGAAATCTCAGCCTTTGCTTCATACAGGCGCACATGTCACCAGTCTCCACCACCTCCCCAAATACAACCACACCTTCCAGTCAGGTCCTGGCTCTCCTTGGCGCCACTGCCTCAATTCTCCCGCCAAATGAAAGTTGTATACACCATGCACTCAGTGTTATTACTAGGGATCAACCGATTATCGGTTTTACCGATATTATCGGCCGATATTCAGGATTTTGAACGTTATCGGCATCTATTTTGCCGATATACCGATATCGTATTGGGAACACAGAACGCGCTGCTCTCAGCGCTCTCCGCGTTCCCTCAGCAGCACAGGGGAGAAGGAAGCAGTGTCTCCTCCCCCTGTGCTGCTGCTGCCGCCAATGAGAGGAGAGAAGACAAGAGAAGGGGAGGGGCTGTGGCCGCTGCGCCACCAATGAAGATAAGTCTCTCATTCATTCATATACAGGATGCGGGAGCTGGCTGCAGAATCACATAGCCGGCTCCCGACCTCTATGAGCAATAGCTGCGGTCCGCAGTAGTTAACCCCTTAGGTGCCGCGGATCGCAGCTACCGCTCATAGAGGTCGGGAGCCGGCTATGTGATTCTGCAGCCAGCTCCCGCATCCTGTATATGAATGAATGAGAGACTTATCTTCATTGGTGGCGCAGTGCGCGCCCACCCCCATCCCAATAGTAAAAACATTGGTGGTGCAGTGCGCCCCCCCACCCAGTATTAATCATTGGTGGCAGTGGCCACAGGATCCCCTCCTCCTCCGATCGGAGCCCCAGCAGTGTAATCCTGGGGCTCCGATCGGTTACCATGGCAGCCAGGACGCTATTGAAGCCCTGGCTGCCATGATAAGCTCCATGCTGCTGTGTGCACAAAGCACAGAGCAGCAGGGACAGTGTGAGGTCCTATTCATCCTGATAGAGATCTATCAGGGTGAATAGGGCAAGGGTTCTAGTCCCTAAGGGGGCTACAAGTTAGTAAAACAAAACAACAAAACAAAAACACAAAGATATTAAGTATAAATGAAAAAGATTTACAAAAAAAAAAAAAATGCACGTTAACAATAAACATATTAATTTTCAGCAGATTTGTGTAGGAAATTTTTTTTTTTCTCAAAAATGAAAATTCCCAGAATATCGGTATAAATTATCGGCTATCGGCCTGAAAGTTCACAAATTATCGGTATCGGCCCTAAAAAATCAATATCGGTCGATCCCTAGTTATTACACAGTGCAACTGGAAGGGTTACTGTAGACCATCTGCCCCCGGACCTCCAGGAAACAAGTCCAATGCTACAGCTTTCCCTCTTCGGCCTGAGAGGTGGCACAACCTAAACCAGGCCCATCTCCCCCTGATTGTTAGGACTTTTCATTGACTGCCACGGTTTGAGGGCATGACCAAATATTGCACCAGAAACTATTTGCAGAAGATATTGGCATGCATGTGGGCCAGCCATGAGGTGACCTGTGGAATGAAGCTGTGGCTAGCTGCACCGTTTACCATGGTAAACCATGTCGTAAATGCACCGTGAAGTGTTATTTGGGTGACAGCATTGATGAATGCACCCTAATAATAATAATAATACGTAAAGGGCTAATAAAAGACATTTTCACGTCAGGGAGAAGAGCCTCTGAAAACAGTGGATTTTGCTGTAGAAGAAGAATGCTGATGCAGTTCACATTGATTTCAACGAGCCCAATGTAAGAGCCCTACTACACAGATGACTGCCGGGAGGGAAGCGTTTCCTCCTGTCAATCGTCTGCTCGCTAGAGGAGGAGACCGCTTCTATTAAATGCAGCGATCTCCTCCTCAGTATAGGGATGAGTGATCGCTAATGCATCACTCTTCCCTATACTATCAATGGCAGGCGGGGACGAGCCTCTCTAGTGTCACCTGAGATGCTCTGGAGGCTCGTCCCCCGCCTGCCATTGTGTGCCCCCCCCCCCCCCCGACACCAGATGTTTGCATCCGTGTATAGGGAGCAGCGGCGGTGCGGGGACCAGGAGCGCCGCGGGGAGCGGGGTAAGTATATTCCCTCTGAGGGGCCCGGCACATGGGGGGCTGTTTATGATATTGGATAACCCCTTTAATAATTTACAGAAAGTTTGCCTAAGTGGGGGGAACCATTTTATCATATGACTTTGTGACCCAATATATATTGGTCAGAATTTAATAAACCCCCCTCCTTGGTTGTAGCTGGCTCAGACAACGTTGGCCATGTAGGGTGATTAACACCAGTGGTATTGATTCTTTAAAGGGCCACTTCGATCAGGGTGAGGTGTTTTTTTTATTTTTGTCTGTTTTTCTTTGTAATTTCATCAGTACTGTGCCTTTGAAAATGAAATACAAAATATTGCACTACTGTAGCAGTTATCTAGAGAGATAAAACGCCTCCGATAATAATGATGATCTCTATTTATATACCGTAGCACCAACAGATTCCACAGGGATCAGGTACAGACAGAGTGGACATTACAGTGAGAGGTAATAGGTTGTCTGTTTACTGCTGCTGTGAGGCGCAGATGTTATCTGCTAATATAATAGTAGATTTGTAGAATTGGGACAACAGTAGGGCAGCTCCATTCTTCGGCTGATAGGCCTAGGTAAAGATACCCACAGTGGAGCAGGGCACTTATCCGTCTAATGTGCGATGCTTTATTTGGTCAGAGTGAATGGTCTGTCAGGCGAGGCTGTTTGCCGTGCAGAAAGTAGAATACATGGAGTGACTTCCAAAAAATCAAGTAAAAATACAGGGAGTGCAGAATTATTAGGCAAGTTGTATTTTTGAGGATTAATTTTATTATTGAACAACAACCATGTTCTCAATGAACCCAAAAAACTCATTAATATCAAAGCTGAATATTTTTGGAAGTAGTTTTTAGTTTGTTTTTAGTTTTAGCTATTTTAGGGGGATATCTGTGTGTGCAGGTGACTATTACTGTCCATAATTATTAGGCAACTTAACAAAAAACAAATATATACCCATTTCAATTATTTATTTTTACCAGTGAAACCAATATAACATCTCAACATTCACTATTATACATTTCTGACATTCAAAAACAAAACAAAAACAAATCAGTGACCAATATAGCCACCTTTCTTTGCAAGGACACTCAAAAGCCTGCCATCAATGGATTCTGTCAGTGTTTTGATCTGTTCACCATCAACATTGCGTGCAGCAGCAACCACAGCCTCCCAGACACTGTTCAGAGAGGTGTACTGTTTTCCCTCCTTGTAAATCTCACATTTGATGATGGACCACAGGTTCTCAATGGGGTTCAGATCAGGTGAACAAGGAGGCCATGTCATTAGATTTTCTTCTTTTATACCCTTTCTTGCCAGCCACGCTGTGGAGTACTTGGACGCGTGTGCTGGAGCATTGTCCTGCATGAAAATCATGTTTTTCTTGAAGGATGCAGACTTCTTCCTGTACCACTGCTTGAAGAAGGTGTCTTCCAGAAACTGGCAGTAGGGACTGGGAGTTGAGCTTGACTCCATCCTCAACCCGAAAAGGCCCCACAAGCTCATCTTTGATGATACCAGCCCAAACCAGTACTCCACCTCCACCTTGCTGGCGTCTGAGTCGGACTGGAGCTCTCTGCCCTTTACCAATCCAGCCACGGGCCCATCCATCTGGCCCATCAAGACTCACTCTCATTTCATCAGTCCATAAAACCTTAGAAAAATCAGTCTTGACGTTTCAGCTTGTGTGTCTTGTTCAGTGGTGGTCGTCTTTCAGCCTTTCTTACCTTGGCCATGTCTCTGAGTATTGCACACCTTGTGCTTTTGGGCACTCCAGTGATGTTGCAGCTCTGAAATATGGCCAAACTGGTGGCAAGTGGCATCTTGGCAGCTGCACGCTTGACTTTTCTCAGTTCATGGGCAGTTATTTTGCGCCTTGGTTTTTCCACACGCTTCTTGCGACCCTGTTGACTATTTTGAATGAAACGCTTGATTGTTCGATGATCACGCTTCAGAAGCTTTGCAATTTTAAGAGTGCTGCATCCCTCTGCAAGATATCTCACTATTTTTGACTTTTCTGAGCCTGTCAAGTCCTTCTTTTGACCCATTTTGCCAAAGGAAAGGAAGTTGCCTAATAATTATGCACACCTGATATAGGGTGTTGATGTCATTAGACCACACCCCTTCTCATTACAGAGATGCACATCACCTAATATGCTTAATTGGTAGTAGGCTTTCGAGCCTATACAGCTTGGAGTAAGACAACATGCATAAAGAGGATGATGTGGTCAAAATACTCATTTGCCTAATAATTCTGCACGCAGTGTAAATAAATAAATAAATAAATATTTGAATATGCACAGGCTATTAATATGTCATATATATATATTTTTTTATAGTAGTGTCAACCACCTGATCTGGGAAGGGCACCTGCATCTTGTTGGCCCCCCGATGAGCTCGTGTTTTTTTTTTTTTTTCCAGTCTTTTTTGTGATCATGTGCTACTGGTGAAAGCAAAGCCATGAATATAGAATATTTAATTTCATTCCTATTCATATCACACAGATTATTTTGCCTGCTGTTATTGTCACAGTCAGACGTCCTCACAAACCTGGTTATAAATGCATACAAATCTGATGCTCCTGTCAATCAATTCCTGCGCATTTCGGCCATCACAGTTTATGGTCTTCTGGGTGGAAAGAACCGATCAGGATCTGCTCGTACCAGTATTCTCCCCAGTGCCCACAAAAGGTAGTCGTTTCCGATGGTCGTTGGGTATAGCACACATAATGGAGGTTTTATTTGAGATGTGCTTGTTGTTTCTGGCTCCTTTCTTAGATCTGAGGTGGCCCTGGAAGATCCTTGTGTTCGTGGGTTTTGAGTTTTGTTGGACGATGCTTCTGCTAGAATCATGCGATGCTATTCATGAATAATGCGGGTTATGTTGTATCTTCTATTGTTCGGTGCATATTGGTGAGTTTCTCCTGGGGATGACATTCGCTGAATAGTAAACCTGGCTTGTATAAACCTCTCCCAGGTAACACTAAATGTATCGGAGAATGGACTCCGGCAAGTGCTTTGGTTGTGTGACTGTATATATTTGTGTCTGAAGCTTCCATGGTGTAATAATTTTTTTAGGACATCTGTCAGGAGATTTGTACCTATATGCTATAGTGCTCCCTGGCTTATACTCTCCTTTTCTACACTTGTGTGTCTCTCTCTCTCTCTCTCTCTCTCTATCTATCTATCTATCTATCTATCTATCTATATACATACACTGCTCAAAAAAATAAAGGGAACACAAAAATAACACATCCTAGATCTGAATTAATTAAATATTCTTCTGAAATACTTTGTTCTTTACATCAGCGGTCCCCAACCGCCGGGCCGCGGCCCAGGACCGGGCCGTGGAAGATTGTTAGCCGGGCCGCGGCGATCAGGGCAGTCTTTAACTCTGTACTAATGAAGCGCTTCCATTATGGAAGCGCTTCATTAGTACAGAAGGACCAGGGAGCGGTGAAGGATCTGTACTCACAGCTTCCTGGTCCTCGGCTCGGCTATCGGCTGTGCAGGGCTGCGCACAGCGTGAGGTCTCTCTGTGACCTCACGCTGTGCGCCGCTATACACAGCCAGCCGACAGCAGAATGAAGAGGATCGCGATGGTGACCAGGAGCAGGAGAGGTAAGTGTTTTTTTTATTTATTTTATTTGCACTGATGGCTGACCTGGGGGGCTTATGGGCTGGCTGACATGGGGGGCTTATGGGCTGGCTGACATGGGGGGCTTATGGGCTGGCTGACATGGGGGGCTTATGGGCTGGCTGACATGGGGGGCTTATGGGCTGGCTGACATGGGGAGCTAATGGGCTGGCTGACATGGGGAGCTAATGGGGGGCTTATGGCTGACATGGGGGGCTTATGGCTGACATGAAGGGCTAATGGGGGCTTATGGCGGACATGAGGGGCTAATGGGGGCTTATGGCGGACATGAGGGGCTAATGGGGGGGGCTTATGGCTGACATGAAGGGCTAATGGGGGCTTATGGCTGACATGAAGGGCTAATGGGGGGCTTATGGCTGACATGAAGGGCTAATGGGGGCTTATGGCTGACAGGGGCTAATGGGGGGCTTATGGCTGACATGGGGGGCTTATGGCTGACATGAGGGGCTAATGGGGGGCTTATGGCTGACATTGGGGGGGGGTTTATGGCTGACATTGGGGGGGGGGGGTATGGCTGACATTGGGGGCTGATAGATGGCTAAAGGTTTGGTGGTTGATCTGAGCCATTGGGGGTCTAATCTGAGGTCTGATTAACATTGGGGGTCTGATTGCTGGTCTGACCTGAGGTGTAATGAAAAATATTTTTTTCTTATTGTTCTCTTCTAAAATCTAGGTGCATCTTATAGGGCGAAAAATACGGTACAGTGCAGCAGAGACCAGTGCAGCAGAGACCAGTGCAGCAGAGACCAGTGCAGCAGAGACCAGTGCAGCAGAGACCATAGTCAGTTTATATAGTCATTATATAGTGTTATATATTTTAATATGCACATTTGTGTTTTGTTATGCGCGTGAATCAGTCGGTCCCGCCCACCCACTAAGCCCCCCCAGAACTCCGCCTCCTTCCCCCCCCCCCAACCGGTCCCTGGGAAAATTGTCTTGCATGAAATCACACAAAAATTAAAAAATTAAAATCTAATTTTTCAACCCATGGAGGTCTGGATTTGGAGTCACACTCAAAATTAAAGTGGAAAAACACACTACAGGCTGATCCAACTTTGATGTAATGTCCTTAAAACAAGTCAAAATGAGGCTCAGTAGTGTGTGTGGCCTCCCCGTGCCTGTATGACCTCCCTACAACGCCTGTGCATGATCCTGATGAGGTGGCGGACGGTCTCCTGAGGGATCTCCTCCCAGACCTGGACTAAAGCATCTGCCAACTCCTGGACAGTCTGTGGTGCAACGTGACGTTGGTGGATAGAGCGAGACATGATGTCCCAGATGTGCTCAATTGGATTCAGGTCTGGGGAACGGGCGGGCCAGTCCATAGCATCAATGCCTTCGTCTTGCAGGAACTGCTGACACACTCCAGCCACATGAGGTCTAGCATTGTCTTGCATTAGGAGGAACCCAGGGCCAACCGCACCAGCATATGGTCTCACAAGGGGTCTGAGGTCTGTCACATGTGCTCAGTGTGAAACTGCTTTCATCTGTGAAGAGCACAGGGCGCCAGTGGCGAATTTGCCAATCTTGGTGTTCTCTGGCAAATGCCAAACGTCCTGCACGGTGTTGGGCTGTAAGCACAACCCCCACCTGTGGACGTCGGACCCTCATATCACCCTCATGGAGTCTGTTTCTGACCGTTTGAGCAGACACATGCACATTTGTGGCCTGCTGGAGGTCATTTTGCAGGGCTCTGGCAGTGCTCCTCCTGTTCCTCCTTGCACAAAGGTGGAGGTAGCGGTCCTGCTGCTGGGTTGTTGCCCTCCTACGGCCTCCTCCACGTCTCCTGATGTACTGTCTTGTCTCCTGGTAGCGCCTCCATGCTCTGGACACTACGCTGACAGACACAGCAAACCTTCTTGCCACAGCTCGCATTGATGTGCCATCCTGGATAAGCTGCACTACCTGAGCCACTTGTGTGGGTTGTAGACTCCGTCTCATGCTACCACTAGAGTGAAAGCACCGCCAGCATTCAAAAGTGACCAAAACATCAGCCAGGAAGCATAGGAACTGAGAACTGGTCTGTGGTCACCACCTGCAGAACCACTCCTTTATTGGGGGTGTCTTGCTAATTGCCTATAATTTCCACCTGTTGTCTATCCCATTTGCACAACAGCATGTGAAATTGATTATCACTCAGTGTTGCTTCCTAAGTGGACAGTTTGATTTCACAGAAGTGTGATTGACTTGGAGTTACATTGTGTTGTTTAAGTGTTCCCTTAATTTTTTTGAGCTGTGTGTGTGTGTGTATATATATATATATATATATATATATATATATATATATATATAAATAATACATATTTCAAACGCAAATAGTTCCATTTCAGAATTTAAACCCTCAGATGACAATGTATTCATGTTAAAAATCCATTTTGTTTCTATTCTGGACATGGTTTTAATAAAATCACCTCCCCTTTTATTTGGCCTCACCACCTCTATCCCACAGAAAATGGACCCAGTAAATTTCCCATCGTGTTTTTCTTTGTAGTGCCGTGATAATGGGTGTCCCTCAAACTTTTTTTGAATATCGTATACATGTTCTCCCACCCTTTTCTTTAATTGTCTTTTTGTACGGCCAATGTAGACCTTATTGCAGGGGCATGTTATCGCACATATTACCCCCCCCGCTGTTACATGTAATAAATTCTCTGATGTTCTATTTATAGGATCCATCATTATTTTCTATTTGTACTTGTATTTTATTATTTTTTGACTTTTTACAGCTTGCACATTTTTACATGTGTAAAAGCCCTTTTGTTGCCTTTTGTCCTTTGTAATTTTCTTGAAAAGTGTCACTTGGCCATTATATGGTATAATGATGGGTGGGATTGTTATTTCCTTCTCCTTTATTTCAGTTTTTGCCCTCCCTTTTTCTCCAAGTAGTGTCTGTCTATTTACCTGTCCTATTTCTATCTTTGGGCTATTACTTTTTCTGTACTGTAACCCTTTGCTTCAAATCTTTCTACATATAATCCGCCTCTTTCATACTCTTCTGGTGTAGTACAGTTCCTTTTTATATGTAGGAATTTACTTCTCGGTATATTATCTATCCAACTGTCTGAAATGCGTTGGAAGGAAGTTTGGTACTCGTTATCCGTAGTTTGTATAGTGACATCACTATTCGCTCCTTGAGAGCGCAAGGTACAACTTACATGCACGGCATCGCGCTACCAGCCGGGGCACGGTCCGCATCTTAGAAGCCAGCCCATACCCAGCTTGATCCCCATACTGCATGGAGAGGAAGATAGACGCCGCGGAACGAGAACCACTAGTAAGGTAACTTATGTTAGAATTAGTAATAAGTGTCTGCGATCTACTTTCAGCAGGGGCATCTTACCGGTTTAGGGAAAGGAGTGCGCGCTATCTGTCATATTTATTCAGATTTGTACCTATGACACTGGCTGACCTGTTACATGTGCACTTGGCAGCTGAAGGCGTCTGTGTTGGTCCCATGTTCAGAGAAATGAAGTTTTAATATATGTAAATGAGCCTCTAGGAGCAACGGGGGCGTTGTCATTACACCTAGAGGCTCTGCTCTCTCTGCAACTGCTGTGCCTGCTGCACTTTGAGGGACAGGACCGGGTGTGATGACGTTTATACTGCCTGGTCCTGCAGTTGCAGAGGGAGCTGAGCTTCCCCTGGTATTTGTGCCACAGCCACAGGTGCCCCTATGCCAGTGCCAACTACAGATTGCCATATACAGGGAGTGCAGAATTATTAGGCAAGTTGTATTTTTGAGGATTAATTTTATTATTGAACAACAACCATGTTCTCAGTGAACCCAAAAAACTCATTAATATCAAAGCTGAATATTTTTGGAAGTAGTTTTTAGTTTGTTTTTAGTTTTAGCTATTTTAGGGGGATATCTGTGTGTGCAGGTGACTATTACTGTGCATAATTATTAGGCAACTTAACAAAAAACAAATATATACCCATTTCAATTATTTATTTTTACCAGTGAAACCAATATAACATCTCAACATTCACAAATATACATTTCTGACATTCAAAAACAAAACAAAAACAAATCAGTGACCAATATAGCCACCTTTCTTTGCAAGGACACTCAAAAGCCTGCCATCCATGGATTCTGTCAGTGTTTTGATCTGTTCACCATCAACATTGCGTGCAGCAGCAACCACAGCCTCCCAGACACTGTTCAGAGAGGTGTACTGTTTTCCCTCCTTGTAAATCTCACATTTGATGATGGACCACAGGTTCTCAATGGGGTTAAGATCAGGTGAACAAGGAGGCCATGTCATTAGATTTTCTTCTTTTATACCCTTTCTTGCCAGCCACGCTGTGGAGTACTTGGACGCGTGTGATGGAGCATTGTCCTGCATGAAAATCATGTTTTTCTTGAAGGATGCAGACTTCTTCCTGTACCACTGCTTGAAGAAGGTGTCTTCCAGAAACTGGCAGTAGGACTGGGAGTTGAGCTTGACTCTATCCTCAACCCGAAAAGGCCCCACAAGCTCATCTTTGATGATACCAGCCCAAACCAGTACTCCACCTCCACCTTGCTGGCGTCTGAGTCGGACTGGAGCTCTCTGCCCTTTACCAATCCAGCCACGGGCCCATCCATCTGGCCCATCAAGACTCACTCTCATTTCATCAGTCCATAAAACCTTAGAAAAATCAGTCTTGAGATATTTCTTGGCCCAGTCTTGACGCTTCAGCTTGTGTGTCTTGTTCAGTGGTGGTCGTCTTTCAGCCTTTCTTACCTTGGCCATGTCTCTGAGTATTGCACACCTTGTGCTTTTGGGCACTCCAGTGATGTTGCAGCTCTGAAATATGGCCAAACTGGTGGCAAGTGGCATCTTGGCAGCTGCACGCTTGACTTTTCTCAGTTCATGGGCAGTTATTTTGCGCCTTGGTTTTTCCACACGCTTCTTGCGACCCTGTTGACTATTTTGAATGAAACGCTTGATTGTTCGATGATCACGCTTCAGAAGCTTTGCAATTTTAAGAGTGCTGCATCCCTCTGCAAGATATCTCACTATTTTTGACTTTTCTGAGCCTGTCAAGTCCTTCTTTTGACCCATTTTGCCAAAGGAAAGGAAGTTGCCTAATAATTATGCACACCTGATATAGGGTGTTGATGTCATTAGACCACACCCCTTCTCATTACAGAGATGCACATCACCTAATATGCTTAATTGGTAGTAGGCTTTCGAGCCTATACAGCTTGGAGTAAGACAACATGCATAAAGAGGATGATGTGGTCAAAATACTCATTTGCCTAATAATTCTGCACGCAGTGTATAACTGTGGCAGCTATAGAAGACCTCCAAAAAGACCGGGATAGACTATGAGATGCATGTGTAGTGATAGATAAAATATGAGATACACATGTGTAAGATAGATATGAAATATTTTAAATATTACATACTTATGTAGGAAATAGATATGAGAGAGGTAGATAGATAGATATGAGATACTGTAGATAGATAGATGGGTAGGTATTTATAAGTATTTATAAGTCTTCTTTCTTTTCACACTGCCTAAGTAGCCTGCCGGAGGTCTCTGGGTGTTACCGGACTGCCCGCCGGCCCCGTTGACTATAGTGGGGTCTGGTGTAGATCTGGCTGCTACCCAGCAAATCTGCCGGACAGAAAATGCTGCTTGTGGCCGGTCATTGGGGCCGGCGGGCGTTCAGGTAACATCCTACGAGCTCCAGCAGGAACAGCCTGCCAGAACTACTAGCAGCAGTGGGACAGAAGCGATAGAACGGAGCAGAACAATGGAAAGAATAAGCTCTGATGTGAAAGCATAGGTGATCGGTAGATATGAGACACGTACTGTATGTAAGATAGATAAAATATGACATACATAAGTATGAGAGATGGATAGATATTACACAATCCCATCACATTGGTTACTGTGCATATGGCTAAAGCAAAGACCCGAGCCCGTTTGATTTGCAGAAGGAAGAAAAGTCTGAGCCGAGGCCGCTGCCACTTGTTACTGTTGCAGTGACGAATATCATGTATGTAACATGTATGTATTTACCGACTGTAGGTGTTGTGCTATATCTTTTGTGTGATTTCTAGGATTTTCTTTCTTCCTGAGAGTTGTGTTGATTTGGTGAATGAACAGATGTTAGACCAGCGTGCCTGAATTGCAATCCTTTGCGCTGTATTAGTATTGCAGCAAAGCTTTTTAGGTTTTAGGGAAATGGTCTTTATTACTTTGAGTTTGACCTAAAAATCACATCATGCAAACATCCATTTTCTAGCCTGGCGTGTACAATTGCTATGCAAACATAAATGTAGTGTGAAGGTATAAAGGAGTTTGCATAATAGTAAAACAAAAACTGCAGAGACGTAACATGGCTTCCTTTTCTTTCTTTCTAGGGTTATGTCTGGGATTGTAGTTTATTGCTATTCTGTTGAGTGAATGTGAATTGCAATACCAGACACGGCCCATGGACCAGAAGGAGACTGTTTCTAGGAACCAAGCGACCCTTTTCTAATTCCGGAACCCTTTAAAGGGAACGCGTCGGCATGAAAATGCAGTCCTGTCTATGGGCAGCATGTTATAGAGCAAGACGAGCAGAGCAGATTGATATTCACCGTAGTTTTGTAGGAAAAGATGGAGTACAAGGCCTGTTTCACCAGTCCGTGATGACAGCCTTGAGAAGATGGTCAGTGGCAGAGGTGGCAATAACGCCTACACAAGGGACATAGATGCCCGTACAGGCAATTTTACTCTCTGAAGAAAGTGTCATGCCTATGTCTACACAAGACTTCCATTGGTCCGAAGCAGTGTGCTTGTTCAGCCTGGTCAGTCTCCGCCGCCGCCTCCACTGTTAATCCTGGGGTGGGCTGCAGGAACAGAACAGGCCTCACAGGCTGCACTGCTGTGATGATTTAGATCAAAGCCGGAGCCTAGCACTAACTGAAGCCGGGCTCCTGCTGTAACAGCTGGAAAGACAGATAGCTCCACTGCTGGCTGCTTAACTCCCTAGATTCCGCAGTCTATAACAACCGCGCCATCTAGGCATTTAGAGGGCCAGGGCTCCTTCTGTCACCATCAACCATGGCCGCTGGTGACCTCACAAAGGACCCCAGGACTGCCATGACTGTATGTCTATTAGACAGAACAGCAGACAGAGGGGCGTAAGCTGCTGCCAAATACCTCTGGTGGTGTCTTTTCTCTAGTGAGAATGAGAGGATCAGTCACGTTGAGACCCAACATACACGGTTAATCGGCAGTATAGGTGAAATTTATCTCATATTTATCTCATATCTGTGTATGGCCACCTTTACATTATTTCATCATTAAAGTGGTATTACTAGTGGTGCTTTTGATATTACTATGGGTGCTATTAGTATGACTAGTGGTACTATTGGTATACTAGTGGTACTACTGATATTACTATTGGTACTATTAGTTTTACTATCGGTTTGACCATTGATACTGTACTCTTGATATTTCGGTTGGTACTATTGGTATGACTGGTGGTACTATTGGTATTACTATTAGTGCTATTGGTATACCAGTGGCACTAGTGATAATACTGTTGATACTATTGGTATTACTATTGGTATTACTATTAGTACTACTAATATTACTATTAGTATGATTAGTGGTATTCTTGATATTTCTATTGGTATGACTAGTGGTACTATTGGTATTACTATTGGTACTATTGATATGACTAGTGGTAGTATTGGTATTAAAATTGGTACTTTTGATATTTCTATTGGTACTATTGGCATTACTATTGGTATACCATTTGTACAATTGGTATACTATTGGTACTACTGATATTACTATTGTAATGACTAGTTTTACTATTGGTATTACTGTTAGTACTATTTGTATACTAGTGGTACTATTGGTATGACTATGGATACTGTTGGTATACTAGTGGTACTATTGGTATGACTATGGATACTATTGGTATACTAGCTGTACGATTAATGCAATTGGTATGACTATTGGTACTGTTGGTATACTAATGGTATTATTAGTATTACTATTGGTATGACTACTGGTATACTAATGGTACTACTGGTATTTCCTATTGGTACTATTGGTATACTAGTGGTATGGTATAACATTATCATTGGTAGGAGTCTGACCTGTGGGACCACCCTCCAGTACAAGGACTAATGTGGGAGCTACAGTAATGTGCCCGGGCCACACTGCTATATTCTCCTCTTAGGCAGAGCCATGTCCATGGACCCTGTGGTTGGCAGCATGGGCACAGACCACTTGCCACTGTGTGGTGCCTACTTGAGGTGCCATGTTCTGCCATAGACACGTTACATACCGCAGTACTATGACATGCACTGGCAAGTCTGTCCCAAGTGGTAAAACATCAAATATTGCTTCATCTATTGTAGATGAAGTCCCCCCTATGGTTTCAGCTCTGTTCTTCCCGCGGTGTATACAATGTATGGCTCAGCCACCGCTACACCGTATTTCTCTAATGAACCTGAAGCGACATACCTTCCTCTCTTCTAATAAGCGGCGCCCTATAAGTGAATCTGCTTCTCCAAACACAGCAGCACATCCATCCTATAAATAAACTCACAATAGACACGACCAGCCCTGGATATCCAGATTTCTGTTCCCTTTGTACCTCAGGCGGAAGGAGGCTGAAGAGAAAGAAGTGCATAGATTAGACAGCCTCTGACAAGACGTAGGAGAGAGCAGGATTTGCTGTCTGACAGGCCGTACCTGCCCCTTGACAGTTCTGTCTGTACCGCGGACTGGTGATTAAGATCATGGCATGGCGGTATTGAGAGGGATTTGACTTTGTTCAGCTTCCAGCTCTAAATGAAAGGATTCCGTATCGTCTTGGCAGACATGTTCTTCCCATTTCCTTTCGCTGGGCTCCTTATCACACATAACCAGGGTTGTGATACCAAACACCGGTCGCTGAAAGGTATGAAAGTGCTGCACGCTCTCACATTGCGTGTTAGGTTGCTAATCCGTGGGTTTACCGCTGCTCGCGCTCGGTGGGTTTAGCGTTGCTCGTGTTCTGTGAATTTATAGTTACTCTTTTGTCACCAATAGGGTGCTGGAGCGACTTCTGTAACTTTTTGCGATTTTTAATCCCTATTTGTAATTATTACAGGAATGGAACGGTCAGAATTTGGCGGAAAGAGAATTCGCTTGCTGCAACTAGGATTGTCAGTTTGGGATTGGTGGGGTTGCCAGGAGTTGGACCCCCACCAATCAGATATTGATGACCTATCTGGAGAATAACAAGGGGTTGACGGGTTCAGAGCTGAACACGGAAATATCCTCATCTGCACCCCCCTGATATGAGCATCGGAACATTTCATGCTCTCCATTGCCCTGCAAGATTCAGGGCTTTTCTTTTTATATTATTACACCGCTAGGCAAAGTGGCGTCACCGGCTCTGATGGGCGGACTTTAGGGCAGTGCTAAAGCCCACCCATTAGTGCCGGTGATGTCACTGGGCTCACTGCTAGGCAGAAGCCTCCGCCTAGCAGTCCCCATGGAGAGGCCGGTCTGTCTGTCACCGCCACTTCTGTGAGAAGGTCTGACAGACGTCCTTTTCTACATCTTGCATGATCTTTGTTTTGGTTTCACTTTGTCATCTCATTTCCTTCTCCCAGTTGTTACCTATTTAGACTAATCCTCTTTCCTTTATATTCCCTCCCATACTGCCTCACTTTGCGGTTTATACTACTTCCTGGATTGAAGTGTTCACTGCTGGAGACTTCTGTGGCAGCTTGTTCAGATAAGTCCTTCCATGTATTGTGTTTCCTTGCTGGCTTGATTCTAGGTGACCCTGACTCCCTCCGTATTAAGTGCAAGGAGCCGGTGGTCGTGTCTCCTCACTATTATAGGGTTTTCAGGTGTCACACAGTCTAGGTACGAGGGCATGCAATCGTCCACCTCTGAGACCCTTGCATGTGCTTAGCAGTCAGGGTGAGCTCTTAGGGTTTTATAGGCTCCTTAGTTTGGGATCAAGCTAGTCGGATATTTATTCATAACTTCCAGCTATCTGCAACATCATCCGTGACACCGTCACCAGATCCCCAAAAAATGCTCCGATGCTCATATCAGGGGGGTTAGAGGGGTGAAGATGGGGATATGTCCAGGTTCAGCTCTAAACCCGGACAACCCCTTTGAGGTGTGATTATAACTCCTTTTAAATTCATAGAACAATAATATAGTCACAATCTAATAACTACTTAGCATGGATATAATACCCTATCATTTTTATTTAAAAGGGTCTTCTGAGATATTTTTACTGATGACCTATCTTCTGGACCATGTGACCGATGAACCGATGGAAAACTGCCAGTGCCTTTTCAACCAGGTGATCGGCAGGAGTTCCGGGTGTCAGACCCCCACCAATCTGTAAAAATATCTCGGAAAACCCCTTTAACTCATGGAAAATGCTTTTAATCTCTTTATCTAAGTACCCGTTCACACAGGCGGATGGTAAGACCATTCATAAAAACGCTTGTTACAGATCATAAACAGGACAATGAACGCTCGTTTATCAGATCTTTTATCTCGTGTTAACAGTGGATGTGCTGCCGACAATATGCAAAGGTATGGGGATTAATGATAGTACTAATAAACGTTTGCCCCCCTCCCCCTTTCAGTTTGTATTGTCACATATAAAAGGTCCTTTAAACGAGCATCAGTCGACTTTTCCAATTATCAGTGGCTGAAATCGAACAGTCTAAAAGTACTCTAATATTTATGTAGTACCAGGTCTGGTAAAATGCCACTAGCAAATAACCGTACAGCAGGACCCTCTTTTCCTATCTGCCAGGTGAATAGAGCCCTATGGATGCATCGCTGTATACATGCTGGAGCTTTCCCGACATACGTGACGTGAACAGAGCTTCGGAGATTTGGTGCTGACTTTTCGCATTTGAGATTTTTCCGTTCATGTCTATGAAAGTTACTGATGCTGAATAGTGTTAAGCAAACTTGTGTTTTCAAGTTCGGCGTACACGGTTCAGGTTCGGGTTATCTAAGAATTCCGTTATGGACTCCGCTACCACCGACCATAACTTTATGGTCCGTGGTAGCGGAATCCATAACGGAATTCTTAGATAACCTGAACCCGAGCCTTGTATGCCGAACTTCAGACCACAAGTTCGCTCAACACTAATGCCGAAGTGCTACATATGAAAACGGAGCCCTTAGGGTGGCCCTAAATTTGTATACTGCCTTGTCCGATGACCGCATTGACTGGTGACAGAGACCGCAAGCAAAATGTTGGGTTGCTCCACACAAAGTCAGAGTTGAACATATGAAATGCAAGAGCTGGAGCTGTTCAATACAACGCGCTCAACGGGGAGTCCTCATATTCATGAGCACCTGGCTCTCCCCGGCCCCCTGCCGCTGATTGCTATAGGAAGAGAGCTGTCAGTCAGTGGGTGGGGGGGGGGGGATTGTGAATATGAGGATCCCCGAGTGTATCGAGCGGACATGAACGTTTGGTTTGTGCTGAAGATACTCAATTCTGATTTCAGCGAAGTGGCTAGGTCAGTTTGAGCCAGTGACCCAATGTTTTGCTCAGGGTCCCTGTCCCCAGTTTATGCAGCCCTCAGATACTGTAGGACAGGGATGCTCAACCTGCGGCCCTCCAGCTTTTGCAAAACTACAACTCCCAGCATGCCCTAGTAGTTGCAGGCATGATGGGAATTGTAGGTTTCCAACATCTGGAGGTCCTCCGGTTGGAGATCCCTGCTGTAGGACATAAAACTGGTTGCCTATATTAGTTATTGGTCTACCTTTCTAGGAACCTACATGAGAAACACTTCCTAATTGTGTGCAAAATACATTTCACAGGCCGCTCTCTGATGTCAGTGGGCACCATGTAATGCTTCATCTCTCCTGTGGTGGCGCTGTAGGGGAATTAGACACTTGCTGCAAGTTTCCCCAGCCGATCGCTGGGATCAAAGTATCTGATCATTTGTTTCATGCTGGAAAGTGTCGCAGGTGCTTCACATTTACAGACCACTAAACCCCGGGCTACAGATCTAAGGACATAATGGTTTGAAATATGAATATACATTTGCATAAGGGCTCTTTCACACTTGCGTTCTTGTCTTCCGGCATAGAGTTCCGTCGTCGGGGCTCTATGCCGGAAGAATCCTGATCAGGATTATCCTAATGCATTCTGAATGGAGAGAAATCCGTTCAGGATGCATCAGGATGTCTTCAGTTCCGGAACGGAACGTTTTTTGGCCGGAGAAAATACCGCAGCATGCTGCGCTTTTTGCTCCGGCCAAAAATCTGGAACACTTGCCGCAAGGCCGGATCCAGGATTAATGCCCATTGAAAGGCATTGATCCGGATCCGGCCTTAAGCTAAACGTCGTTTCGGCGCATTGCCGGAGCCGACATTTAGCTTTTTCTGAATGGTTACCATGGCTGCCGGGACGCTAAAGTCCTGGCAGACATGGTAAAGTGTAGCGGGGAGCGGGGGAGCAGCATACTTACCGTCCGTGCGGCTCCCGGGGCGCTCCAGAGTGACGTCAGGGCGCCCCAAGCGCATGGATGACGTGATCCCCCGCTCCCCGCTCCTACTATGGCAACCAGGACTTTAATAGCGTCCTGGGTGCCATAGTAACACTGAAAGCATTTGGAAGACGGTTCCGTCTTCAAATGCTTTCAGTACACTTGCGTTTTTCCAGATCCGGAGTGTAATTCCGGCAAGTGGAGTACACGCCGGATCCGGACAACGCAAGTGTGAAAGAGGCCTAAAAGATATATTTTTTCTTTCCTTTTATTGTGTGTCTTCAGTTTTGTTACCTTTTAATTGCCTTGGCAGAAAATGTTTCATTTCGCAGCTGTACACACTTCTAAATCAGAGTAATCAGTAGGAGACTTTGAATTGGTGACTGGTGGAAGTGACATTTCCATGTTATGCTACAAAATAACCACTTAACCTAACGAGATCTGCCGCTAACGTTCCTTGATGTTGTGGTTCAGAAAAGCAAAACCTTACTAAACCTACCGATCATTACCACTGACGATGGGAGCACAGCGCCAGCTACAACCAATAGGTACAACACAAATAGGGAAAACAACTTAAAGGGTTAAATGTACAGTGCTTTTCAAAAATACTGATTAGTGGATTTCAGATTGTTCTGTTTTTCTCTATTTTGGCTACGGCAGCAATGAAAATAGGATTGGACTGGCCCACAGGGGACCCCTGAGCAAGTCGGGCTCCTAGTCTTCCCCCCCCCCTGCACAAGTGGCATAGAGATGGGAAGCGTACAGCCCACTGAAAACACCCACAAGATGGGCACCTGTTCGCCCGGGCACCATTTTCTCTCAAGGGAAATTTTACCGTCTGGCCCTGTCAATCAAAGTGTAGAGGGCGCGGCAGTTGCAGAGAGAGCTCAGACTCTAGGTGTAACCACAACGCCCCCATTGCAATTAGGGGCTCATTTGCATATATTAACACATCATTTTTCTCAGCAGTGCGGGCACATATGAACATGGTTAACGTGTATAATCTCAATGATACAGGTTTGCCACCCCGCTCGCTGGCCCTGTAGAGAGGTAATTTACATATTATAAAAGTCATTTTTTTGAAGAAACTACTGAACGAAAATGAGTAAGAGCCCTATATATTGATAAATCGCAGTATAAGGATTTTAAGTAGGCGAAAAATGACTTTAAGGGGGGGGGGGTGACAGAAGCCTTTTAAGTTGCATTACTGAAATAAATGAACTTTGCACGATATTCAAATTATTTGAGTTTCACCTGTAGATAAGTACATCATTAAGGTAACAAAGTACACCAAAGAATAGCAACAGAAGTATATCAATTGGAGGCAACAGAAAAAAGATGAATGTATATCTCAAAGCAGACTTATGCGGTGACAGATAATGTCCAACCAATGAATATGATACCGAGGTGTAATGGTCTCATCTCATGCAATTTGCATCTGGTGGCAAGGTGGGTGGGGCTCATTAAGTTTGTACCATATGGTATATGCCCCCACAAAATTGCCCCCTAATATATCTAGATGAGAAGCATACCTCCAGAGATCTGGAAAAGAGCTTACAAAAAGCATATATATAATCATTGAGACCCTTTGGTCATACAGTATGAAGCCGAAAGGTCCACTGTGCCTCTTTCTGTAATACATGTTTATCAAAATCACCCCCTCTCGGTGAAGGTCGTATGATTTCAATGCCCTGAAACCGAATGACCTTGGGGTTGTTTCCATGGCAATCAGTCACATGTCATGCCACTGGGGTATCAGTCTCATTCTTGATGTCATTGAGGTGTTCCCCATTGCGCCTCCAAAACACTCTCACGGTTTTGCCCATGTCCTGTAATCCACATTCACATGTGATCAAGTGTACCAGGCCCGTGGAACGGCAGTTTATAAAAGATCTTCTATTATAAACACGGCCAGTTGTGGTGCTCGACAAAGTTTTTTTCCTTTTTTGATCGACTCACCCGCTCTACATCCCCTGCATTTTAAGGTCCCACAAGTTGGTCCCTAAAAGAATAGGTGGACTGCAAGGTAGGAGCATGAAAACTGTGGGCTAATTGATCCCTGATGTTTCTACCCCTCCTATAAGTGATGGAGGGGGTACTTCCCACTAAATGCCCTATATCGGGGTTTGCTTGCAAAATACCCCAATATTGTGACAAAATTTGCCTAATGGGGCCATGGGCTTCATCATAGTCCCCAATGATCCGAATCTGATCAGATCCATCTGACCGCGTACGTGGGTTCAACAAAACCTCTCTTTTGCTACTCAGAGCTTGATGGTAAGCCTGATTTAAACCATGTTCAGGATGCCCTCGGTTTTGAAATCTGTCTCAGGTCACCCACAGCCACCCGAAAATCCCGCATAGTTGAACAATTACGGCGAAGGTGCAAATATTGTACCCTGTTTGAGAGCCCCCAGGTGACAACTCCGCCATTCGAGAAGATTGTTGGTGGCTGTCTTTTTTTCTAAAGAGGCGTGTGCCTATATTCCCATTAGTGTCTTTAAATATAGTGAGGTCCAGAAATGTAGCAGCAGAGGAATGGATCTCTGATGTAAAATAGAGACCCCAACTATTAACATTAAGGGTACTTTTACACTAGCGTTATTAGAATCCGGCAGGCAGTTCCGGCAACGGACCCGCCTGCCTGATCCGCAAAGCCGTATACAAATGGATAGCCTTTTTTTTCCGTATCCGTTTGACGGATCTGGTGATATACTGGATCCGTCTCATCTGGAATAACGGATCCGGTATTTACATTTTTTCAAAGATCAAAAGAGAAAGTAGCTCCTCCTATATCCCAGCGCATGCGCAGACCGGAAATCCGATTCCGGCGATGCGGCACTATCCGGAACACTTGGTACCGGATCCGGCATTAATACATCTCTATGGAAATTAATGCCGGATCCGGCAAGTGCGGTATTTTTCCGGTGTTTTGTTCAGTCAAGTACCTTACAAAGGACGGAACGGAAGACATCCTGATGCATCCTGAACGGATTGCTTTCCATTCAGAATGCATTAGGACAAAACTGATGTTTTTTTTTTCCTGGTATTGAGCCTCTTTACTGGATTACAATACCAGAAAAGAATAACGCTAGTGTGAAGGTATCCTAAGACTTTGGACAAAGGCCCCAAAGGTGTCCTCGTTACCTCTCCTTTCCAATCACTTTTTAAAGATATCCGCCTTTAGTCCCTGCACTACCTTTAGGGCAATGTCTCCTTGCGGACCTCCCCCCTTCATCTGACAGCACACGGCTCTATGTGGGGCTCTTGGGTTCTTAGCGCTCCCACCGTCATGGACCCGAGTGACTGGGAGGGCGGTCCGACAATGCCGTATCGGTAGGTGGAGCTATACCATTTAAATAGCCGTCTTTTCGGCGGCTGCTTCACGGCCATTCTAGCCCCGAAGCGCTGCCCCTGTGTGAGAGCGGTCGCGCCTTCCTACTGCCTTTTTCATACTTTGTTTCTGGCTCAAAGCATTAGGTTACATTACGGGCTCCTGATGAAGCACCTTTGTTTGCAGAAACGCGTCGCGCCTCGGACATTATTTGATGTGTAGCCTGTTAGAGCCATGAGGTTCCATTTCAATGTGGGACTGTACTGGCTGCTTGTATTGCAGTGCACGTGGTAAACCAGCTTGTGCTCTCATCAGTAATAAGAGAGATGTAGTAGACAACAGTCTCCACGGACATAACTTCTATGTTGGCAGTGACTATGGACGTTTTGGTTTCATATCAATACCCCGAGTCTTGTCCATTTTTGCTAGCTAATATTATCGCACCATCTAGCCTAGGGACAGGTTTTTAAAGGGGAAGTCAGGTTTACCCTTGAGCCTTGAATATTGGATCCCTACATTAGTGCGATTGAATTTTGATAAAGTTTTTTTGTGTGTTTTTTTTTTTTTTTTTTTTTTTTTTTTTAGCTTCCCCTTCGTTTGCAAGACATATGAACATGGGACCAACACAGACGCCTTCAGCTGCCAACACACATGCAACAGGTCAGCCAGTGTCATAGGTACAAAACTGCTGACAGATGCCCTTTAAGTTTTACATAGTCCCATACATGCCCCTTAAAAAACAAAACATTTGGATTTGGAGGCTCACTGTGGATTTTCATATCTGAAGCATGTCCTAAGTGTCGCGGTTTTCTTCTAATGTTGCTGTTGTTTTCGCCTGCTGCAATGAATACGGATTACTGCGGATTGAGGCTATTTTCACAAGGCCTAAGAGTTGAGTGTATTTGATATACTTGCCATTTAACACTACAACCGATACACTGTAACAAGGACGGATTTGACACCAGCATTGTTTCTTGACCGTAAATGCGTGCAGTAATGCGGAGGGAGCGCTTACAGTTATTTTCATTGTCTCAAGCACTTGAGACGATATTGCTCTCTTTCCATTTCAGTGAATGACAAATAATTGATATAGATGCATTTTCTATTCGCTGTCACCTCAACGAAGTCCCTTATGAGTTTTTTGCTTTTTATTGTAAGTTAATTTACATATGCGAAGTGCTGCCTTGTCACCAGGGAAATGCAGTTGCAAAGCTTTTTCTGATTATTCCCTTTTTGTATGTTCTTCTTGCTTATGCATGTGATGTAGCCAGATTTAAAGGGGCTTTTCTGCGATTTTGATGTTGATGGCCTTTTCTCAGGATAGGTCATCACTATCTGATCGATGGGATTTGGACTCTCAGCCTCTCCCTAGGCTAGTGACCTCAGGTTCATCGGTCACGTGGCCTAAAGCACAACTCAGTCCCATTCAAGTGATTGAGGCTGAGCTACAACCGCTATCCACTGTGTGGCGCTCTCCTTGGTAAGCTGCAAGTAGGCTGCAGTGCTCACTGGAGTGTTGCGGCCTCTTCAAACAGCAGATCAGCATGGCCGCTGGGAGTCGGACCCCCACCGATCAGATATTGATCACCTATCCTAAGGATAGGCTTTCAAAATGTTGGACAACTCCTTGAAGCTTGAGTATTTTTGGGGCTGCTAAACCTTCAGCATTCCAAGTGGTACCTTGGAACCGAACCAGAGTTCAGGAAATGTTTTTTTACAGTACAAATTAATTTATGACGTTATTACCCAAAGTCTTGGGAGACTTTGCGAAGCAATAACTTCAGCTCCTGCTCCGTACAGTATTGGGACCATGTTTTAGGCGAATCAACTTCGGATGTTTCATCCGAAGTTAATTCGCTCATCCCTAGTTGTTTTCATACACCACTTGGGGGGCAGGTGCTGTTTATTCCTTAGAGGGGTTTCACCGGATTATCGTCATTCGCCATGATTGGCGATCAGAGCCAGAATGGAGTGGTGGGGAGCTGGTATGATTTTTTTGATTAGGTACCACACACTACGGGGGTTAGGTAAAAATTCTAATAGGCCATAATCCTTGAATACCCCTTTAAACTCAGTAATATCACTCTATGCAGTGAATTTCGTCTGCAAACGGCCAACGTGTCATCTTTAAAATTGACGTCCCCTGGTGAAAAGCTGATGACAAGCAGCCCAGCTGTAAACGGTGGAGAAACCAGACAATGAGTATACAGTTTAGCTACAGCACCACCACTGGGGAAATGAAGTATTACACATTTTATTGAATACTAGTGGCTGTCTGTATAGTGCACAGGCCTTTTACAACCGCTCTTTGCGGTAATCATTTATAGTATATGCTATTATACTTTTTATGGTTCTTCTAGTTCTTGTATCAAGTTAAAGGAGCATTCCCGCCTTAGACATTTATGACATATCCATATTATATGCCATAAATATCTCCTAGATGCGGTTTCGAGCTCTGGAACCCGCAGCTGTCTGAAGAATGAGGATCCTTTCTGTCTCGGCTTTTAATGTAACTGTGCTGTGTTCTGTGATGCAAGGTACACTGTGTAATCCCCGCACTCTTAGCACATATCGCCTTTCCTGTGTTAATTGATGACACCCAGAGTGACCTCCCTGGATGTCATCCTGCAGGGGTTGAAGGTGTCAGTCAGAAAGCGCCATTACCTGGTGCCCTGTAATTAGGGTTGAGCGAATCGAAGTATCCGAAGTGGACTTTGATTTGAATTTCAGGGAACATTTGATTTGCTGCGAAGCTGAATTTCTTCGTGCTTCGTGGTAACAAATCAATTTTCCCTGCAGTAAAAAATGAAAAATGCTCATCCATTTGAGCACGAAGAGGCCACCTTCGCAGTCTTGATTGAAGATCCCGCGCAAAATCTTGTGCGTGGTGACATAGGACATCAGCCAGTGTCACAGACCGCGCAAGATCTTCAGTCAAAATGTCTGCAGCGGCCTGCATGGATAAGGTATGTATTTATATATATTTTTCAACCGATTAACCCCTGAAAGCCCTCACTATTATTTTCAAATGCGGCGATCAGAACGTGGTATCTGAGGGGTTTAATGACGGGTTGGGGGGGGGGAAATCGGGGGCGCAGTCACCATTCCCTGACATTGTGCCAGCTACTTACAAAGAAATGCACTTCGTGATGAAGTAATTTAGCACAAAGTGAATTTCTTTGTGAAATTCATCGAAACGGTCGATTTTTCTAAAGTTCGCTGATCACTACCTGTAATGACCTGATGGTGGACATTATACTACTAGAAGCATTCTGTAGGCAGGGATGAATATATTGCACCCAGCATTCAGAGCAAAATAGATGTGGGTAGAGAATTCCTGCTCAGGTTGTCTTGGGTTCTGTTCAAAGTTAAAGGGGTTGTGCTAAGTTTTTTTTCCCACAAGATAAGTGGATAACTAACTGATCGGAGGAGGTCCAACTGCTGGTACCCCCACTGATCCTGAGAATGGAGGTCCCGATCCAATGGAACGACAGGTCGGGCTGCACCCTGCCGCTCCATTCGTTCTCTGTGGAGCCAACCACTGTACTCGGCTATTACTGACTTTCCCATAGAATATGACGCATCCTCGACCTGCCACTTCATCAGATCAGGAGCGCAGGACCTCCGTTGGGAGTGAGGGTTCCAGTGGTTGGACCTCCACTGATCAGTTAGTTATCCCCAATCCACTTGGCACAACCCCTTCAAGTGAAGTTGCACTCTTTAAGACGCTGTAACCCTGTATGGACTCTTTGCATGCAACGATAAGTTCCAAGGCATCGATATACAGGCGGCTGGTTCCTGCACAGCATGTTCCTGTTCCTGCACAGCCAGTGGATGAATGTGAAGATGGCACTGCAGTTATGTAATGGCAAATATACAATACTGCTCCATTTCGTCAGCATGGGAGGGCACTGAAACACCGGTATTCATTCTGGAACTAAAACCTTTTTGTAAAAATCAGTTCTCTGTCTTGCAGGTCTGGTTATTTAATGGTTATAAGATCAAATATCTTGTATGCCTCCGCTTATGAAGTGCTACCATGCTGTTCTAAGTTTCGTCAAACTGTTCCTGTTACTTGACTAGTGCGGGAAGTTCTTCTTTCCCATTGATGTGTTCTGTGGTCTTCATTCACGATTTGTACGACAGTTATCTGATAGATGTTTTTAGATCTTTTTTTATTTTATTATTTTTTTACATCGCTGCTTTTCAGATTTCTTTTCTTCAAGACCTTTTAAGATTACAATTGAAAACTCCACACCTTCTTTTAAAAAGCACCTCTTGATTAAAACGGTTAATGGAGGGAAGGTGTCAGATTTATGACCCTCATTTAATCGACCAGAGCATAGACCAGGTACAAAGACCACTGCTCTTCCTTTGGAGCACTCTGCACCTCCATCCATCCTATCAAAAGCTTATTGATTTAAATGGAAAAAAGTTATCACTTCCTTTTTCCCAATGGTGGCGCTGCAGGGGAATACAGAACTTGCTACAGGGTTCCCTCACAGATTACAAGTGATCACTTGTGGGTCAAGAAAATGGATAACCTGTGATCAGCTTATAATTAAGAAATCCCTCTGATAATAGGGGATTTTAAAATGTAGGATCACGTTGGTATTGGTGAGGTTTTCCGATCTTTAACCATAATGTGCAAGCTGTTTAGATGCAGTGAGCTGTACCACTGGCTATAGCTGAGATGACGGTGAGCCAGTCCCATGTGCAGTCATATGTTCATGCTCTTGGTGTTGATATACGTACTCTGAACACTTGTTATTGCCTCTCTGCCCCCTCACTATCATACATCACAATTGCTTCCCTGGCTCTTCCAACACGCTTCCTATCCGAAGACGGATCTTGTTTCACATGCTGGGCAGCAGATCCAGTGTCCAGTGCATAGGGGAGCAGCAGGGCAATACAGCAATAGCAGATTTATATTGTGTGTAAAGACACAAAGTATTTACAGCACTACATTACACCATGTAATAGAAGGGGCATACATACATAATACAGGCAATATCTGTGAGGAATCATGAGAACTGTAGTCCTTTACACCTGTAAGCCCTGGGAGCATTAAAGAAAAAGTAAAGTGCAGAGATGGGCAAGACAGTGAAAAACTAACTTCTGAGCTATTGTGGCATCATCTAGTGATCATTCACACATAGGTGTATTCCTTTAATTTTCTAATATCATCTAAGGTCATCTAATAACCCTTATTATAAACATTTATTTAAACCACCTTCATAGGCTACTTTCACACTAGCATTTCTATTTTCCGGTACTGAGATTTCGTCATAGGGTCTCAATACCAGAAAAAATGCTTCCGTTTTGGCTCCATTCATTGTCAATGGCAACAAAACGTAACTCACCAGAACGGAATGCTCCAAAAAGCATTCCGTTCCATTTGGTTGTGTTCCCATACCGGAGAGCAAACTGCAGCATGCTGAGGTTTTCTTTCCTTCGTGGGTTGCAGAGCAAGACGGATCCGTCATGACCCACAATGCAAGTCAATGGGGACGGATCCGTTTAACTCTGACACTATCTGACACAATAGAAAACAGATCTGTCCTTTATTGACTTTCAATGGAGTTCATGAAGGAGCTGTCTTGGCAATGTTAAAGATAATACAACCGGATCCATTCATAACTGATGCAGATGGTTGTATTATCAGTAACGGAAGTGTTTTTGCTGAGCCCTGCCGGATCCAGCAAAAATGCTAGTGTGAAAGTAGCCTTATCAGTAAGATAACAATCGAGCTATAATGAATGTTTATAAGGTCAGAGATCAGAAATAAGAGCCCCTCAGCTCCCAGTCTGATGGAGCAGAGAGAAAATTCAGAACAAGCTACTTGATAAACTCAAAACTGTGCAGGGAAAACGGCTCAATATTTTTTAATAAAGACCAATTGAAAAAATGATTTTTAGCTCAAAATGAGTACAATACAGTAGTAAAAAATTGCCACCAAAAGTGTACATAACCTTTTAATTGTGTTCCTGTTCTATGGGATTTCAAAGTTTGGGATATTTTTTATAACCCAAGCCAGATCTATACTTCACTACTACTTAATCTCTAACTTGTTTGGAGAGCTTCTTGGCCTTCCTGTTGCTTGATCAGTAGTGCTTCAGAAAGAGTATGTATTCTCTCATAATGTAACAGGTGATGTGACACTTTGTACACAGGAGGAACTTATTTAACTCATTATGTGACTTAAGAAGTTAATTGGTTGGAGCACACCTTATTTAGGGGTATCGTACCAAAGGGGGTGAATAAATTTGCACTCACAAATTTTCAATTGTTATGTATTTTTTAGCAAAGGAGTTTATTTTATTTTTTTCAATCCAGTGCAACAATTTGGACTGATTTTGTCAGGTCCATTACATGAACTCTAAATTAAAATCCATTTTGATTCCGGGTTGTAATGCTGCAAAACCGTTAAAGCACCAAAAGGGTGATTACTTTCGCAAGGCATTGTATACGTGTAGGTTGGACTGTGTGAACCTGTCTTTTATTTTTTTTTAATCCTATCCACCACTATGTGTGAATGGCCTTATTCACACATAGGTATATTCCCTTAATTTTCATTATAGGCTGTAAAAAACACTTTATGTAATGCAACAGTACAAGTCTGTTTTTGCCGCCAAAAATTACTATTCAGATATTTAACAATATGTTGCTCAAAAACATTATTGATAACTTGAAAAAAGCGTCAGGATCACTTGAGGCGCTGCTGAGGTTCAGACGAATAATACATCAGAGGTGGTGAAGTTGATGCAGGGTATCTTTATTCACAGGTAGTCAACGCGTTTCTGGGGCTGGATTGCCCCCTTCGTCAGGACTACATACACAAAACCAATGGTGTAGCAATTTAAAACAAAGATTTTTGGCGCGCAGGCCAGGGGGAGGATCAGGGGTGTGTTCTGGGTTAATTCTGGCATTCCTTTCTTACAGTGACACGTAGCGCAGGCTCATGCTGGGATGTGAAGATATGAAGGGGGGGGGCGGAGGAGATGATCAGCGCTGTTACACTGTAGAGATGTGTTGGAGGTCAGTGCCGATTTACAGTTTTTTTTAAAGGATGAGCGCTGCCTTCTAGTGTCAGCGCTGCTTCACAGTTTGGGAGGTGAGCGCTGCTTCTCAGTGTCAGCGCTGCTCCACAGTTTGGGAGGTGAGCGCTGCTTCTCAGTGTCAGCGCTACTTCATAGTTTTGACAGTGAGCGCTGCTTAGGCTACTTTCACACTGGCGTTTTGGTTTCCGTTTGTGAGATCCGTTCAGGGCTCTCACAAGCGGTCCAAAACGGATCAGTTTTGCCCTTAATGCGTTCTGAATGGAAAAGGATCCTCTCAGAATGAATCAGTTTGGCTCCGTTTCCGCCTCCATTCCGCTTTGGAGGCGGACACCAGCGTTCTGACACACAATGTAAGTCAATGGGGACGGATCCGTTTTCACTGACACAATATGGCACAATGGAAATCAGATCCGTCCACCGATGACTTTCAATGGTGTTCAAGACGGATCAGTTTTGGCAATGTTAAAGATAATACAAACGGATCTGTTCTGAATGGATGCATGCGGTTGTATTATCTGAACGGATCCGTCTGCGCAGATCCATGACGGATCCGCACCAAACGCGAGTGTGAAAGTAGCCTTGAATAGTTTGGAAAGTGAGCGCTGCTTCCTAGTGTCAGCGCTGCTTCACGGTGTAGCAGATGCGGGCTGTGTTGCGGTGTGATGTGTCGTTACAGGTGTTTGTTGGATACATTGTGGCTGAGGTACGTTTCCGGCGCTGGATAAGGGGATGTCTAGTTCGCAGCCATTCATTTTGGACTCTACTTTTGATGGATATGCCGAAAAGAGGGTACTTAATTCAGTCTAGTAGGTAACTACTGTGTTTTTCTGATTATCTACCTTAGTCTCTCACCCAGTTCGGGGTAATATATGAATTAGCTCTGTGATGAATGTGTATAAAGTCGGCAAATGTAGTGCCCATATCATGGCAGTGTGCGGTTGTTGTAGAGAGATAAACAAAGCTAACCATAATGGAGATCACGTGTGTGCAAAAAGATAATAATAAAAATAACGTAAAAAATAATAATAAAAAGGTGACTCGTGTACAAGGCAGTCCATACATGTGGTGTATCCATCTACTATAATGTGTACATACATGTAGGAGAAGAGACAGTGTGTGTATATATATATGTATACATGTATGTATACATATTCATATTTTAAGATTGTGTATTTCGGATGGACTGGTTAGTATCTTGTATCTAGGTATGGGATGATTTAGAATAGATAATGCAGCATAAATGAGTAGACTTAGGATAAAATCAAATCAAAACTAGTAATGTAAAATAAAATAAATGGGACGCTTACAAGTCCGGTCTATCCAGCTTGTCTGTCAAAATTTAGACTAGAAGGGTATGTCCCTATCTTTTATTTAGGGAACTAGTCGGTTTATTTGTTGTTTTGTTCATGGAATTACACTCCTCTAAAGAATTATTAGGAACACCATACTAATACGGTGTTGGACCCCCTTTTGCCTTCAGAACTGCCTTAATTCTACGTGGCATTGATTCAACAAGGTGCTGATAGCATTCTTTAGAAATGTTGGCCCATATTGATAGGATAGCATCTTGCAGTTGATGGAGATTTGAGGGATGCACATCCAGGGCACCAAGCTCCCGTTCCACCACATCCCAAAGATGCTCTATTGGGTTGAGATCTGGTGACTGTGGGGGCCATTTTAGTACAGTGAACTCATTGCCATGTTCAAGAAACCAATTTGAAATGATTCGAGCTTTGTGACATGGTGCATTATCCTGCTGGAAGTAGCCATCAGAGGATGGATACATGTTCTCATTCTGTTTACGCCAAATTCGGACTCTACCATTTGAATGTCTCAACAGAAATCGAGACTCATCAGACCAGGCAACATTTTTCCAGTCTTCAACAGTCCAATTTTGGTGAGCTCGTCCAAATTGTAGCCTCTTTTTCCTATTTGTAGTGGAGATGAGTGGTACCCGGTGGGGTCTTCTGCTGTTGTAGCCCATCCGCCTCAAGGTTGTGCGTGTTGTGGCTTCACAAATGCTTTGCTGCATACCTCGCTTGTAACGAGTGGTTATTTTAGTCAACGTTGCTCTTCTATCAGCTTGAATCAGTCGGCCCATTCTCCTCTGACCTCTAGCATCCACAAGGCATTTTTGCCCACAGGACTGCCGCATACTGGATGTTTTTCCCTTTTCACACCATTCTTTGTAAACCCTAGAAATGGTTGTGCGTGAAAATCCCAGTAACTGAGCAGATTGTGAAATACTCAGACCGGCCCGTCTGACACCAATAACCATGCCACGCTCAAAATTGCTTAAATCACCTTTCTTTCCCATTCTGACATTCAGTTTGGAGTTCAGGAGATTGTCTTGACCAGGAGCACCCCCCTAAATGCATTGAAGCAACTGCCATGTGATTGGTTGACTAGATGATTGCATTCATGAGAAATAGAACAGGTGTTCCTAATAATTCTTTAGGTGAGTGTATATTATCATTTCATTTATTTCATTTATATGTGTTCCACTGGTCGATCCAATATATCTCGCGTTTTTGGAGGAGATCGAATCGGTTGTAAGGGTTAGGTGGTATGAAATCTATTGGGGTGATTTTAATGGTGTGTGTAGGATTTTTTCTGGAGTATTGGCGCAATGCCTGGATAGGCTGTGTTTGGTATACTGTTTCTGTATGTTGTGACGATGTTGATTCAGACGGCAGTGTAGTGTTTGGGTTGTGCTCCCAACATATTGCAGACCACATTGGCATTCTATCATATAAATGACGTACGCAGAGGATTGACATGTCAGGTGGTGTTTGATGTTGAAGGAGGTTCCGTTGGTGTTTGACGAAAAGGTTATTTTATTATGTGTGATAGTAGTGCAGCATAAGCAACGGGAGGTGTTGCATCTGTAGCTCCCTGTTTTGTTAATGTTAATTTGGGTGTGTCCCTTCTGGTGACGTTTCTGAAGGTGGGGGCGCGTCTGTATGTTATTTTGGGTTTACTGGGGAGGTACTTTTTTTAGGTTTGCATCTTGAAGTAGAATATGCCAATGTTGTTGTAATACTTGTAGAATGGTGGCGTTAAATGTGCTGAATTGTGTGATAAAATGGAGGTTCATCGGAGCAGTTTGTTCTTTACTGCTGGGTTTTAAGCACTCCGTTTGCGTTAACTGTAGGCTCTTCTTGTATGCGTCTTGTATGATGTTGTTAGGGGGTATTGTTTTTCTTTTAAATCTTTTTTCTAATATCTTTGCTTGTGTGACAAAATCGGTATGGCTGGTGCAGTTGAGTCTAATGTGTTTGTATTGGCGGTAAGGTATATTTTTAAGCCATTTATTGTGATGGAAACGGGTGTAATGGATATAGCTGTTGGTGTCGACAGTTTAAAAAAAGATTTTAGTAGTAAGTCTGTTGTCTTAATTAGTAATGACGATGTCGATGAATTCTATTGACTCTCTGCTATATTTGGGGGTAAAAGTGATGCCCCAATCTGTGAGGTTCAGGCTGCTGCAAAACTCCATGGCAGATTTCTCATCACCGTTCCATATAATAAACAAGTCGTCTATATATCTTCTGAAGTGGATGATATTATCTTTGTAGGTATGGTAGCCCCAAATATGTACTTCCTCGAATACGCCCATGAATATGTTTGCAAAAGATGGCGCCACCCATGTCCCCATCGCGGTCCCAATTCATTGGTGGTAAATGTCGGTATTGTATATAAAGTAATTGCCTTCTATTTATCTTAGAAAACAATCTATCTGCATTGGTTTGAGGGATTGGTCCTTGTGAAGAATATTCTTTACACAGCTGATCCCTAATTGGTGACATATGTTGGGAGTATAGGACAGTTATGTCCAATGTGAGGAGGCCATAGTCTGGGGACCATTCTATTGTCTGTAGTTCTCGAATACGCTGACTGGAATTGTGTAGGTAGCTTGGTAGTTGTTTCACGTACGGTTGTAGAAACATATCAAGGTATTGGGATAGATTGCTTGTGGCATATTTGGTGTTTGAGACTATCGGTCGTCCGGGTGGGTGGGTGGGTGGTATTTTTGTGTATTTTAGGCAGGTGATAGAAGTATGGGGTACATGGTGTTTTTTTGGTGTTAGAAAGTTTTTCTCTTATTTATAAACTGATTTGCAAAGGCTTGTTTAACTTGTGTGTTGAGCCTTTTGGTTAGCTCGGGGAAGTGGTCACCCTTAATCTTTTCATAGTAGCAGGTGTCACCCAGAATGTTCATAACTTCTTCTTCATAATCTTGGATATTCTGTATTACAATACCCCCACCTTTATCGGCTGGGAGTATGACTATGTTACTATTGTTTTTTAGATCATTAAGGGCTGCTCTTTCGATTTTGCTCAGGTTCCCTTTGTAATTCAAGGCATTAGTGTCATTGGTTTTTATTTTTAGTTCTTGTGAGATTAATTCGACGAAAGTGGGAATGACGTTGCCCTGACTTTGTATGGGGAAGAAATTTGATTTGGGTCTGACATCGATATGCCTGTATGTTGGGGTGGTGGGATGGTCTGGGTTGTTTTCTATGGTGGCGTTTTTATTTATTTTTTATTCGTTCTATCTCAAAGTGCCTTTTGATGGTTAAGTTTCTTCAAAATGTTTGTATATCAATTTATAATTCAAGAGGATTTACCCTATTGGGGGACAAAAAGATAGGCCTTTTTGTAGAAGTTTTGTTTCATAGGCTGTAAGTTTGTGGGTAGATTGAAGATTTTAATTGTGGATTGAGCATTGTCCTCTGGAGTTGGTTTAGTAGTAACAGGGTTTATTTTTCTGTTCGGTGAGGGGGTGAGATGTAGAGTCAGGTTGTTGATCAGTCGTTAGGTTGGGTAGCTGGTGTATTGAGGTAGATTGAAGATCGATGAGGGGAGGTGTGTTGTCTGGGTGGGACATGTCAAATGTTTTAAATTTTTTTTTTAATTATGGGTGGCGTGCCCTCTCTGATTCAACCTTTTGTTTTCTAGATATTTGGATCTGAGTGCTCTAAATCGTTCGAGGGATAGATCAGTGTCAGTGGTGTCTGTGAAGGATCGATAGGGTTTCAAGTTTGGGGTCATATTAGTGTCGGGATCTATTCCTGGTAGCGGGGCACTGGGCTCATGGTACTTGATCATGTGCTGGTCGGGAGAGGCCTTGAGGTGATCTGAGTTGGAGATTGGGGTAGGCATATCAAGTGCTTCGGTGGACAGTCTTAGTGTGGCTGTATTGTGTGTACTCTCTGGGGGATATGTAGTTTCGGACTTAGCCGATTTCTTATGATTCTTCATTGGGGTCTTAATTTGCGGCTTGTGGTATTTTTGGTTAGTAAAATAGCGGCTCCTTTGATTGAACTGATTTCAGGTGGGGTATTTTTTACCTTGGTGTCTTGGTGTTTGTTTGTTAGTGTATTGGGGAGGGTGTCCTCGTGGGAACATATTCGTATTGTTTCTGTGTGGTGTATCTAGAGAGGGGTCTTCCAGTGTGTTTGCTTTCAGTTTTTTCCAGGTGCGGTAGGAACCTAGATCTTTGTCATTTCTATCTCTCTGTAGTTTGCTTGCATTGGTGACTATCGTATCAGATTCCATCTGGTATATTCTATTAGTGAGGTTGTGGTTTATGGTGGTGAAATCTGGATGTTTAGAGTATTGTAACATTGATTGGATGTTTGTTTTTATGTCTTTGGTGTACTTCTCTGTAATTGGTTCTATTTTGTTAATGATGATCCTAATCATACCTGCTGCACACTGATCTAGATAGTCATTCCACTCATATTCAAAGGTAGGGTCATCGGGAAATGTTGGTTCTATACACCTCCTGAAAGGGTGGAAGTCTGTGATGGTCCGCTGGAGTGTTCAGGCAGAGGAGACCTTCAGGTTATTGTAGTCGGTGTTGTGTCGGATCTCGGTCCTAGTTACACCCAACTTTAATAAGGAGTTTATTGTACAGACAGATGCCTCTGAAGTAGGTCTAGGTGCTGTACTGTCTCACGGGAGGAGCATCCCGTTAGTTTCCTGAGCTGTAAACTAACGCCAGCCGAATCCAGGTATAGTGTAGTCGAGAGGGAGTGTCTCTCCATCAAATGGGCAATGGAATCGCTACGCTATAATCTGCTGGGGAGGTCGTTCCGCCTGGTGACCGATCATTCACCTCTCACGTGGATGAGTCAGGCGAAGGAGAGGAATGCTCGGGTCACCAGATGGTAGGGGAATGCGGACGCCCTGTCCAGAGTCCACTGTAGGACGTGTGTTCACCCCCACAGGTTTGAACAAAGGGGGGGGGGGGGGGGGTTGTGAGGCGGTGACAGGAGTCATTTATGAGGGGAGATATGTGTCACCCAGAATGTTGCAGAAAGTATTCTAAAGTGGCTTGCTTATAACAGGAATGTGTCACCAAGGTGTCCCGCCTTGGTGGAGTAAAAGCCCTAGTCCAGGTGTCCACTAAAGTAGTTGGGGGACACCATATAGATAGTGTAGCTGGTTCAGCTAGTTCAGGGCGGACTTTTACTGGGAACAGGCAAGGTGTTGGGTGGGTGCCTGTTCCCCAGGTTCCAGTCCGGGACTTGAGGCATGCTTATGCCCAGGGATCCTATTTAATCCTGCTACTGGATCTTAGGTGTGTATCAATCTGGAGGAAAGGAAGACAGTGTGAGGTAACACTGTCAGAGTGTGCTACGACTACTGAACCCAGCTGCGATCCGGATGTACTGGCTGTACTGACATGAAAAGCCTAAATAAAGAGGACTTTTGATGAACAGTTTGGTGTCCCTGCCTTTGAATACTGGTCTTGTGAGTACGGTTCCCCACAGTATAGAAAACCATTATTGATATGTTATAAGTTTAGCTCTCTACATGAATACGTGAACCAATGTGTTTTAATTTTTGCCCTTAATTTTTGAAACCTGTACTATATTATAAGGCCCTTTTATGTTCTGTTTCCTGTTACTTAAACCTAATTTACCGTATTTATCTCCTAGATCAGCAGCTTTATAGTCGAGCTGTTTACCCACCAGACTACAGTCTTAGCTGCTATGTCTTGCGAATAAATCAAACCTGGGCTGCTGTTCAATAAATGTCTTTGTCCATATATAATGTAGAAATAGTGTCTGTCTGTGCTGTTATTTCCCTTTCAGAAGTTTTATTACAGTATGGAAAAGTATGTGAAATACGGCACACAGTCTGAGGTCAGGCAGACAGCGAGGGGTCAATACAGAGATTACGAACAGGTCAGGTAGCAGGGAGTCACAATCCAGGAATAGTGGCAGAAGTCAGTACATAGGCAGAAAATACAGCACACCTTTCCAGGATACTAACATGCTAGGAACCTATTGCTCAGGAAACTTACCACAGGGAGGGGGGGATGAGAGGAGGATCCGTGCCGATGGGACAAAGACCGGTGCATGTGAACAGAGCAGTGGTAGCCCGTGGCCATCACTCTAATATTCTCCTTGTTCAGTTTATGAGTTTTGGTGGGCGGCTTTATCTTGTGAGATTTGTAGTTGAGACTTATTCTTATCATTTGTTTATAATTGCCATGTACACCTTTGGGGGTAATTTTTTTATGATTGCATTTTTACTCATTTTGGGCTAAAAATCATTTTTTCAATTGGTCTTTTAAAAAATATTGGTGAGTGTCTGACGCCCAGGACTACTGCCAATCTACAAAATAAAATGGCCCTTCATTGTTTACCCCGGGGAACAGAAGCTGGTCCATTACTGTGGCTTTACCTGGTACTGCAGTTCAGCCCCATTCAAGTCATTTTATGATTCCGTTTCTTGTTATGATTTTTGTAGTAAAAAATAGATTTTGGTTCAAGCAGTATTTCGACGCAAAATTATGTAATCAATTATAAAAAAAAAAATTAGGAACAATCTTACTGATAAACAATTTCCTCAGTAATGGTACTTAAAGGGGTTGTCCGGGTTCAGAGCTGAACCCGGACATACCTCTTTTCACCCAGGCAGCCCCCCTGACTTGAGCATCGGAGCAGTTCATGCTCCGATGCTCTCCTTTGCCCTGCGCTAAATCGCCCAGGGCAAAGGCATTTTTTAGAGATCCGGTGACGTACTGGGCTCTCCATGGGGCTGCCAGGAAGCCCGGTGACATCACCGGCCCTGATGTGCCCGGCAGTGCGTGATTGTAAACAACAGAGCCCTTGCCCTGCGCGATCTAGCACAGGGCAAAGGAGAGCATCGGAGCATGAACTGCTCCGATGCTCTAGTCAGGGAGGCTGCCGGGATGAAATTATGGGTATGGAGCTGAACCCGGACAACCCCTTTAATTATGATCTCTTGAAATTCAGTAATGTTGGTATGCTATAAAAATTGTTCTTTTTCATAAAATGTACTTTTTATTTCACTTCTGGTTAACATCATTTTCTCAATCTTGTTCGTTTCTAGGTTGCCTTTGCTTGGAAGGTCTTCGTAATGGAAAAAGAACAATGAAATCTCAAGCAGATCTCTAGATGCTAAACTAGACAAACTAATCCTTATTTAATAGTATTCATTATCAGTTTTCTTGTCTGGTACTACAATACAGCACAACAATGTATGGAAGTGCTCGTACAATCACTAATTTGGAAGGCAGTCCTTCCAGATCGCCTCGATTGCCAAGATCACCTCGTTTGGGCCACAGAAGAACAAGCAGTGGAGGAACAGGAACAGGTAAAACACTGTCAATGGAGAATATCCAGTCCCTTAACGCAGCCTATGCAACGTCTGGACCCATGTACTTGAGTGACCATGAGGGTGTCGCGTCTACTGCTTTTCCAAAAGGGACTATGACTCTTGGAAGGGCTACCAATAGAGCTGTCTATGGTGGAAGAGTCACAGCCATGGGAAGCAGTCCAAACATTGCCTCTGCTGGTCTTTCACACACGGATGTCCTGTCCTACACTGACCATATAGGCTTGATAAGCTCTCACCATCATCACCACCATCACCAGGTACCTTCTATGTTAAGACAGGTGAGAGACAACACTATGCTCGATCTTCAGGTTCAACTGAAGGATCTACAGAGGGAAAATGAGCTTCTGAGAAAAGAGCTGGACATAAAAGACAGCAAACTTGGATCTTCCATGAACAGTATTAAAACGTTTTGGAGCCCAGAACTTAAGAAGGAAAGAGTCCTTCGAAAGGAGGAGGCTGCAAGGATGTCTGTTCTGAAGGAGCAAATGAGAGTATCTCATGAGGAAAATCAGGTATTTTGTTGGATGCAGAGGTTAATCCGCAGTAGAAATGTCATTGAGATTTAGCCTTCAGATTTCCATGATTTTGTAACTTGTGTGAAGACATTGATTTTCTTCTCTGTTTTTTTTCTATACTAGGTAGAGGTGTTTGCTGTAAGTTCTGTTACCTTTTAATGACGTTTATGTACAAAAGTGTAAATAGTCACAGTTTTAAATTTTACCTTGAAGAAGTCGTTTGATGTTAAACTGCGTGAAATTAACTCAATGCTTAATTAGAATGGATTCTGCTTTCTTTCTGAATTCCACAGCCCATAATCTGAAGAGCAGAAATAATGTTTAGAAGCTCCTGCAGTAGCCCGAAAGAACCTATTTTTCCACTGATTATTTAAAGAGGAGGTCCAACCTTGTAACCTTATTTTTTTAATTCTTCTAGTTCATTGTTTTGTGCCTACAGCTCCTATGGAAATCTGTCTCCGTGGTAACAGTTGCTATGTAGTCTGATCCTGCAGTTGCTATGAAGTCTGATCCAGCACCCCCTTCCACCTGTCCATTAATTTGTTTTCACATAAGAAATGCATGTTAGTAAGAAGTAGTGGACAGATGGAAGGATGTGTAGTTATAGTATCAGACTACTCAGGATTTGTTTGCAGTCTGTTACCATGGAGACACATAGGTCAGCAGGAGAGGCATAGACAAAAAAATGAGATATTTATTTTATGATAGTTAGGAACAGTTGTTTACTTGGACATACAGGACTAATAAGCGAGATGATGAAGATCAGGCTGTATATGATTGAGAGAGTCACTATCTAAATGTATTTTAAGGAGTTTTCCAGGAGTTCGGTATTGATGACCTATCCTCAGCTCCATACGTTGTATAGTAGCCGTGCTTGGTATTGCAGCTCAGGCCCATTCACTTGAATGAGACAGAGCTGCACATAGGCTATGTGACCAATAAATGTGATGTCACCTGGCCCACAGCTCTCAATGAGTTCCTCAGTCTCTTTGAACAGCTGATCACCGGTGGTGCTGAGAGGTGAGCCCCCACCGATCTGATATTGATGACCTATCCTGAGGGTAGGTCATCATTATCGTACTCGTGGAAAACCCCTTTAAGAAAAACTATGATTGATATCACAGCCCGGGTTGAGAAATGGCCCGGCTTCTGCTGTCAGTGTAATGCCAGTCATTCAGGTCTGACAACCTGTTTACTTGGGGATACAATTCTTGACTACTGCAATCTTTTGATGAGCTTGTACAATGAGGCAGCAACCAGCCTACCTCATCTACTAAGATGTTGAGCTCAGGCTGCCGAATTGCAAAGGATTTCTGGAAATCTAGAACATTTAGAGCTATTTCAGGAAGACTCTTAAAGGGGTTGTCTCATGTTGAATTCCTCAGTTTGGCACTACCTTCAGTTAGCCAGAGTGGTGGAAAGCCATCAGCAAAAGTGTCTCTGACACTGGCAGAATTGGTGCTTTCATGTATTAAATGGTAGGACATTTATTTCAAATGAAATGTACTGCCAGTTGCATTTTCCCCCAGAGCTGATCAACAGTAGTCTCTAAAACTGGACCCTTGGCAACAGCTTCTACTTGTACCGGGCCCTAGGATGAGATTAAACAACCACTTTAATGGTTGCAAGCAACAGTTGTATCTGTATAGGAGATCAGGATAATAGAACATAAAAAGTCTTCACAGGAGGACAACTTAAAAAGTATGTACACCTTCGGGGTCATTTTAAATTTTTTTTTTTTATGATTACATTTTTTTCAATTGGTCTTTATTAAAGATATTCAGCC
This sequence comes from Bufo bufo, assembly GCF_905171765.1. Classification (NCBI taxonomy): domain Eukaryota; kingdom Metazoa; phylum Chordata; class Amphibia; order Anura; family Bufonidae; genus Bufo; species Bufo bufo. Next base: position 42,067,781 of record NC_053397.1, on the reverse strand, counting down.
GTTCTGTCACAAAGGGTTAACTCTCTAGCTGTGTGAATCGTACTTTAACTTTGTGTGGGTCATCTATTAACCTTATCTCTAAATGACTAAAAAGTCATATACAGTTATTTAAGCCACATTCATATTAGTCAAATAAAAATTGAGCTATAATGAAGGTCAGAGATAAGCAGTCCTCAGCTGAGCTGCCTGATGGGAAACAGTAAAAATACAGAGCCTGCTACTAGAGAATCTCAAGGCTGTACAGAGAAAGGGGCTCAACATTTTTAACTAAGACCAATTGAAAAAATGATTTTAGCTCAAAATGAGTACAATGCAATAATAAAAAAGCCTCCAAAGGTGTACATAGCCTTTAAGCCTGCCATACTGGTGCTTTCATGTATTAAATGGTAGGACATTTATTTCAAATGAAATGTACTGCCAGTTGCATTTTCCCCCAGAGCTGATCAACAGTAGTCTCTAAAACTGGACCCTTGGCAACAGCTTCTACTTGTACCGGGCCCTAGGATGAGATTAAACAACCACTTTAATGGTTGCAAGCAACAGTTGTATCTGTATAGGAGATCAGGATAATAGAACATAAAAAGTCTTCACAGGAGGACAACTTAAAAAGTATGTACACCTTCGGGGTCATTTTAAATTTTTTTTTTTTATGATTACATTTTTTTCAATTGGTCTTTATTAAAGATATTCAGCCGTTCTGTCACAAAGGGTTAACTCTCTAGCTGTGTGAATCGTACTTTAACTTTGTGTGGGTCATCTATTAACCTTATCTCTAAATGACTAAAAAGTCATATACAGTTATTTAAGCCACATTCATATTAGTCAAATAAAAATTGAGCTATAATGAAGGTCAGAGATAAGCAGTCCTCAGCTGAGCTGCCTGATGGGAAACAGTAAAAATACAGAGCCTGCTACTAGAGAATCTCAAGGCTGTACAGAGAAAGGGGCTCAACATTTTTAACTAAGACCAATTGAAAAAATGATTTTAGCTCAAAATGAGTACAATGCAATAATAAAAAAGCCTCCAAAGGTGTACATAGCCTTTAAGCCTGCCATACATATTCATAAAAATGAAAAAAGTACGGAGACAGCACATCTTTTCTATGTGAGTTATTCCAGATGCATCTGGAATAAATCACACAGAAAGGATGTGCTGTCTCACACATAATTCAAAATGACCGATTCGCCGTTTTCTGGTTGCTTCACCTCCCATAAAAAAAATTAAATATAAAGTGTTCAAAAAAGTCATATACACAACAAAATGGTATCAATAAAAAGTAAAGATTGGCCTGAAAAAAATGAGCCCTCACACACCGTACACATAACTATAAAGAAATTGTGGGGGTGAGAATATGGTGCCAAAAAGAAAAAAAAAACATTTTTCAAGGTTTTTATTTTTTCCAGTAATAAAATGCAAGAAAAACTATACTTATGTGTTATCACTGTAAACTTACTGACCTGGAGAATGAAAGTAACATCAGTCAGTTTTACCGCATAGGGAACGCCGTAAAAACAAAACTCATAAAACTGTTGCGGATTTGCTTTATTTTTCTAATTTCACCCCATTTGAAATGTTTTTCTAACTCCCCACTACATTGTATGCAATACTAAATGGGGGAATTAGAAAGTGCAACTTGTCCCGCAAAAAACAAGCCCTCGTATTGCTACGTGAACTGAAAATGAACAAGGTTATGGCCCCGCAGGGAGTGAAAAAACGAAAACGCAGGGGCTGAAACGGTTACTGATCTGATGCAAATTGATTTCACAAATTCATATGAATACCCCAGATATGAAGATGTTATGGGTCACGGTTATATGTTGTGTTGTGTGTGGAGCAAACCGTTAGGAAAAGGTTTTTCATGAAAAAAGCATGATGTGGCTTGTTGAGCCATGGTTGTCAAAGGGCAGAGGGATTTGGTGTAGATGGGGTTGTCATGACAAAGCGTGATATGGCAAGCAGTGTCCCCTGGGTATGCCGAGCGCGCGGTTGTCTGCAGCTGCTAATAGCTTCTAAAAGCCACTTAATATACCCGAGAGCAGTAATACCAAGTGTTAAGAGACAAAACATAGTCCACAAATATACACAACACTGGTATAATACCCGGGTATATCACAGCTGGTCTGCTAAACATGTGTGCTGGTGCTCCATGGATGGTAAGTGTGTATGTACTGGACTGAACATATCTGGTACTGAACGAGAATGAGAAAGGTAAGGCGACTGAGGTGAAGACTTGATGGTCGTCTTGATCCTCCATCCTAGTAGAAGTTCTTGTAGTGTCTGTTATGTTTGTATAGGCGTACCAGCGGAGGCACCATGCATGTGTCAGCGTGTTAGTGCTGTCTTTAGATACAGTTTCTTTATAGCTGGCATTTGATGTGTGCCTTTTGGCTAATTGGCATCAGTTACCGGTATATATTTTCTGTATTAGATATCATTTTCATTTTCTTTATTTTTGCTCTATACATGGCATATTCTTATTAGATACCCCTTAGCATTTGTCAGATTTTCTAGACAGCAGGTTCGCAGGTTGTCACAGGTCATCTCTAGTGCAGCCCAGGCCACTGCCAACACGGTTTAACGGTGTTTCTGACTGACACTAATCTGTCTCTGACTTGATTGTGTTGTTGGAGTTTTACCGTTGTAAGCAGATCCTTGGTATGGTACATAGAGTTTCAGTTTCGTAGAGTTTACATAGAGAATTTTAGATGGTGGGAAACAGATTTTTTTTCGTGAATTCTGTATAAATTTGTAAAAAGAGAAAATCATTGCTTGCCAAAAAAGCAAGTTCTCAGGAGTCATATTTTTCCACTGAAAATCTGCTGAAAAATTTAAAGGACAAATCTGCACCAAATGATGCACGTTTTTGTGCAAATGTTAGTGCATCATAGTGTGTGTGTGTATATATATATATCTTGAGAAACATCTTGTGGGTGAATAATGGACACTACTATTAAACTTTTCATGGGAGTGCTGTGGAATTCCTTTGCGTTAGGGCCCATGCACATGAACGTATTTTCTTTCCATGTCCGTTCTGTCTTTTTCCGGACCGTATGCAGAACCATTCATTTCAATGGGTCCGCAAAAAAAACGGAAGTTACTCTGTGTGCAGTCCGTTCCGCAAAAAAATAGAACATGTCCTATTACAGGGAGTGCAGAATTATTAGGCAAGTTGTATTTTTGAGGATTAATTTTATTATTGAACAACAACCATGTTCTCAATGAACCCAAAAAACTCATTAATATCAAAGCTGAATATTTTTGGAAATAGTTTTTAGTTTGTTTTTAGTTTTAGCTATTTTAGGGGGATATCTGTGTGTGCAGGTGACTATTACTGTGCATAATTATTAGGCAACTTAACAAAAAACAAATATATACCCATTTCAATTATTTATTTTTACCAGTGAAACCAATATAACATCTCAACATTCACAAATATACATTTCTGACATTCAAAAACAAAACAAAAACAAATCAGTGACCAATATAGCCACCTTTCTTTGCAAGGACACTCAAAAGCCTGCCATCCATGGATTCTGTCAGTGTTTTGATCTGTTCACCATCAACATTACGTGCAGCAGCAACCACAGCCTCCCAGACACTGTTCAGAGAGGTGTACTGTTTTCCCTCCTTGTAAATCTCACATTTGATGATGGACCACAGGTTCTCAATGGGGTTCAGATCAGGTGAACAAGGAGGCCATGTCATTAGATTTTCTTCTTTTATACCCTTTCTTGCCAGCCACGCTGTGGAGTACTTGGACGCGTGTGATGGAGCATTGTCCTGCATGAAAATCATGTTTTTCTTGAAGGATGCAGACTTCTTCCTGTACCACTGCTTGAAGAAGGTGTCTTCCAGAAACTGGCAGTAGGACTGGGAGTTGAGCTTGACTCCATCCTCAACCCGAAAAGGCCCCACAAGCTCATCTTTGATGATACCAGCCCAAACCAGTACTCCACCTCCACCTTGCTGACGTCTGAGTCGGACTGGAGCTCTCTGCCCTTTACCAATCCAGCCACGGGCCCATCCATATGGCCCATCAAGACTCACTCTCATTTCATCAGTCCATAAAACCTTAGAAAAATCAGTCTTGAGATATTTCTTGGCCCAGTCTTGACGTTTCAGCTTGTGTGTCTTGTTCAGTGGTGGTCGTCTTTCAGCCTTTCTTACCTTGGCCATGTCTCTGAGTATTGCACACCTTGTGCTTTTGGGCACTCCAGTGATGTTGCAGCTCTGAAATATGGCCAAACTGGTGGCAAGTGGCATCTTGGCAGCTGCACGCTTGACTTTTCTCAGTTCATGGGCAGTTATTTTGCGCCTTGGTTTTTCCACACGCTTCTTGCGACCCTGTTGACTATTTTGAATGAAACGCTTGATTGTTCGATGATCACGCTTCAGAAGCTTTGCAATTTTAAGAGTGCTGCATCCCTCTGCAAGATATCTCACTATTTTTTACTTTTCTGAGCCTGTCAAGTCCTTCTTTTGACCCATTTTGCCAAAGGAAAGGAAGTTGCCTAATAATTATGCACACCTAATATAGGGTGTTGATGTCATTAGACCACACCCCTTCTCATTACAGAGATGCACATCACTTAATATGCTTAATTGGTAGTAGGCTTTCGAGCCTATACAGCTTGGAGTAAGACAACATGCATAAAGAGGATGATGTGGTCAAAATACTCATTTGCCTAATAATTCTGCACGCAGTGTATTGTCTGCGTTACGGACAAGGATAGGACTGTTCTGTTAGGGGCCAGCTGTTCCGTTCCACAAAATCCGGAATGCACACGGACGTCATCCGTATTTTTTGCGGACCTCAAAATACATACGGTCGTGTGCATGAGCCCTTTAGATATATAGATATACTGTATGTGTATATACACTATGTATACTGTATGTGTGTTTATATATACTGTGTGTATGTATGTGTGTGTATATATATATATATATATATATATATATATAGTTACATAGTTCTTACGGTTGAAGAAAGACATAAGGCTACTTTCACACTAGTGTTAATATTTTCCGGTATTGAGATCCGTCATAGGGTCTCAATACCGGAAAAAAACGCTTCCGTTTTGTCCCCATTCATTGTCAATGGGGACCAAACATAACTGAACAGAACGGAGAGCTCCAAAATGTATTCCGTTCCGTTCTCATACTGGAGAGCATGCTTTCCTTCCTGGGATGCGGAGCAAGACGGATCCGTCATAACCCACAATGCAAGTCAATGGGGAGGAGTCCGTCACCCATTGACTTTCATTGGAGTTCATGACTTATCCGTCTTGGCAATGTTAAAGAGGACCTTTCACCAGAAGAAAGTATCTAAACTGACTATACAGATGTGTAGAGCGGCGCCCAGGGATCCCCCTGCACTTACTGTTATCCCCGGGCGCCGCTCCGTTCTCCCGTTATAGCCTCCGGTATCTTCACATGTTAGGCTCCACCCAGGGGAACCTGCCGGCGTCTCATTCTCCCAGGCTGTAGCGATTGGCCAGCGCTACAGCATAGGAGAAAGAGATGCCGGAAGGTTCCCCTGGGTGGAGCCTAACTACGAACATACCGGAGGCTATAACCGGAGAATGGAGCGGCGCCTGGGGATAACAGTAAGTGCAGGGGGATCCCTGGGCGCCGCTCTACACGCCTGTATAGTTAGTTTAGATACTTTCTTCTGGTGAAAGGTCCTCTTTAAAGATAATACAACAGGATCCGTTCATAACGGATGCAGACGGTTGTATTATCAGTAACGGAAGCGTTTTTGATGAACCCTGCCGGATCCAGCAAAAACGCTAGTGTGAAAGTAGCCTAAGTCCATCATGTTCAACCAAGGAATAGGTGGGGACGCGAATCCCTGAAGGGATAACACAAAAAATTACAGCACTAGCAAAAAAAAGGCAACCCTTTGTCAAGGATAGGTGCAAGCCCAAAGAAAATAGGCAATTACCCAAAATACTAAATGGAAGAGAGGGCAGCACTCTAAAAAATATCCTTTATTCACCCATATGATAACATTGGTGAATAAAGGATATTTTTTCTTATTTTTTCTAGTGCTCCCCTCTTTTCCATTTATATATACCGGTATATACTATGAAACCTAAATTTTATATAATGAAATCTCTCTATTTTATGCAGAAATTTGAGAAATATGCACAACACTTATCCCGAAATGATTTAATCTTCTTTGTTACCCTGTATTTGCCTGATATGCTTCCTGACGCCTGTGCTGTTATCTTCTTGAAAATTGCATTGGAGACAGCGCTGTTCTACGGCAAAAAGATAATTTCAAATCTGCTTCATTATACTAAACTAGAGGCTTATCACATCAATTATTTTCCTGTAGCCATGCCTCCATAATAGTTGCTTACAAAACAGGACTTACGCTTTATTTCGGCTTTATCTCTGGTGTCTGCAGGGTTTATTTTGCCTTTTTCTTTTGTTACAATTAACATATTACGGTTACGGTTTGGCTTTTTTGTGTCATTTTTCAGATTTTTTTTTGTAAACATTTTAAATACAACAGAGTAAACTTGTGGAAGCACTTGGAGCATTCATACGCTATCTCTAACATACACACTCTGAAAGGGGTTGGCCAGGATGAGAAATATAGTCTGAAAACAGTGCGATCCTGTTTACGACATTGGAACCAGCCTGCAACATCAAACATGACCCATGGACAGGAGTAGAGCTGTTCATGGCTCTGTTCTCACCTGTGTCAAAATGTATTTATAAGGCTATGTTTCCATTGACCCACAGTTTCTGATGTGAGTGCACCTAGACCTGTACCTCATTGTAGGTATATGTTGGAGAGATTTTCCCCTAATTGAAAGAACGTGACATATGCCACTGTATAGAATAGATCATCCCATACTTAATAGGCTTCCATGTTAAAAAAAAACAAAAAACCTTTTTTGTATTGTTGAGACAATATATGTCGACATATACAAGCCCAGCGGAGGACAAAAAGGTAGAAGTAGGGCTTTTGACATTTTATCTTTTCTGCCGCTTATGGTAAACGTATGGCTGACATGTAATGTGAACAGAGCTTCACAATCGCAGTGCAGTGCTGGATCCGTCCTATGATGGATGCTGCCACCTCCCTGTGGATCACATTGACCTTTAATGGAGTCTGTAAGGTTCTGTCGTGGTGTCCATCCTTTGATAGGAAGAATAACCCTGTATACAATGTTAGTCTTCCCATCAAATCTGATACATTCTGCTTGTGGACTCTTCTGTGCAGAAGTAACATCTAATCAATGCGACTACAATGAAATACTACTTGCATCCGTCTTGTAAAAAAAATAATAATATACAATTCTGGAGCATCTATTCTTTAGACTCTATGTTGTGCTATTCCTTTATTATTCCTGATAGAGGATATGAATGAATTGCTAGTTGTTTGCAGATGGGTGTTACCAATTGGGAATGTGTCCCTGCAGTCTGACATTACTCAATCAGTACTGCCAGTGTCAGACTGTGCAGGGACCCGCCTCCCCCCCAACAATAACAACTTCTAGTAATACATTTGTAACTTCTAGCAGGAATAATACAGGAATAGTACAACATAGTCATAAGATTAGATACTCCAGAATTGTTATTACATGTGGAATGCAAGTAGTTACTACAACAGACGTGTCAGGAGAGGTGACAGCTCCTTTTTTTTAAAGTAAGAATTGTGTATATTTTGGTGGTTCACCTGACATGCACAAGACTGTATTTTGTATTTGTGTCCGATCCACATTTGCGGATTGCACATGGACCCATTCATTTCTATGGGTCCACAAAAAAAAGTGTGCATCCGTGTGTGCGTTCCGCAAAAAGATAGATCATGTCCTGATCTTGGCCACAAAAAAAACCTGACGCAACACCAAAGTCATCCTTTTTTATTATTATTGCAGATCTGCATTTTGCCGACCGCAAAACGGATACAGTTGTGCACGTGAGGCCTTACTGAAATACTTTTAGATAATGTTTATCTTTTGGAAAGTCACAAAAGTCTTTTCGGTCTACGGTGAGACCGGATCCACCTGCCTTTGGTGGAGCCATAATTAAATGTTTTTAATTACACTCTACTTACTGACACACGAGACGCCCTTCAGAGTGGTAAGTAGATGAGATAAGAACCAGTGCCTCGTGTCACGGTGGGAAAATCCCTTTATCAGGAAGACATTGTAATTGAAGACAGTTGCCAAGTTTGGGCTCTGTGGTATTAAAATAAAACACAAGAGTGTGATGAGCGTTGGCGTTATCTGTCAAGGTTATTAGTTTTAAGCAAGTATGACAGCGAACAAGGATGAAAGATAGTTTCTAGTGAAGTTATATTAAATGTGTCCTTTCATGTGCAAAGTAAGGTTTCGTTCCGAGTATCATACAGTCAGTTTTAGTTCGGGAAATCAAGTCACCTGCCATGACACTTTTGTCGTTTTTATTTCTTTTGTTAAATGGTCACTAATCTTTGCATAAATCAATAGTACACGTGAATTTAATAAACTTTGTAATATATCTTATCAGAGAAAAATGCCTCTTTCTCCCTGTAGCAGCTAATTCTTCCATGTCTCTCTAGACTTTTGTGAGCAGCATGTAATTTGATCTTTTACTGAACTGTCCATATCGTCTCTCAAGATGGATTGTTTAGAAGGAGAGAGAAAAGAGGCATCATGTCATCCATGTGTAGCTGGAGTTCATCTTGATGCCAGTCAGAGTGGCAATTCACATTTCTGAAGAAGAGCATTGATCCAAGAATAAAAATGAATAAATTATAATACAGAAAGGGATTTTGCTTTCTAATTAAAAGGGTTAGCCACTTTGGACAATCCTTGTTTGTTACAGCCCTAGGTAGCAAGACCGCAACTGGTTGACAGTCACTATACCACTAAGGTGCAGAGATACAGGGGTCTGAACATCACCACTTTGGTCAGTCATTGGCTGCAGAGGGACACGTGACCTGCGTTAAACAGGGTGTTGACACAGAGAACCAGGAGTGAGTGAGTGGCAGGGACTGAAAAAGCTGGAAACCAGAGACGGGGAGCAGGTAAGTATGCTTCTCTCTGCAGGTCCGGCAATGTGGAGAGGGTGTCAGGCTGAAGGGACCCCGAACATGGACAACTCCTTTATAACTTTTCAGGCTGCCTTGTATCTTCTATACGTTCACCTCTCTGGCAATTCTGCCTTGAGCATGCCTGAATCATGGGATATAGACTGGTTCATAAGACATGATAACCCCAGTGAGAAGATTATGGTCGTTAGGCATTGTATCCAAAGCAACCAGACTGTCAGATATGACTCAACTGTTCATCTTAGATCTGGTTTGGCACCAGGCTGACAGCTGTGAAGGAGAAAGCCGGTGGCAGCAGGTTCCCCACGCCGCTCCTAATTTTAGGCTACAGTGTTAGATTTTACTAAGAATATTTTCAGGTGAAGAATGAACTGTGGATGGTAACCAAGTGCAGAATCTAATCATAGCAACAAAATGGAAAATTTAAATGTCTTAGATTAGTTTTGTAAATCGCTGCAAAATTTAAGTCTCCTCTCCTGACTCTCCAGCTCAGAGACCTTTATAAATCCTCTTCTATTTTTTATGGCAACTCAGCGATGAAACAAGGGTGAAAGATGAGCGTGCCACCGTGAAGGTAGAAAACTATAAGGGAAAATCTATTCTGCTTGTACCATAACGTATGGATGAATGCACCTTTTTCCAGAAAAAATACTGGTCTATTCCTTTGAGGAGAAGACTAGATAAATATTTCATTGACATTCCCAGAATCGTTCATTGCTTGCACAGTGTATTCCAGGAGACATGACACTCGTGGTGTGGTTGTTTGGCAGGTTTCTCTACAATCTGCTTCTGTCCTGCTATCATGCATGTTCAACCTTAGAACCTGTATGAATATATTAGGGATTTGCATAATGTTAAATTATTGGAATTGATCCCTTTAGCTACACAAGTGAATGAATGATCTCATGCAGGACTGCAAAGTGTCGTCAGATTCCCTTTTACTTGCCCTGAAGATTAATCAGTGGACTACAGGCTGTTAGACAGTATACCTGTACTCTGTGTCATGTTCATATATACTGTAGGTATATGAAGGTTTTCCTTGAAAAGTTAGGGAAATAAATCAAGCTACAATAAGAACACTGGGGTGCCTATGCCAGTCTTGATCTTCTGTGCGCTGGGGTGAAGCACTTTATAATAAATTAGGTGCATCTTTGGTCCTCCAAGCTCCAGAAACTTGAATTTTCTCCAGCTAGAGGCTGGCATAGACTTGACCTATAATTTACCAACGTGATGACCTCCCTAAATAAATTCAACAGGCAGTGGGAGGGTGTACACCTAAAAAAAAACAATTGTCCTATGTGGTCATTTTGGCAAAAGCAACAGACAAAGATTTTTATTCTTTTAAAGCCCTGTTTGGGTGGATTGTGTGTAGGTCTCTCATTCCATTTGTAACACCTGTAGGTAGTGACAGACACGGACAGTGACCCCTGACCTAGAACCCAGGCCACTTTCCCTACCTATTTGCAGTACATTGCCTAGGTAGCAAGAGCACAACTGGTTGACAGTCCCTATACTGCTAACGTGCAGAGATACACAAACACCAAGAGACAAAACAACACAAAAACAGGATAGTACGTAAATGGGTCAGAACCAGACAGGCTGTGCAACACCAAACGAGAGGAAGAGAGTGGTCAGAAGACAAGCCGAGATCAGAACCAGACGGACAACGCAGTACCAAACGAGAGGCAGGGAGTGGTCAGAAGACAAGCCGGTGTAAGCACAGGAACCAGGAACACAGCTAGTGAGTCAGAGACTATCACTAGCACTGGTATAGGGCCAGGAAGGGGTTTAAATAAAGCACTGAGTTCCAGGATCAGAACCTGATGGGTCATAACTCGGCGCTCCATTAGTCAGTAACACTAGCACATAGGAATAGAACAGCTGAGCAATCGGCCAACTGCTGATCTCCTACAGCACACGCCCACCGTGGGGAGAAAGAGCATTGCATCCTGTTACTAAGGATGCTGTCGCGCCCTCAGGGGCTTAGTAGCACTTCTCTCCCACAGCCGAGCCGAAGCTGGAGATCGTGCCGCTAGAGCCCAGGCAGGTGAGTGTGTGACACCATTGGTGCATTGCATTACACATCCAGAATATTTGGGCCAGTTATAATCCACAGGACTTCATCTGGGCAATAATATTTGTGCAATGAACCAATTTATATGTGGTCATTAAAGGACTGATTGGGCAATCACTACTTGTTTATAGGTTCCCTCAACAATAAACCGATCAGAAATGTTCCCACTTCTACGATACCCACAAGAGCTGACTGGGAACTTGAAGTGGCTTTGGAAAAATTAAATAAAAGTGACCCCATGTTGTAGGCGGGTCCAAATTTACAGAAGGGTGAGCAACACAAGTAGGCAGGGACAACAGAACTAGGCAGGGCCAGCAATACATTAGTGCAGCACAAAATACTGTCCCAGCAGAACCAAATACCATAGTGCAGCACAAAATACTGTCCCAGCAGTACCAAGTACTACAGTGCATTACAAAATACTGTCACAGCAGTACCAAGTACTACAGTGCAGCAGAAAATTCTGTCCCAGCAGAACCAAGTGCTACAGTGCAGCATAAAATACTTTCCCAGCGGAACCAAGTACTAAAGTGGTGCACAAAATCGATGATGTGAGCATCAGATCATATGTACCTGGCCGGCGGCTGTAGGGACGGTTCAGGCGGCCATCTGGGCATCGATCCACTGGGAAATTTCCCTGTAGGGTCCATGTCCTGTCTACCCCTGGACTCCCAAAGATCGCAGGGGGAAACCTGACAGTAAGTGTTCGATTTCCCTGCACCGTTTCCACAGGGAAATTTAGACGCTCTTTGTAACCACTCTCAACTTTAGCCAGAATAGAGGACCCCTCTATTAACTCAGAATTCCCTAAGTACATATTCACGTGTTACCGATTTGCCACAAGATTTTTATGCAGTGATGGTCAGTTTGCAGTGTTCCCCAGCGAACACATGCGGGCTGCCATCTTTAGTAAGGTAGACTCACCCGGTGTCACCGCCAGTTCTGTGAGAAGGTCTGGCAGACGTTCTTCTCTACCTCTTGTATGACGTTCTTTGTTTTGGTTTCACTTTCTCATCTCCTTTCCTTCTGGCAGGGGTCACTTATTTAGACTAATCGTCTTCCTTTATATTCCCTCCCATACTGCCTCACTTTTCGGTTTATACTACTTCCTGGATGAAGTGTTCACTGCTGGAGGCTGCTGCTGTTGTTTGTTCAGATAAGTCTTTTTCCTTTATCGTGTTTCCTTGCTGGCTTGATTCTAGGTGACCCTGACTCCGTCCGTATTAAGTGCAGGGAGCCGGTGGTCGTGTCCCCTCACTATTATAGGGTTTTCAGGTGTCACACAGTCTTAGGTACGTGGGCATGCAATCGTCTACCGTTGAGACCCTTGCATGTGCATAGCAGTCAGGGAGAGCTCTTAGGGATTCATAGGGCTCACCTATATGCTCCTTAGTTTGGGATCAAGCCAGTCGGTCGTTGATTTATAAGTTCCAGCTATCTGCAACATCATCCTTGACACCCGGCCCCTGGCGGCTGTTTTCGGAACTGCCTGCTCCCGGTGACTGCATTTGATTTCAGACCTGCTCCCGCCACAGGCACAGGTAAGGGCTTACCTGTGCATCGCCGGACGGGTGAGTCTACCTTACTAAAGATGGCAGCCTGCATGTGTTTGCTGGCGAACACTGCAAACTGACCATCACTGTTCCCATGCAGCAAATCCACAGCATTTTGAAGTACCACCAAAGAGGTTATCAGTTCATGCTGCTGATTTCAACTGCCGATTTCACCCGTTGCAATGCAGTGAAATGCACCAAAATAGCGTATATAAGAAAATCATACCAAGGACAACCACTATACAATGTACGGCACTGTGCTTGGTAAGCCGTGAGTCTCCTCAAACAGGTGTCCCAAGTGTCGGACCCCCGCCGATCGGATACTAATGACTAGGGATGTCCCGATACCAGTATCGGTATCGGGACTGATACCGGGCATTTGCACGAGTACATGTACTCGTGCAAATGTCCCCGATACCACTGCCGATACCTGTGCGCCGCTTCTAAATGTGTCTGTCTGTCCACGGCCTGCCCCTGCATCTCGCACAGCTAACAGCTTCAGAGGCAGCAGCAGGCAGTGTAATTGGAGCCGACAGTGGAAGCTAGGCCCGCCCCTCCCCGCCCTCCAACCAATCAGAGGCAACCAGCACTGACTCACAGCACAGGGAGCGTAGTGCAGGGACTCAGAGAATCGTCTGACAGTTTATTAGTTAAAAGAATCCAATGAGTCAGAGACCGTCACAGAGTCCCAAGTCCGTCCGGGGGGAGGCCTTATTAGCATAGCATGTAGTGGAGCTGTGTGTGTACAGGGTGCATGTAGCAGAGCAGGAAGCCTGGCAGGGACTCGGTGACCGTCTCTGACTCATTCGATTCTTTTAACTAATAAACTCTCAGACGATTCTCTGAGTCCCTGCAATAACTATACATTGTAATTACATCAGTCTGCTCCACTGCATTCACTGCAGCAGAGCTGTGTTTGCCAGGAGCGAGTCCCTCTAAAGGAGATAGTGTCTGTCTTCTATGGCCCTGGTCCTTCCCTTCCACATTGATCTCTAAAAGCAGGCATTAGGGCAAGAAGAAATATACATTACTGTATGATGGCCACAAGACTATTATACTGAGGAGGGGGGGCTTCAAAAATTGTTGTCCTGACTCCTTACAGTAGCGTCTCCTTGTGGCTGCCCCCATACAGTGTAACGTCTCCTTGTGGCCCCCATACAGTGTAACGTCTCCTTGTGGCCCCCCCATACAGTATAACGTCTCCTTGTGGCTGCCCCCATACAGTGTAACGTCTCCTTGTGGCCCCCATACAGTGTAACGTCTCCTTGTGGCCCCCCCATACAGTATAACGTCTCCTTGTGGCTGCCCCCATACAGTATAACGTCTCCTTGTGGCTGCCCCCATACAGTGTAACGTCTCCTTGTGGCCCCCATACAGTGTAACGTCTCCTTGTGGCTGCCCCCATACAGTATAACGTCTCCTTGTGGCCCCCATACAGTGTAACGTCTCCTTGTGGCCCCCCCATACAGTATAACGTCTCCTTGTGGCTGCCCCCATACAGTATAACGTCTCCTTGTGGCTGCCCCCATACAGTATAACGTCTCCTTGTGGCTGCCCCCATACAGTATAACGTCTCCTTGTGGCCGCCCCCATACAGTATAACGTCTCCTTGTGGCTGCCCCCATACAGTATAACGTCTCCTTGTGGCCGCCCCATACAGTGTAACGTCTCCTTGTGGCTGCCCCCATACAGTATAACGTCTCCTTGTAGCTGCCCCCATACAGTATAAGGTCTCCTTGTGGCTGCCCCATACAGTGTAACGTCTCCTTGTGGCTGCCCCCATACAGTGTAACGTCTCCTTGTAGCTGCCCCCATACAGTATAAGGTCTCCTTGTGGCTGCCCCATACAGTGTAACGTCTCCTTGTGGCTGCCCCCATACAGTATAATGTCTCCTTGTGGCTGCCCCCATACAGTATAACGTCTCCTTGTGGCCGCCCCATACAGTGTAACGTCTCCTTGTGGCTGCCCCACACAGTGTAACGTCTCCTTGTGGCTGCCCCCATACAGTATAACGTCTCCTTGTGACTGCCCCCATACAGTATAACGTCTCCTTGTGGCTGCCCCCATACAGTATAACATCTCCTTGTGGCTGCCCCCATACAGTATAACATCTCCTTGTGGCTGCCCCCATACAGTGTAACGTCTCCTTGTGGCTGCCCCCATACAGTATAACGTCTCCTTGTGGCTGCCCCATACAGTGTAACGTCTCCTTGTGGCTGCCCCCATACAGTATAACGTCTCTTTGTGGCCCCCATACAGTATAACGTCTCTTTGTGGCTGCCCTCATACAGTATAACGTCTCTTTGTGGCTGCCCCCATACAGTATAACGTCTCTTTGTGGCTGCCCCCCATACAGTATAACGTCTCCTTGTGGCTGCCCCCATACAGTATAACGTCTCTTTGTGGCTGCCCCCCATACAGTATAACGTCTCCTTGTGGCTGCCCCCATACAGTGTAACGTCTCCTTGTAGCTGCCCCCATACAGTGTAACGTCTCCTTGTGGCTGCCCCCATACAGTATAATGTCTCCTTGTGGCTGCCCCCATACAGTATAACGTCTCCTTGTGGCCGTCCCATACAGTATAACGTCTCCTTGTGACTGCCCCCATACAGTATAACGTCTCCTTGTGGCTGCCCCATACAGTGTAACGTCTCCTTGTAGCTGCCCCCATACAGTGTAACGTCTCCTTGTGGCTGCCCCCATACAGTGTAACGTCTCCTTGTGACTGCCCCCATACAGTATAACGTCTCCTTGTGGCTGCCCCATACAGTGTAACGTCTCCTTGTGGCTGCCCCCATACAGTATAACGTCTCTTTGTGGCCCCCATACAGTATAACGTCCCCTTGTGGCTGCCCCCCATACAGTATAACGTCCCCTTGTGGCTGCCCCCCATACAGTATAACGTCTCCTTGGAATGTTATAGTTCTGTTTTTGGGTCTTTTGGTTGGTCAGTGGTCAGAAAATACATGTGTGTGTATTTTATTGTTAAAATTAGTATCGGTAATTGGTATCGGTGAGTACTTAAATAAAAGTATCGGTACTCGTACTCAGTCTTAAAAAAATGGTATCGGGACATCCCTACTGATGACCTATCCCGAGGACAGGTCATCAGTATAAAGTCGGGAAACCCCTTTAACTGTGATAATTGTGAAGATGTAGTTGTAAGATGGTAGGTCAGTAGATGCAGTGGATTTTTTTACGGGAAGCTCAGTTTTCTCCGATGTTTCATGCACTATGATAATTTCACTCAAGTGGCTGGTTGGATCTTTATAGTGTAATCATTCACTTCAAATGCCATGCAATATAGATTTAAAGGGAGCTTCAATGTGACCATATGAGTGGCTGTCAGGTTGCCAAGAATCACAGATGTGAGCTCTACTGTTACGTATTGGGAGTTAGATGAAATTATTGTTTTCACTTGAGTTTCCCACTCCTTGTTCATACTCCTCCTCCTTGTTTTATCTGTTAGGCCTCTTTCAGACGGGCGTCCCGGATTTGCTCCAGATCCATTGCAGAAAACCTGCGCGAGTGCGTGCGCAATTTCAGTCAGTTTTTTTTTTATGCATTTTGCACGCGCGTGATAAAATACTGAATGTGGTACCCAGACCCGAACTTCTTCACATGGTTAGAAGGGAAAATAATAGCATTCTTAACACAGAATGCTTAGTAAAATGTTGCTTGAGAGGTTAAAAAAAAATAAAAATTAACTCACCTCATCCACTTGATCGCTGAGCCGGCATCGTCTTCTTTATTCTTCCTTGAGGACCTGCAAAAGGACCTTTGATGACGTAATCGGTGATGTCAGCGCGGGTCCTGCTGAATGAAGATAGAAGGATGACGTCATCAAAGGTCCTTTTGCAGGTCCTCTAAGAAGAAGAAAGAAGATGATGCCAGCTGCGCGATCAAGTGGATGAGGTGAGTTAATTTTTTTTTATTTTTTGACCTCTCAAGCCACATTTTACTAAGCATTCTGTGTTAAGAATGCTAATATTTTCCTTTATAACCAGGTTATAAGGGAAAATAATACAGTAAATTTACTTTTATCAATTTACTAACATCATCTCCTAGCAACCATGCGTGAACATCGCATTGCATCCGCACTTGCTTGCGGATGCTTGCGATTTTCACGCAGCCCCGTTCATTGCATGAAAAACACAGAATATAGAACATGTTACGATTTTCACGCAACGCACAAGTGATGCGTGAAAATCACCGCTCATCTGCACATCCCCATTGAAGTGAATAGGTCTGGATTCAGTGCAGGTGCAATGCGTTCACCTCACGCATTGCACCCGCGTGGAATTCTCATCCGTGTGAAAGGGGCCTAAATCTCTCTGGGTAACAGAGTGGTAAAATAAATGCACCTGTCTTTAGCACATATCTTGCACCTTGTACCATGGCATGCTACAGTAATGTGCCACAGCCATGAAACTCTGCGAATGCCCCCAAAGGTGGGTGCTCTGTTGAGTGCTTCAAACCCCATGAATTTTGGAATAGGTAAGGGTATGCATTTATGCACGTGTGGGTTTTGCCAAACGTTTTCTGGTTCCGAGACTACTCATATCAGCTATCTTTTTCAACATATTTGGCTTGGCTAAGTTTGTGCCAGGCTGATTGCTTCTTAGAGGATTGCATCTTGGAGTGAAAAACAACTGCTGCTGTTCTGTCACCTGTTGCTGAGAGCTGCGCAGTGTGCATGAATGCGGAAGTGCATTAGCGGATGTACAGTATGTGGGTGAGTCAATCGCTGGGTGAGTAAGTACCTGTGTAGTCTCAGGATTTTGTGAAAACATGATCGGAATTGTTGCTTATAAAAACTATACAGGCAGTTTTTTTGGCTGGAGCTTTGCAGTTTTGGGAGGATGGGGGGGAGTCTACATTTATGTAGGCATACTAGAATCAAATTCGGCATGCTCTAAAACCAACTGAAAATCACAGGGACGTTTAAGAGATTTAGCACTTTTCACTACAGAAATACATTCCCCCGTTGTCTTTTTTTTTTTCTTAGCCTTTTGGCATGTTTCACTTTTTTGCTGCTTCGCGCTTTCCTAATGCATTCAGATAGGTCTAAAATGAGTTAAGAAATTCACTACAGACAGAGTTTTATTGCAAGGTGTTTTTTTGCAATGAGGTTGTGCTTTTTTTTTATAGCTGTTTTGGGTATTTTTGCCAAAACTCAGCATGCTCTAAGTATGGTGTATCTTTCAGGTGCCCTTAAGCATCCCTACGGGAGTTGAAAAATGCCTGAAAAAAAAACAAACCCCCTGGATAAAATTGTGCAATAAAAAAAGTTTGCATAAAATGCTGTGAAAACACAGTAAAAATCCATGGAGTTAAAAAAAAACAAAAAAAACGTTTGTGGATATAATTCACAAATGGGGCACAGGTGTCTTGCAACGCTGGATCCTAGGTTCAAATCCAAAGAAGCACAACATCTGCATGGAGTTTGTATGTTCTCCCCGTGCACTCCGGTTTTCCTCCTACACTGCAAAGACATAGATTGTGAGATCCACGGGGGACAGCGAGTGATTAAGCGCTGTGGTATATGTCAGCGCTATATAAGTGCGTAAATAAATGAAAATAAGATAATGTATTCATACTCATCAAGGAAAGTGCTAGCCAATAATTTAGTTCTTGCCATGGTCATCTCTGGTTGCTGGACCTAATGCTAATAGTTTCCCTATTCAGGCTCTTCCTAGCAGAGCGTATTCAGCGGGGAGCCTGATGGACTCGCTAATCAATAATTGCAATGTGGTTTTCATTCTATTTTATTTTTTAGTTTTTTTTTACTGTTCATAGAGAAAGCACCGAGTGATAACTCTTACGTCCCTGGCTGTTAAGTCGCGCACTTTTTGAGTCCCAGCTCTGGCTACATGAAATGTATCTGGGAGCATTAACGTGAGCTTATAAGTAGCAAACTTATTTCCTTGTGTTCGTCTGCGTTCTCTGCTCAGAGGTTCGGTGTAAATCTCCGGCTGATGCTTCAGCCTTCAAGCTGACTGCAAAATCTAATCCTCTTTCCGAAGGTAGCACAAAGTGTCTCTTTTACGAATGATTTATTCATATACCTATCAGGAGTGATCGCGAAAAGCCGGCAATATTAAAATTAATAATCTATTTTTATAAGCCGAAGCATATTGTAAATTTTAGAGGGCGGCAAATGAGAATAACAAAAAGCTGTCATGTTGCATGGTAGTAAATATTTAGCTGTACGATACAGTCAATGCAAAGGCTGCTGTAACTCAGGTGGCATGTCAGGGCGCCAATCATGCCCTTAGGCTACCCACACATGGTGCACATTAAGCATGTTATTATTTTTTCTGCCAAGATTTTCGTGCATAAAATCCACAGCGCAAGGGCTCATGCACACAACCGTCTGTATTTTGCGGTCCGTAAAAAACAACAGATGACGTTCCCGTGCATTCCGTATTTTGCAGAACAGAACTGCTGGCCCCTAATAGAACAGTCCTATCATTGTCTGTATTGAGGACAATAATAGGACATGTTCTCTTTTTTTTTGTGGAACAGACATACGGAAATGGAATGCTCACGCGGCCCATTTTTGTGAACCCATTGAAATTACTGGTTCCGCATATGGTTCGCGAAAAAGAAACCGGAACGGACATGGAAAGAAAATACTTTCCTGTGCATGAGCCCTCACACAGTGCCAGCCGATCTCATGTACTGTACAGTGATGGCCAGTTCGCATTGTTCGCCCGCGAACATATATGCGGGCTGCCATATTTTTTCACAAGTCTGGCGAGGCACAGGTAAGGCCTTACCTATGCCTGTGCGCGAGCCGGTCTGAAAACAAGTGCTGTCAGCGGGAGCAGGCAGTTTCGAGAACAGCCACCGGGGGCCTTCATCGGGCTGTTCTTGGAACTGCCTGCTCCCGGTGACCGCATTTGTTTTCAGACCGGCACAGGCACAGGTAAGGGCTTACCTGTGCCTCGCGGACTTGTGAAAAAAGATGGCAGCCCGCATATATTCGCGGGTGAACAATGTGAACTGGCCATCACTGCTCATGTATGCAGTGCATATTATTCGACACACAAGTATTGACTTCTCTGCCCCCTCCATCCATGTTGTCACATTTCTCTCCCCCCTCCATCATGTTCATTTCACCCCCCCCCCAATGCCACATACATTTCGAGGCCTCCATGGCACATTTCTCCCCCTCAATGTCACAATTCTCACCCCTCCATGTCAAATCACCTATGTCACATCAGCCCTCACATTTCTCTCCCCCTCCATCCATGTTGCCACATTTCTCCCCCTCCATCCATGTTGTCACATTTCTCCCCCTCCATCCATGTTGTCACATTTCTCCCCCTCCATCCATGTTGTCACATTTCTCCCCCTCCATCCATGTTGTCACATTTCTCCCCCTCCATCCACGTTGCCACATTTCTCTCCCCCTCCATCCACGTTGCCACATTTCTCTCCCCCTCCATCCATGTTGTCATATTTCTTCCCCTCCATCCATGTTGCCACATTTCTCTCCTCCTCCATCCATGTTGTCACATTTCTCTCCCGCCTCCATCCATGCTGTCACATTTATCTCCCCCCTCCATCCATGCTGTCACATTTATCTCCCCCCTCCATCCATGTTGTCACATTTCACCCCCCCCCCCCCAATGCCACATACATTTCTCCCTGCGGGCCGCACAGACAGACTACTCAGAGACATTTGATATACCTACCTGTCTGTGCCACCTACGGCAGTCCGGACGGTCTGGTCTGGGCCTGGCTGTGTGAGTGTCACTGTCTGATGTCTCGCAGACTCACTCACACACACACAGTTACTCACCACCAACAGCTACACCTCCAGTCTCCAGACCTCCGCTCCCCAGTCTACACCAGTTGCTGCTGCCAGCCTCCCGCCGCCGCAGCGCCACTCGGCAGTCACACCCCCCTGACCCCGTGACTGTCTGTGTTGCCGATGCCGTGCTGCTGCTGAGCCTGCGTGCCGCTCTGTGAGGGCCGGGGCCCTGCGGGGCAAGTTTGCAAGTTATGTATTTAAAATAAATTTAAAAAATAATATTAAATTTACGCTCTGGCGCGCCCCCCCCCCCTTCTCTGCGCCCTCAAACAGCCGCTTGGTCTGCCTTATTATAGAGCCGGCCCTGGTCCTCACTACTGGTTTTGGCTCATAATAACTGATGGAAATAACTGACTAAATAACTAAAGTATGAACTCAGCCTTAGGGCTCATGCTCACGACCGTATGTATTTTGCGGCCCGGAAAAAAAACCGGACCCTGCAAAAAATTCGGATGGCACCCGTGTACATTCCGTATTTTGCAGAACGGAACAGCTGGCCCTTCATAGAACAGTCCTATCCTTGTCCGTAATGCGCTATTTTTTGGCGGAACGGACATATACGGAAACGGAGTAACTTCTGTTTTTTTTTTTTGCGGACCCATTCAAGTGAATGTTTCCGCATACGATCCGCAAAAAAAACGGAATGGACACGGAAAGAAAATACGTTTTGTGTGCATGAGTGACCAATTGTGACTTTACACAGAGGATGTTCCAGCGGATGTCTCTCCATTGCTTAATGGAGGTGCAGTACAGCCGCACACAGATTGGCCATTGCTCAAACATAGGGAACCGTATGGATTCCATATACCACCGTACAGGATCTGGGCACAGGACTTTTGCATGGACCCTTTAGGGCGTGTTCAGATGCAGCTGATGGATTCTGCCACAAATCCACGAATAATCCTTGTGTAACATCCAGGAATCTGCAATATAACCAGCATCCTGCAAATCCTCAGTATGGCCGGGCTACACGTGAACGGAGTCTCATCAAACCCCATTCACTAGCCTTGTGCTGTAGAACTGTGCCAGATGCTCAGTGCAGGACACAGGGGGTTGTCATCTCTCAGACATGCTCTTTATCATCCCTTTCCAAAAATGACTGATTTGCTAAGCTAATATAGCCTCTAAAGCTGACCGGGGCAGGAGGGCTGATCATTGTAGCACTGGATCCTTGCTGCTTTCATAGGGATAATCCAATTCATATAGGCTCAAACGGGGCTAGTTAATCTACTTGGGGTAAGGGTGAAAGGTCTCAGTAATGCCGGGGACTCTGGTGCCATCGTTTGTGCCATCTGTTCTGAAATTCATGTGATTTGCATCTTAATCACGCAGTGAATTGTGTCAGCACATCTACTGCTATGTATGATCTAGAAGGATTGAGGATTTTTTTTTTTTTTTTTTTTTTTTTTTTTTGATGCTATATACATCCTTCCATGAATGCGGCATTAGGCTTTGTTATTTATGCTGCTGTTTGACCATACATTATGCATTGGGATTATGATGCTTTGTAGCAAGTTGCAGAAGCACTTGACCTTCTGGTACTTGAAAGGTACTGGTGTGTTACCAGTCGTACTTGAGACCCATTCTGACCAGGGGGTGAATGGCCTGGTCTGGAAGTGTTTAAAACATAATTTTTCTTAGAAATGCGGACACATGAACATGGGACCAACACAGATGCCTTCAGCTGCCAAGCGCTCATGTAACAGGTCAGCCAGTGTCATAGGTACAAAACTGCTGACAGATGCCTTTTAAGCGGTATTCCCAGCATAGGAGGTAATGGCTTATTGCTTTATGATTGGTGGAGGTGCGACTTCTGATAACCCCGTGATCAACTGATCGAAGGGGCATACATCCCTTTGACCTGCTGCTGCACCCCAACCAATCAGGAAGCGACGGTTTGTCATTGAGATACTCTTTAATAGAACTTCCCCTTTAAGTTTCTGAACGGCACATCCTCTGATTCAGCACAGTACCATGAATTTTTTCTTCCCTTCCTTTCTCAAACATTTCTCATACCTGAAATATGGACTCTAAAGGAAGGCTAATACAGAAGTGTGTTACAAATTGTACACCATTATATATTAGTGTGCCAGGAGGACTCCTAGACTGTGACCTTGTACAGCTCATTTATAATGGTTTCAATGTCCCTGGGTGATCATATTAATCTAGAGCACTTTCATGACAAACGTTATGCGGAGAGTTGTAATATTGGTGCCCTCGATTCCTGATGTCAGAATATTCATCAGCTTTGTATCAGCTGGGAAATTGTGCTAATTATTGTATGAAACAGTAAAAGTAAAGTTTCCTAAGATGTTGATGAGTAGTCATTAAAGAGGACCTGTCACCGCTCCTGACATTCCTATTTTAATAGCTTCATGCATTCCCCATGTAATAACGATTCTGGAGCCTCTGTTCTTATGGCTCTATGTTGTGCCATTCCTTTATTATTTCTACTAGAAGTTATGAATGAATTGCTAGCAGTCTGCAGTAAGGGTACAGAGGGGAGGTAACAAGTTGGGGGCGTGTACCTGCACAGTCTGAAAATGGCAGCACTGATTGGATAGAGTGAGTCGGTGAAGGTACACGCCCCCCAACTGGTTACCTCCCCTCTGTACCCTTACTGCAGACTGCTAGCAATTCATTATTATTTCTACCAGAAGTTATGAAAGGAACGGCACAACTTAGAGCCATAAGAATAGAGGCTCCAGAATCGTTATTACATGGGGAATACATGAAGCTATTAAAACAGGCATGTCAGGAGAGGTGACAGGTCCGGCTGCCTGTAAAAGTTCCAAGCATTCCGCCCAATGAGTTCATCACTAATTCAAGTCCCTCATATGCCATTTAGACAACTAAAACTGGTTGCAATCAATATTATATTAAATGATATGTTCATATGAGTATTCTAGTAAATGGTTTTTTCCATGATAAACATTTTTCATCTATTTGTGCACTGGATAAGTCATGAATGTACGATCAAGGTCTATAGGACTGATGGAGATAGCGGAGACTGCTGTTCTAGTTATTGTTAGGGGTCCTAATGGTGAGGTGCAGGCATGTCTCTATTTACATCGTTTCTGTGCTCCCTTGGTATAAATTATAGAAATATCTGAATGAAAGTCAATAAGAGTAAAAAAAAAAAAAAAAAAGAATTGTCCCTGTTCCGATTCCCAAGAGGTTCAGCCTCCTAGAGCCCATCAATATCTGTTTCTGATGTTCACGCTAGAAGAGTCTATTTAGTGTGTTTGTAGCATTTGGTACAATTAGTGATTAAAACAAAATGTAATTTAGTTGTATTCAATTTGTATTGATTTACTCTTTCTTAGGGTTATTAGTCTATGGCTGAGCAATTTCATATAGTAGAGAATGTATCCCTTTGTCTCATGATCCTATTCTATTGATCATCGTGTCTTGAGGAACAGGTCCCCCTTAAAGAGGATCGGTAGCCTCTCTCGACATGTCTGTTTTGGTAATGACTTGCATTCCCCATGTAATAACATGCAGTGCATCTGGGAAGTCTTTAGACCCTTTCACCTTGTATTACATTTTGTTATGTTGGGCCTTGTGCTAAAAAAAATAATTTCTAGCAGTTAGTAATGAAGGTCCAGATGGCTGTTACCAGTGTGTGTGTGTGTGTGGGGCGTGTCCGTCCAGAGTTGGACACTGGCAGCACTGATTGTATTATGTCAGACTGCGCAGGGACACACTCCCAACTGGTAACACCCAGCTGGACCTTCACTGCAAACTTCTAGCAATTCATTCATAACTTCTAAGAATGGAACAACATAAGAATAGAATGGTTATTACTTGGGGGGATGTGAGTAGTTGCTGAGACAGACACGAGGACGGTTCCTCTTTAAGAACAGCCTACTTAGAACAGTAAATGATTGACTATATAGCAAAAGAAATAAGCTACAATTTGCATTGACTAAGAGCAATATTATATTAATCCAAAGTGACATATTTCTATTTGTGGAGATTTGTTTGGGTAATTATTTACTTTTACTGCCTGACAATGGCTGCCTCCCGGCTGCAGTAGATTTGCTGCTCTTTAATTAATGGCTCCAGGGCTCCGCGTGGCTCGGCAGATATTTCCAGTGATACAGGACGGTAATATGTTCTTTTCTGAGCTCGACTGTCGTCTGTGAGCGCTGTTCTTTGCATTAATGTACAGCGTGGGGTTATGACTCCCGGGTCGCGCCGCAGCATCTCTGGTTAGCCACCCTCAAGCAGGACGCTGCAGCCGGTGTAATGTAGATCGATCCGAGACTTTATCGTTAGAGCACAAATCTAACATTTACTGCAGAGCACTCTGTGTAATTCTGCTGGGAATATGGCGCTCTCGGGTTCTTCACGATTGCTGATTATTCATTGGGATTTAATAGTATATGGTACGTACGCGGAGACCGGGGCACGTGAGGATGTATAGCAAATGTCCAGTAATATTGATGGATAATCTGTGTTATTATTTATAATGGAAGTCTGAACCACCATTCACTGGAAGCTGCTATTGCTTCAATGATATTTGACATCTGTCTGTTTCTAGGATCGGTGGAGGTTTCAATAGCTGAATTCATAACATCCCACGATTGAGTTAAATATGCTTTATTTTTTTACTACTTATATGCAACTTTTGACTTTTTATATATAGAGGGGTGTTGACTTTCTGCGAGAAGTTAAAATGTAACTGTCATGTTTACATCAAAAAATCACTTGCACAAAGCAATATTTAGTTTCTTCACATACTACTGTGTTCCTTGAGCTTTTCCCTTAGTTACAACTGTTTTAACCTCTTCTATATGAGGATCTTCTACACATGGCTCCTCTGCTAATTCTCTGAGGCCAAAACTGCTTTCCCTCACTTCACATACACACATGCTGTAGCCAGCAGCTCCCTGCCAGCCAATCAGATTGGATTACTGAGAGACACGCCTCCTCACTCTGAAGCCTAATGCAGGCATGAAATGCCCCTCTGTCTTCTGTTTACACTAAAGGGAAGACAGACAATCCCTAGCAACGGTCTTTTAAGGGACCAGTGGAAAGGGACAGAGGACAATTAATGAAAGCTGTTATTATAAGGTAATTACAGATCTTTTGACAATCATTGACAGACTAACTCAGGTATACATGCCTAGCTGTAATAAACTAGCAAATAAAAAAAAATGACAGTTACACTTTAAGAAATGCCATAACCTGATGTGTGATGCCATATGCTGTATCACCCAGACTGAAGCCCCCATGGTGCTCAGATACAGGCTGCAAGATCTCCTGTATCTATGCATGTGCTGAATGCTGTCAACACCTGCGCAGGAGAGGACGCAGCCATGGAGGCAGTCACGTAGGTAAATCACTTGACCGTTGTCATATCTGAAGCTATGGATGTGGCGACCACCACTTCCAGTGTTTACGCTGGATATTCACAGATAGTAGGGGGCGGCATCATCGTGGGTTCTGAGGTTGGGATGCAGCACCAGGTTATGGCACGTCTGAGGGCCAACCCCTTTAATACAGTCATACATCATACTGATATATAACATTTGATGCGTTACCTATGACCTTTTTGGACATTGTATAAGCCAAAATTTAATGAACTAAAACATTTTTGGAACAATATAAGTAAAGGGGTTGTCTCATGAAAAATATTCTACATCTTTCAAACGAGCACGTGGATCTTATTACTTTAGTAATTGCATGTAATTAAAAAATTTGTATAGAGTCTAAATTATTTAATAAGATATATCTGTATAGCGCCACCTACTGTTTGTTCCTTTACTTATTTCTCTGTCCACATCAGTAACATCGCCGGGGTGAGTGCGCATGCTTATCCTTCAGCTGCCGTCAGATGGATCTTCTGTTAGAAACTAATGCAGTTACAGGGAGAGAGCTGCAGCAGAAAGGACGTGCCCCCTGAGCTGCTGCAGAAAAGACACACTCTCTGAGCTGTCATATGGAGAGAGCTGCAGCAGAAAGGACACACCCCTGAGCTGTCAACTTAAAGTGAATCTAGCAGAACATTTGGAGCAATTAATGAGGAGAACTCAGGATCTACGTGCAGTGCAGGGTTGGTTCTAGCTTTGTTAGAAAGAGATGGTCATGTACTATATAATGTCCGATTTTTCATTTTTTAAATCGATCATGGGATAAACCCTTTAAGGGTACAGCCACACGGTCAGGTTTCCTGATGCAGTTTTGACAACCAAAACCTGTTGTGAATTAAAAAGAGAAGTGGTATCTGTCCTTTATATTCTCTCTCCTTTATGATCCACTCCTAATTTTGGCTTCTAAAACTGCACCAGGAAACCTGATCGTGTGGACATACCCTAAGAGCTGTTAGATGGAGCCACATGACCTTCAAATGCTTCGGTACAAACTCTGTCCAGTTCTGTACCAGTGAGATTCCAGCGTTTTCCCCAGAGGTAGTTCTTAAAAGAGAAAGTACCAGTATACTGTTTTTGTTCACTTTATAAGACGCACCTGATGATGTGACGCACCTATGCTTTAGAGGGGGAAATGGAAGAAAAAACATTTTCTTCAGACCTCACAACATACCCCCAATCTTCACCAGATTCCAAATTAGACCCCCAATCTTTACCAGTCCTCAGAGCAGACTCCCATATCAGACCTCAGATCAGACTCCCATGTCGTACCTCGGAGCAGACTCCCATGTCGTACCTCGGAGCAGACTCCCATGTCGTACCTCGGAGCAGACTCCCATGTCGTACCTCGGAGCAGACTCCCATGTCGTACCTCGGAGCAGACTCCCATGTCGTGCCTCGGAGCAGACTCCCATGTCGTACCTCGGAGCAGACTCCCATGTCGTACCTCGGAGCAGACTCCCATGTCGTACCTCGGAGCAGACTCCCATGTCGTACCTCGGAGCAGACTCCCATGTCGTGCCTCGGAGCAGACTCCCATGTCGTACCTCGGAGCAGACTCCCATGTCGTACCTCGGAGCAGACTCCCATGTCGTACCTCGGAGCAGACTCCCATGTCGTACCTCGGAGCAGACTCACATGTCGTACCTCGGAGCAGACTCCCATGTCGTACCTCGGAGCAGACTCCCATGTCGTACCTCGGAGCAGACTCCCATGTCGTACCTCGGAGCAGACTCCCATGTCGTACCTCGGAGCAGACTCCCATGTCGTACCTCGGAGCAGACTCCCATGCCGTACCTCGGAGCAGACTCCCATGCCGTACCTCAGAGCAGACTCCCATGCCGTACCTCAGAGCAGATCCCATGTCGTACCTCAGAGCAGACTCCCATGTCGTACCTCAGAGCAGACTCCCATGTCGTACCTCAGAGCAGACTCCCATGCCGTACCTCAGAGCAGACTCCCATATCAGACCTCAGTTCAGAACCCTATATTAGACCCCATCAGAGCTCAGATCAAACCCACGTGTTATATCCCCATCAGACCTCAGATCAGACCCCCATGTCTGACCCCCATCAGACCTCAGATCAGACCCCCATGTCTGACCCCCATCAGAGCTCAGATCAAACCCACGTGTTATATCCCCATCAGACCTGAGATCAGACCCCTATGTCAGACCCCATCAGACCTCAGATCAGACCTCCATCACGGCTCAGGTCAGTCTCCCATCAGAGATAAAACAAATTAACTTACCGCTCCTGCCTCTCCTGTTCCACCCCCACTCTGCAGGTCTGGTGGTCTCTCCTGCAGTTACCACTTCCTGGTCTTCTCTGTGCCTGCAGTGCACTGTGTCCTGACTACATGCAGCGTCAGATCATAGTATGCGCACTACATCCTGACACTGTACGCAGCCAGGACAGTGCATCGCAGGAGCAGTGAGTACAGCAAGCACTAGCAGCACTTCCCTCACCTCCAGATACTAGTATGCGATTATTAAGATGCAATGCCGTTTTCCCCTCACAGTAGGTCTTATAAAGCGAAAAATACATAGAGACACAAAAGGAGCTTGCTGCAAAAATACACTTGAGCTTGAGGCTTTTAGAAAATTGTTCTATTGTAGATGGCTTGTATAAATGTACTTTTAAGTATAACAATTTTAGGGTAGTTGTCTGTAAAGTTACCAGAGCGTAAAAAAAATTCTTGTCAAGAAAAACGTAAGAGCGCTCGGAGATAATGATGATTGGTTTTCTTCTAGAGCAGTCTTTGTATTTTGAAGAAACTTTGAGGTGTCGTCCGCTGGTATATGATAACCGTTGTACAATCCCACGTGGTTCTGAGAGTTCTGGGCTACATACAGGATGTCAGATGCTTTTCTTGTCCATTCATTCGCTGCAAGATTTATATTTTTATCTTGGTCTTTAACTGGGTTTACATGTTCAGGTTTTTTGATGCAGTTTTTGAAGCCAAAACCAGGAGTGGATTCAGAAAAGAGGCGATCTGGACAAGAGGTTGTCCATGTTCAGGGGCCTTTCAGCCTGAACCTTTCCCCCCA
Organism: Bufo bufo; assembly: GCF_905171765.1. NCBI lineage: Eukaryota > Metazoa > Chordata > Amphibia > Anura > Bufonidae > Bufo > Bufo bufo. The sequence continues at coordinate 42,038,854 of NC_053397.1, read as the reverse complement.
CCCACCCCATATCACTGACCATGCAGAGGTAAGCATATTATTTACCTACTACCCACTGCTGGGTTCTGGATCCTTCGGTCCCCTGCTGCCATTACCAGGCTTTAAGCCCCCCAACATCTGGTTTGACGGTGGTCACGCATGCCGCTGCAGCAAATGACTGGCCACAGCAGTGACGTATTCTCCATGTGACACATAGGGATGACATTACTGCTGCGGCCAGTCATTGGCTGCAGCAGCATACATGTCCCCCGTCAAACTGGATTTTGACATATGGGCCTGGAGCAAAGTATTGGCAGTGGGGGACTGAAGGAGTTGGAACCGAGTGTTGGGGAGCAGGTAAGTCCTCTTCCCTTAGCCAACCCACCCTGATTCTTGCACAAATCATTGAAACATAGATCACTTTGAAAAATGGCATGACTAATTTGGCCAAATGTCACAACCCCCCCCCCCCCCTCTGCAAATGCCATTAAGTGAGACATTTTTACGCCAAAAACCTGACATATCTGGTTTGATAAATGTCTTTTGACAGATATTCAGAGTTGAACAAAGCTCTGCACGCTGCACTTCTGAGTCATCATAAAACCTGTCAAAAAAGGATAATGCATCCAAAACCACCCCCTGAATTTTCAGTTTTGGGCAGATCTGATTTTAAAACCTATGTTCATACATTAGCGGGGTAATTTACAGATATACGCCACTTTTGTAGCACACATCTGGCGTAGATTCTGTTGCACCCCATGTTGCGGCAGAATCTGCAACTTCTTCCCCGCTCATGACGGGTCTAAAAGCGTAAGGGGGGGGTGAAGGGGATGGGCTAGTAGTCCCGTCTCACTCATCATTTTCTACACCTGTTTTTGGCGTAGAAAATGCTCTAAATGTAAGACCGCAAGGGAGCTGTCTTACATTTAGAACTGGCGGAGGATCCTCTGACGTTACGGAGAGGCTGGCGCCTCTTCATAACTCTGACGGATCCACCACCAGGTATAGGGGTCATTAAGAACGGCATCTAAAACGCCGGTCTTAATGAATGTGCCCTTAGATTCTGATAAATGTATTTCTATCCGTTCAGTGTTATTACCTGTGATGGTATATAGGAGCTATATAGGACTTCAGGTATTTTCAGATGTGTTTCAGATACTGGTGAGGTGAGCCATATTGCCTCCTTTGCTGGCTTGATCCATTTTTCCATCACATTATACACTGCTCGTATCCAGGGGTTAGGACCACCCTGCAGTCCAGCAACTGTGGTCATGCTTGCGCACTATAGGAAAAGGCGCCTTTTCCTGTAGTGTTTGCAAGCACGACCACCACTGCTGGATTGTACGGTGGTCATAATCCCTAGATACGAGCAGTGTATAATGTGGTGGAAAAATCCAGCTGGGAGACCATATGGACAATCACAATACATTAGTAAGTGCCTTGCATTAACTGCACCTACATGATAAATGCCATTTGCTCGGTGAGAGAAACCCTTTAAACTTTGAAATTTGTCTGAAAGTCAAATGTGTAGTTTTCATATATCTGATGTCCTGTGGGACCGGCCGGACGTGGAGAGCCATGATTTATTAGGATTATCTTATCTATGGACAGAGAAGGCTTGGCGGATCGTCTTCCCGGCTCTGTAATGCATCTGTCTGCATCTTCACACTCCTTTTTAAAAATACACAGACGTGTCAATTAAATGCAGTTAGCTGAGGTATTTGGATCTCCGGTTGTGGGAAACAAAGCTGGGGTGCTCACGCTTTTAAAAAGAGGGCTTCCATACAGTGTAGTGCAACAGTCTCATGACTCACAGGGCAGGATTGCTCATTTACATCTCACTTCACACTTAGGGGATATAAGCCTGTATAATGTCTATGGCCCAAATGAACGTGATGTGGGGTTCTTCAACTCCTTGGGAGCTCGGGTTACGGGGGATCCCATAGAATTGAAGATCTTGGGGGGTGACCTAAATGCGGTGGTGAACCCGGAGGAGGATAGACGGAGAAACCAACCTAGAAACCTGAGCTTAGACACACGAGACTCTAGAATGTCATCGTTACTCCAGGATGCTCAGCTGATTGACACATGGAGGGCCTTTAACCCTGAGGGCAGGGATTTTACACATTTCTCCAACGCACATAGCTCTTGGTCCCGCCTAGATTACTTACTTGTGAGTAACAGCGGTTTATCCCTTATATCTGATCCCCGGATAGAGGAACTAATTATATCTGATCATTCACCAGTCTCAATCCTGCTTAGGGACCGTATCCTTAGGGGCTCTGATTTTATCTGGAGATTTCCCTCTAATATGTTTTCAGACGAGGATTTCAAAAATAGATTAAGAGGGTGGTGGTTGGAATATTTCCAGGACAATAGGGACACAGTAGGTCCCCAAAGCCTCTGGGATGCAGGTAAAGTGGTTCTACGGGGTAGGATTATGGCATTTGTGGGGAGCAAAAAGAAGAATATCAGAGCCAAAATAATAGAGTTTAGTAACAAATTGAGGTTGGCTTACACTAACTTTTTGGGTAAACCGCTTCCTAGTTTAAAAAACATCTGGCAATCAGCTAAAAAGGAGTATGAGCAGTGGTTACATAGATGGGAGGCGATCTCACAATCAAAATGGGAAGCCCGTCTGTACAGGCACGGTAATAAGTCTGGGAAATTATTGGCGGGGCTAGCGAAAGGTCAACGACCTACTACTATCATACCTCCCCTCAGAAATAGTCTGGGTCACTTACAGACGCACCCCAAAGACATAAATGCAGTCCTGAGAACATTTTATGAGGATCTCTATAAGGCCCCAAACACCCCTCCCTTAGATAATAAACAGTGGTTGGAGAAAGTATCTTTGCCGAAACTTAGTGAAGAGGAGAAAAACGCCCTCAACGCCCCCATCTCCAAGGAGGAAATCGAATTTACTATAAAAAACCTATCTTTAGGAAAAGCCCCAGGCCCAGACGGGTTTTCTGGCGAGTTTTATCGTCTCTTATCCCCAGAGATCTCACCTCTACTAGAGCAAGTATTTAGGAGCTATATGCAGGGGGAGGCAATCCCGAATCAAACCAATACGGCCCACATTAAAATAATACCAAAGCCAGGGAAGGACCCAGCGTACCCATCATCATATCGCCCAATTTCTCTAATAAATGTAGATTTGAAGATAATCTCCAAAATTTTAGCAGACAGATTAGCAAAGATACTACCAAGATTAATCTCCCCAGCCCAGGTGGGTTTTGTACAGGGCAGAGCAGCAGTAACTAATGTCCGCAAGGTACTTACGATTTTGGATGAGGTCAAACTTCGACCTGATCTCCATCCATCCCCAGCATTAGTAACAGTGGACGCTGAAAAAGCTTTTGATAATGTTCACTGGGGATGGATGGAACAGGTACTGGAGGTGATGGGATTTGACGGGGCCTTCCGCCAATATATAAGGGCATTATACTCAGACCCGTGGGCTAGGATTCATACCCCAGGGTTTTTGTCACAGCCCTTTAGGTTGGGCAAGGGTACCAGGCAGGGTTGCCCTCTATCCCCCCTCCTATTCAACCTGGCCTTAGAGCCCCTCTCTAGGAGACTAGCTGGGGATAGCAAGATCGAGGGAATTAAGGTGGGGAATAGGGAACTAAAACACGTGCTATTTGCTGATGATTTATTAGTATTTTTAGAGAACCCTTTCAGAGATCTACCTCGCTTGTTTCAACTGTTCTCTGATTTTGGTATTAGGTCAGGATATCGAGTCAATACAACCAAATCTGAGATATTGTTTATTGGTTCAAACATCCCAAGCACTAGCGGAAAACCGTTAGGAGTCCCCCTCCAGGTAGCTACGAAGTCAATTAGATATTTAGGCATCCAGATAGGAAGAAACCCGGGGACACTTTATTCGTTAAATTATCCACCTATTATCCAAAAGATCAAGGGAGATTTGCAGAGGTGGATGCAGTTCCCACTGTCCCTTGGGGGAAGAGTACAACTAATAAAAATGATGTGCACTCCAAAACTTTTATATCCGATGCAAACGATTCCCATTCTGGTCAAACATAAGGATATATTGGACTTGGAGTCAGCATTCAGAGCTTTTATCTGGAGGGGACGCAAGCCTCGTATAGCTTTCCCGAAACTTCAACTGCCTAAGGGATCAGGGGGAATGGCATTACCTGACCTAAGGTCGTATAACTTGGCCGGTCTATTAAGACATGGCGTCGATTGGATTTTCGGAACCAACTTTTACACTAACACACAACTGGAGACCCAATTAGCTAGACCATGGGCCCTGGGAGCACTTCTACACACGAGGTTCTCGGCTCTGCCTCTTGTGGCCAAACAAAGCACTTTGTTAACTGACACCATTGCAGCCTGGAAAGGGGTAAGGAAGATTTACAAGCTTCCATTCATGATTTCAAAGTTCATGCCGGTCTGGGATCACCCAGAATTCCCAGCAGGCACTGAGGCAAAACACTTTGAACCATGGTAACAGGGAGGTTTTGGGAGAGTTCAGGATTTCTGGGACAGGCAAACTAACACCTATGTGTCTTTCGGCGAGCTACAAAAAAGATTCCCGCAGGTCAAATCACAGCATTTTTTGGCACACGCTCAGATGGTTAGTTTCCTTAGATCTAGAGTGAAAAACATGGCTGGGGAGTTCTCTGTCAATCCTTTTGATCGTTTGGTGGGGAATGGCTCCAGAAAAAGATCACTCTCAGAGCTTTACTACGAGCTGCGAGATAGCAAACAAAAGGGTCTGGCAGATAAGGTCTTCTCTCACTGGAAAAAAATATTCCCCTCACTAGATGCAGACACGTTAGTACTACAAGGATGGAATATAGTCAATAAAGTAATTATCAACCAAGTCTGGAGAGAATCTCATTTCAGATTTATCCATAAAGCCATCTATGGATTCCAATTCTCTTCTCCCCTCCCATCCTCAGATAGGTTAACTAAATGCCCCAAATGTCACTTGGAAAGGTCAGATCTGAGTCATGGAATGTGGTCCTGTCCAGCCTCCCAGAAATTTTGGAAATTAGTTAGGTCTCAAATTAAAAGATATTTGAAAATCTCAATTCCTTTGTCTCCTGATTTGATACTTTTCCATGCTCAGGCGAATGGGACCAATGTGCAACCAATTATTCATATCCTGCTATTAGCAGCCAAACGCTGTATCCTTAAACATTGGCTCAAGCCTCAATTACCATCAATGATGGAAGTCCTCAACCACGCTAAACTTTGTCTGGATATGGAAAGGATTGAAGCGGAACAAATGGGAGAGCGATTTATAAACTCCTTTTTCAGGAGGTGGGAGGCTTTTATAAAAGTGGTATACTCAGACAGGGATATGCATACTTTAATGACCCCATTCATTCTATCCGAATGGTACTTGAAGAAAAAACTAAGCCAAACTTTGGGGAGACTTCAGATTGACTAATAACAATGTTAAGCACCTCAGGGACACAGAGAGAGAGGGAGGGAGGGAGGGAGGGGGGAGGGGGTTGTTTCAGTAGGGAGGGGGGAGGGTCAAGGAAGGGAATGTATTATATTGTACTGTTTGTGAATAATGAGCATATTGTCTTTTTTTTCTTTTTTTTAATGAAGACGATAAGGATGTACTGATGCTGTACAATTGTCTAAATATTTGAAAAACTTAATAAAAATTATGTTTAAAAAAAAAATAAAAAAAAATAAATGCAGTTAGCACGTATAGAGCTGGGTTGGCTTTAGTGTTTTTTTTTTGTGTTTTATTCATTTGTTAACCAGTTATTCAGCTGGATTTTTAATTAATTTTACATTTAGTTTTCTATTAAAGTGAAGATTCATTGAGCCCTTTTCTCTACCAGTTACCACCATGAAGATACCCACGTTGTTTTCATTAGGATGCGTTCTCATCTCCGGTTCGGAAATCCAGCTGCCTAATCCAGCACAAATGCCGGCTGTCGGCCGGACAAAAAACTGCTGCATGCAATGCTAGGGAGGCTAGTCCCCGTCGCAGCCTGCTATTGGCGGCCCCCCCCTGTCGCCGGATGTTTTGATCCGTGCGACGGGGATATGCAGTGGCGGCCGTGCGGGGACCAGGAGCGATGGGGAGCGGGATAAGTATAATGTATATGAGGTGCCCTGGCATTTGGAGGGTCATTATAGGGGTTGGATAACCCCTTTAAAGGGGTTGTCCGGGTTCAGAGCTGAACCCGGACATACCCATAATTTCACCCCGGCAGCCCCCCTGACTTAAGCATCGGAGCAGTTCATGCTCCAATGCTCTCCTTTGCCCTGCGCTAGACCGCACAGGGCAAGGGCTCTTTTGTTTACAATCACACACTGCCGGGCGGAAGCTTCCGCCCGGCAGTGTGTTCGGTGACGTCACCGGCTGTGATGGGTTTGCTTTAGCGCTGCCCTAGCCGTACTGGCTAGGGCACCGCTAAAGCCCACCCATCAGTGCCGGTGACGTCACCGGGCTTCCTGGCAGCCCCATGGAGAGCCCCAGTACGTCACCGGATCTCCAAAAAATGCCTTTGCTCTGCGCGATTTAGCGCAGGGCAAAGGAGAGCATCGGAGCATGAACTGCTCTGATGCTCAAGTCAGGGGGGCCGCTTGGGTGAAAATGGAAGGATGTCCGGGTTCAGCTCTGAACCCGGACAACCCCTTTAACTTATTTTTTCCCCATTGATATCTATATACAGTAAGTTCTTATTGTCTGGCTACTAAAAAAATCTGATTTGCTTTTGGACTGATCTAAGTGTTATTTGTCTACCCCTGTCCAAACAGTATACTATAATTTAGTATTTTATAATCTTTTTAAGCAGTTTTATTTTTTTTGCAACTTTTTTTTCTCTCCAATGCCATCTAATATGAAGCAGTTTGCAAATAAAGTTATACAGCATTTGACTTATGTAGCACACATGCAGGCCTATGCGTCTCCATGGTTACAGACTACAACCGTACCCTGTATGTAGTCAGATCCTTGAGTAATATGTTACTCCAATACATGTTACTGTTGAAGAGCAGGCAATGAATTCACATTGGGGGGAAATTTATCATTCATCCCCCCCCCATGGCAATTTATTGGCGTAAAAAAAAAGTTGCAAACCTTGTGTTTGTGACCTTTTAAGCACCATTGTACCTAACCGTATACACAAGCGCCAATCCTACACCGCTACTGCCACTTTCCCGAAAAGGAGGCGTGGACTTGGCAGGGCTAGTGGACTTGGCGAGTATATCTACTTTTAACGCCAGTTTTCTGGCATAAAAAGACTGAAATCTACGGCCTTCAGTCTAGGTGCACAGTGTTCGAAAATGCACCTAATTTATGATTTATTTTTATTTTTTTTGGACTGGTGAAGCATCAATTTTAAAAAATGTGGCCCATTGTTTACAATATGGTGGTGGTTTAAAACAGTGTCCACCAACTGCTCCATTCACTTAGACTGCGCAATTAAAGACACCAAAATAGTCAGCCTTTTTCACTCATTGCCACTGGAGGACAGCAGTTGTCTGAAAGTGAGAACATCAGCTGTCATCATGACTACTGCTGCGACTAAAAGGGCGATATAAAGTCACTTTGTTACACTGCCTACATTAATCTTTTTTTATCTGCATTGATGTCATTTGTATATCTTTTTTGGGGGAAAATGTTTGCTATTTAGATTTACTTCCGTTTACTTTTTACGTTTTATGGTCTTTTAAAACTTTTTCAAGGGTATGCGTCAGTTTAATTAGAAGAGATTGTACATATTCCAGAACACAGACTTTCTTGCAATGAGGTGGGAATTCAAGGTGATGATGTGAGAATGTGATAAGCAAGGCTCCTTGACATATCAGGCAGAATGATCAAGAAAGATATATATATATTAAAAGCAGTATCATAGACGGCAGGAGACCTGAATTTTAAATTGTATCCCAGAGGAGACGAGCTGCCTCTGCAATGTCGGGTGATGATCACTAACAGTAATGTAATGGTAAGGTAGATAAATATGGCAGCTGTGTTCATCATGTATCTAAATGGTGAAAGCTTGGATAGTCTATATAATTGTATGCATCAAACATCACTCGCTAAATAGACATCCTAGAGTCGCCCATCCTCTTCTGGGAAATTTGCAAAAATGATTTTTTTTATATGTTATTTTAGCTGTCCATTAGTAATATTTTTTTGGCCCTTTTAGTGTTTTTGTATTAAAAAAATGGTTATCGATTTTCTGATAGGTTAGGGAAACGGGAAGAAGTCATTGTCAGAACTATATCAGGGAATCGGAGACAAAAAACATAAAAACGTTGCAGAAAAACTATTCTCTCAAAGGAAGAAAAAATTTCCATCCATGGATACTAGAAAAGTAATTCTGCAAGGTTAGGACAAGATAAGACAAATCATTCCCAACGAGATATGGGGGGAAACTCACTTTAGGATGATACACAAATATGGGTTTCAATATGTCGCGCACACACAATCCCAGAGTAGGCTAAATGAATGTCCCAAATGTCACCTTGGGGGCTCTGACTTGTGTCATGGTGTATGGTCCTGCCCGGAAACAAGGAAATTTTTGACGACAATCAGACACCAAATTAAACATCAAGGTATCAATACGACTGACTCCCGAATTTATTTTGCTCCCCGTTGCTCCAGAAGGAAAGACGATATCCCCACTAATACATATTTCAATACAAGCGGCCAAAAGGTGTCTTTTCAGGGATTGGCTCCAACCCCGAATCCCCTCCGCGACGGATGTTTTCTGTCACATTAAGACATGTTTTGATATGGAAAGAATAGAGGCGGAACAATATAAAGGAAAACACATTAGCACATTTTTCTGACGGGGGGAGGCTTTTATTAACACAGTATTTACAGATATAGAAATGAAAGAATTAATGAAGCCCTTTATAAATTCAGAATGGTACCTAAAAAGAAAGATTGCCCACAACCTATGGAGACTTCAGGTGGACTAAGAGAAGGTAGATGCAAATACCAAGTGGAGAGAGCACCAAAGGAAGGGAGCGATTGTTAGAGGGATTGTATGTTGAAATGTTCAATTTCTTTATGGAATATGACATATGTAATTGATCTAACATGTGATGTAATGGATTTGAAAAATTGCATAAACTCCAATAAAGAGTATATAAAAAAATAAATAAAAATGGTTATCATTACAACTTTCTGTAAAGACTTTAGGTATGGACAGACGAGGACACTGAGTCCCTGAACTAGAACCCAGCCTGCTTTCCCTACCTACTTGAAGTGTAAGCCCTAAATGGCAGAACCGCAACTGGACGACAGTATCTACACTAGTATAGGTGCAGGACAAACAAGACACACAACACAGGCAACAAAAAAGCAGAGTAGTACGAAATGGGTCATAACCAGACCGGCTATGCAGTACCAAAATGTGAAACAGAGGGTAATTGGAAGACAAGCCGAGGTCAGAACCAGACGGGCTACGCAGTACCAAAATGTGAGACGGAGAGCTGTCAGAAGTCAAGCCGAGGTCAGGAACACTGGGAACAAATAGCAATACAGGAACAAGGGAACCAGCTAGAGCTAACAAAGACTATCACGGGCAAAGACTATCACAGGAAGGGATTTAAATAGAGTGCCGAGTCCCTGAATTACAACCTGATAGGTCCTTGACTTGGCGCTCCATTAGTCAGAAACGCTAGTATACAGTAATAGAGCAGCTGAGAAATCAACCCACTGCTAATCTCTTCTAGCACACTACTGCTGTAGGGGGAATCAGAGCATTGCACCCTGTTACTATCCTGTCACCAGGGTGTCTGCGGCTCAGCAGCGTGTTTCACCTGGCGCGGCCATGCCGAGGTTGAGGATTGCGCCACTGGAGCCCTGACAGGTAAGTTTATTACACTTTCTGATGGGTTGTCACTCAGCTCGATTCTTGAATGCTACTTCTCACTCATTACACTGCACAAATAGACACTGGACTGGACTTTAGTAGAATTATAGAACATTGACAGACTTAAAATGCCCATTTACACTTGTATTATAGGCAATAAAGTGTGAACTGGGCATCGTTTGACAAGTTTCTTTGAGGCCTGCTCTTAATGCTCATAGATGAGGTGCCGAGCCAAGCTGCTTTGAGAGGAGATCACCCCAGTAGCCATCCATCAGGCAGCTTAGTTAGCAGGCTAAGGCGCAAGAATCCCAACATATTTAGATCTCGTGAACTAATTTTGATGCATTATTGTGAACTGGACAAGCACAGGTCATCATACCATTCTGCTGCTCATTTATAAAATGACCATCCTCTTGTGGCAGAGGGATTCTATACCTATACGCTATTCCTACAAAATGTGTGCAAGTAGTAGGAGGCAGATGGTAGTAAGTGTGACTGCAAGACCTGACTACACAAGGTTGGTTTGTAGTCTGTAGCCATGGAGATATATACCACTGCATAGATTCTGTATACACAGAATGATAGCATATTTTAATTCATTTTTTAATTGTTGGATGCAATAGTGTAAATATGTGTTGAAGGGGAAACTGTGACCAGGATCTGTCCCTATAAACCACTGCCACCAACTTGTCTGACCTGAAAAGCCTTTTTACACATACTTTCTAAAATGAACTTCGAAAAACTCCTACTCTGTATGGAGATGACTGCTGGAAGTGTCTGTTGGGTGTGTGATCCTCTGATCTGGATGAGGTTTCAGTGTCAACCATGGGCTGCACAGAATCTTGCGCTTAAATAGTAGAGCCGAAACCCGGAGCATGCACATGTCTTAAAGGGGTTATCCGACCCCCGAAATGCACACCCTACTGCCCGGGCTCCTCACACACAATGTACTTACCTTGCTCCCCAGCACCCTTGTCGCTCCTCGTTCCCGCACGGCCGCCACTGCTTCTTCCTGTGAGCGGATTGAAACAACCGGTGTCCCCGTCACCGCCTGCTATTGGCTGCTACAAACCCCGCCCCCAACACCGGATGTTTTTAACTGCGCATGTGAGGGAAGCAGCGGCGGCCATGGGGAGACCAGGAGCGACGTGGGTGCCAGAAAGCGAGGCAAGTACATTGTGTGTGAGGGGCCCGGGCAGTAGGAGAGGTATTTAAGGGGTCGGATAATCACTTTTAAGCCTTTTCGTTTAGACTGGGAAGCAATGGTTTACAGGGGACATTTATGTATTCGGTGTCCAACAGTTTGTGAGTTTCTTATACTCTATATATTTTCGAGATTCTGCTCCTTTTGCAAAATCTCCTTAGTCCCAGTCCCCGGCAGACATTGATTTCTTGTTGCTCCCTCAACTTAATTACTTGTGGAAGGGAACATCACATTTCACTTCCTTTTCTTTTATCGGCTTTTTGTGATGTAATGGATGTCAAGTAAAGTCAGTGCTCTTATTTAGACTAAGTCTTTGAAGATGTAACCAGATGGAATGGCTTAGAAGGGGATAAAACCGAAATATTACTTTCAAGTTTTTTCTTTTTTAATAGGGATGGCATTGCAGATTAATAAGGTTGTACGCACGGAGAGTGAGATAATATATTATAGGAGGGCCTCTTATAAGGATACTGAGGACGAGTAGGATTGCTGTACCCAAAATCTGCAATCTATACAGTGCACATGGACTCCTTACAGGTCCATAGCACAGATCTGTATCACTAACTGATGGACACCTTGAGGCACAGTATTCTCGCATACAAGCAGTGTTCTAGGGTAGAATACCTCTGTGAAACATCATGTGGTGGAGCACGGTAGGTTCTGTATGGACCCATAGCAGACTCTGACTGCAGTGCAGTATATTGAAATTAATGGAAAGCAAACTGCACAAGAGCGGCCACCTGTCCATTCACTTATTTGGAACTGCCAAAAATAGTGAAGCCAGCGCTCTGCCCTTTTTGGCACTCCCATAGTGATGAACGGAGGGTGGCCTCTGATGTTCACTTCTAGAGAGAGGTCCTTGTGATATGCCACCAATGTTTGAGGTGAAACAACCTCTTTAGTCTTCTTGTTAGTTAGGTTTTTTTTATTTTATTAACTTTGGATATACTAACATTTCACAAGTTAAAGAAACAGCATAGCACAGTCCGCTTGGCCGTTTCCATAGAATTGACCACCTCTGTCCACCACATCAAAGGGGGAGGTGTGACCAGATGGACACTGTTCTGAGATGGAAATACCCTTTTAACAGTCCTGTACATCCCATATCAGAATAAACATAACAATAATTACTCAAGAGAGCAAACAGTCGATCTGCTAGACTGATCCAGCAGAGGACCCTCTAGTGGGCCCAAGCTCTGAGAATAATGGACCCTAAGTAAAACAAGGCCCTTATGGTCCTATATACACAGAGAGTGGGCCCTCAGAATCATTTGCTCTGGTGGGCCCAAGGGACTTCAGTCCAACACTGGTATGAGTGAGCTCTTAGGGGGAGATTTATCATCTCCCTTGCACCAGAAAAGTGACTTTAAAGAGAACCTGTCACCAGGATTTTGTGCATAGAGCTGGGGACATGGGCTGCTAGATGGCCACTAGCTCATCTGCAATACCCAGTCCCCATAGCTCTGTGTGCTTTTATTGTGTTAAAAAAACGTTTTTGATCCATATGCAAATGAACCTGATATGAGTCCTGTATCCGGAGATGAGTCAAGCGGAAAGCAGCCCAGCACCGCCCCGCGTCCTCCGAATCTCCTCCTTGCTGGCTGACGTCACAGAGCTGGAGCGCCGAAATCTCGCGATGCACGAGCTAGCGCATGCGCAGTGTCGGCATCATGTTCATTCCCTGTGCTGGCATCAGCGCAGGGAACGAACTACGCATGCGCTAGGTCGCGCATCGCGAGATTTCGGCGCTCCAGCTCTGTGACGTCAGCCAGCAAGGAGGAGATTCGGAGGACGCGGGGCGGTGCTGGGCTCCTTTCCGCTGGACTCATCTCCAGATACAGGACACATATCAGGTTCATTTGCATATTGATCAAAACGTTTTTTTTTTTACACAATAAAAGCGCAGAGAGCTGTGGGGACTGGGTATTGCAGATGTGCTAGTGGCCATCTAGCAGCCCATGTCCTCAGCTCTATGCACAAAATCCTGGTGACAGGTTTCCTTTAAAAAGTCACAAGCTGTGTGTTTGTGACTTTTTAAATGCGACTTTTTGAAAACAAGTGCCAACGGTAAGGGTGGGAATGGGGCCTGGCCAACACCAGAGACAAATCTATCTTCATTTACACCAGTTTTATGGCACAAATGAAGCCAGAAATCTACGGCAGCTCAGAGTTGCCGTAGATTTCTGTTTAGGCAACTGGTCTGCCAGAGGATGCGTCTAATCTATGACAAGGCGCAGACTGGTACAGAAAATGCCAATCTTGATCAATTCCCCCCCTCTTAGATCAGACAAGTATGCAAGAATTGAATTGTCACCTTACAGACATCTTGATTTAATAAAATAGTCTAAGCTACTGTCTAAACAACTTCTTGTACACATGATCCCCCCCCATATTCAAATTTGTCATTTGCAGCAATTTTATTGCATTGTCCACAGATTAAGGAATGGCGACCGTAGAAAAATAAAAGCAAATATCGAGAGCAGGAAAGATTTCTGATAGTATATACGGTCAAATTACCACATTTAGACCTTTTGGTTTCTAGAATCGCAGCATTTACCTAGCAGAGCTGCAATACCAATAGCAATTTCTTCCGTGCCACCATTGATGCTGAAAGGCCGTGCTTAATCTGCCATCATCGTGTATTACAGCGAGGCCTGTGAATGCTTCATTTGAGCAAAAACTGCTGAAGACAGACAAGTTATTGCTGATCTACTTACTTTCCTGCCAGGAATTGCAGAGCGGCGCTTATATAATGCACACAACACGTGCTCGTGGTTCTATATTTTATTTAGCCCATTAAAGAGTATTTCCAGAGGCTGAACAAACTGATCAGGTTATGTTTGAGGGTGTACTGCCACAAGCTGGGACCCACATTTATTAGATATTTATGTCCTATCCGGTTGATATGCCATAAATGTTTGCTGGAAATACTCCTTCCAAAGGGTTGTCCGACCTAGGAGCCGACCAACCCAATGCTCTGAACCTGCACCAAATAAATAAAAACGTACCTGTCTACTTTTCCACCGTTCCCGCACAACTGCCGGCCCCGTTCCCTGGCGCTTATCCAGCACTGCTGTGAATGAAAACCATGATGTGAGTCCAACCTTTCTGTTTGTACACCTTATATGTTAAAACACGATTTTAAGTGTTTTAAGAAGAGAATAAACCTTTCAGTTTCCCCTGTCGCTGAGTATCTTACTGCTGATTGATGAATGTGCATATGATGAATAGGAATGATCAAATATGGATGAGTTTTATCTGTAAACCATGCCATTTAGCATACGTTGACAAAGTGATTTGGAATTTAGGAAGCCGTTCAAGTCTAGATATCACTGTGATGTTATAGGAATCCAGACAATGGGAGAGATGTGTTGGTAGCGTCTTAAGACACAGTGCATAAAATATTTAGGTTTACCATCTAGCCCTGTTAGACGCCTTGATCTACATGTATTAATGTAGGCTTAAAGGGGCCCATTTTTGTAAACCCCCTGGCGTGGCCGGACCCGCGGTGAGAATCATACTTACCTGAGCCCCATTGCTCCTCTGTTGGCGCTGCAGATTTTGGGTCTCCCTCCGTCAACATCTGGTTTGAAGCTGGTCATGTGGCCGCTGCAGCCAATGATTGGCCGCAGTGGTGATGTGTCACCCATGCTTCATGTGACCCAGTACCATGACATATGGGTGACACGTCACCGCTGCAGCCAATAACTGCCACATGACCCAAACTAGATGTTGACGTGAGGAGACCTGAGACCTGTGGTGCCAAAGGGGGAGCAGTGGAGCAGGAACCCAGCAATGGGGCTCAAGTAAGTAGGATTCCCACTGGGGGTCCAGACACGCTGGGGAAGGTGTGCTGAAGAAAAGGTCCCCAGGGGTGAATAACCCATTTAATCTGTGTCTATCTTTATTTTGTGGACGTTTCTTTTATCAAATGTCAGAGTTGTTGCATTTCACGTTTGAGAAGCTGTCGCACTTTAGGTTTAGTTTTCTGGTTTGCATTTTCCGTCAGCTCAGTGGCAGCTTGCAGATGTGACCTACTTGGCATCCTTTGCATTTGCACCCATACCCGTGCCAAACAGACGGTGGCACTCGCAGCACAGTATTTTGCTACAAATAATTGAAATGCCCAATGTATACACCATTATTTCCAGCCAAGAAAGCACACAGAGCTTGACACATCCATTGTGCAACGAGCCGAACCTCAGGGGGCGATATGTGAGTGTAATGGTGTGCCGAATGGGTGTAGTAGTTGTACTCACTTTTGCTGTAGCTCCCTGGGTTGGCGTGCAGTGGAAGGAAAGACAGCACTAAATCCTCCGGGGCACTCTCTGTTGCAGGGAACACCAGCCAGATGGAAGTTGAGGTGCCCTTGATGTAATGGATATGCTTAGGGTGCTTTGGTGGCTGGGCCCCTGTATTGTTCGTGACGCCAGCACCGTAAGGTGCAATTAGGAGATAGTGTTGATGGGAGAGGCAGTAGTTGAACCAAACAGGAACTTTACTTGTAAATTGTAGTCTTGCAATAAGTATAGCAGCACTTTGTCATAAATACAGATGGTAAAGCTGTAAATCCCAATAACAGGCTCAGTGAGGTGGTGTATGTAGGTTCCAGCTCAACTGTATAGAAGTGATGATCTTACTTGTACTTGGTTCCTGATCTTGCTCTGGTTACTCAGCCTTTCAATAATAGTTTGGATCCTCTGTAAGTTCTATTCTGCAATAAAGTGATATAGTAATTCAGCAACCCAAGGGCGGTCTCCCTCATGGCAGGCAAACTCTCTGCTCCATTCTTTGAAAAGGTTGCACAAGATACAGCAATTATTCTCTTAAACCCCGAAAGGGTCCCTGGAAGGGTTATTACAGTAAAGGATCAATAAGTCCTAGTCTTGGACTACAAAGGTTGCAGTAGTATGGTCCCCTGGGCTAGGCACAGCCTGTCTCCTCTCCTCCTAACTCCTCACTCCTAATCTCCTCCTAACTTGCGATGTCCTGGGCTGAAAATGGGTGTGGCTAGCACAAACCCCACGCATAGGCGGGTGTTCCTAAGGGCAAGGCTTAGATGCTCCAATTTTACCAAATGAAATGTTGCATGCAATTTGCGCTGAAATTTTGGCACATTTTAGGACTCATTTATCAAAACTTTCTAACTGAACAGCTGGCTTGGTTTCCCATAGCAACCAATCAGAGCTCAGCTTTTACTTCCTAAACTTCTATGAGAAAATAAAAGCCGCGCTGTGATTGGTTGCTATGGGCAACAAGTCCCAATTAAGGCCTGTTAGGTGCAGCTCTGTGACTGCCAGTCCTGATTCCTATCAAAATTCAGTTGCCAGCAGAGCATTGTTTGGCATGTTGGCTACCTATGTTATGTTATATGCTCAACATGGGGAGCTTTAGCATGAGGCGGATTTTTAAAGTCGGTTTTGCCATTTCTGCATTTCCGTAATTTTCGCCACATTTATCAAGTGTTGCACCATGTTGGATACATTTGGTGCATCTGTTCACTGGAGTAAGATTGTGACAATTTTTGTGACTTTTTTTTTTAAAGGGAGTGCGTCCTCGGTAGCAGCTGTAAGCAAGTGCATGGACAAGTAGACTTTGGGAGATTCATTAAAACTGGTGCTAAGGAAATCTCACTGTCCATAGCAACCAATCAGATAACACCTTTCATGTTTCCTTAGGAAATAAAAGGGTCAATCTGATTGGCAACTAAGCCCGTTTTCCTTTACGCCAGTTCTGATAAATCACCACAATGTTTTTTCTTTAAAATTCAATTTCTCCACTGTGCCGAAATATCATTTTAAAAAAATATGGGGCACATTTATTAACACCAGCGTTCTTAATAAAGCCCTAAGCTGGCGGTGGATCCGCCGGGGTTATGAAGAGGCGCCAGTGCCGGTCTTACATTTAGACCATTTTCTATGCCTAAAACAGGCGTAGAAAATGATGAATGAAATGGGTCCGCCGGCCCGTCCCCTTCCCCGACCAAGCCACCATCTGCACCTGATATATGCCTAATATAGGCGTATTTTGGTATAATAAATGGCCCCCAATATGTATTAGGCTACATTCAGACGACCGTATGTGTTTTACGTACTGCCCTATGATTGAAATGCCTATTAATAGGTCATGCTCTATATTTTTTGCAGGGCTGCGGAACGGAACTACAGATGCAGAGATCAAAATTGCGGAACGGATGCGGAACTATTCATACGGTCGTGTGAACGAAGCCTTAGGCTGGGTTCACATCACGTTTTTGCCAGCCGTTTAATGGGTACAAAAACGTATACGTTAATGGATGCCTCACATAGATGCCATACAGTGGCATCCATTCCCCATAGAGTTCCATTGTAAAACAAAAAACGTAACGTTTAATGTATGCATTTTTTACCTGACACTGCAGGATACAAAAGTGAGGAGTGAGGTATACTACCCCTACGTTTTTGTATCCTTTTTTCCCCAGCTCATACTTTAAATGGATGGCAAAAACGTGACGTGAGCCCACCCTTAGCTGTTCCCTTCACCGAGCCAGCTCCCAGTACCCTCGGTGCACAAAACATCCCCTCCATCAGCCGTCCAGCCTCTAAAGGATGACTACCAGGGCCAGGCATTCGATATGACATCTTGCATAGATCTCTCTTGCTCAAGTACCAGGCTATTACGCTTCAGCGCTTGCTCAGTAGACCCCGGAGTCTCTGCTAGGATGAAAGAAGTCTACTGCACATGGCTCTTGTGCAAGAAAACAGGGGCAGGCAAGAGGACGTAGCGAATACCTGTCCCTGTCAGTCCTTCAGGGCAACGTCGAAATTTGGCACAACGTAGGCATGGAATTTTTGAAGAAAAAACGGTTTACTTCACATGAGCAAAGCTTTATTGTCCATGCGTTTTGTTTGTTGCTTGGCTTATATCTGCTGGTGACAAACACCCTTTGAGTGTACGACCACATGGCATGGTCGAGTACCGCATGTCCGTATGAGCCACAACAGGCTCTAATTATACTAATTGGCGCCGCACTGCATAGTTCAAGGGGTTGTCCTGCCATATATGTTGATGACCTTTCGTCAGGATAGGTGATCAGTATCAGATCAGTTCCCCCGCCGATCAGGAGACGGCGCTCCATACGAGCACTGTTCATTACACTGACCGTCATGAATGTTTCGGCGGTTCAGTGTAATGACGAGTACTCGTTCCATTCGTGTGTACTTGTAATTAAACTGCGCCGCTGCTGCAAGGGAGGCGGTACGTAGTGTAATGAACATGAAGCACGCTCACACGGAGCGTCGCCTCCTCTTCAAAAAGCTGATCGACGGAGGTGCCGGGTGTCGGACCCCCTCCGATATGATATTGATCACCTATCCTGGGGATAAGTCATCAATATAAACGGCAGGACAACCCCTTTAATAGCCACACAGCATCGGCAATATCGTGCAGCCATTGACAATACGGACCGACTAAACACCGCGCACCTAATTAGTTTAGCTCATACAGTACGACCGCGCCGCAAGGTCTTACCCTAATTAAGCTCACTGGAGTGAGTGTGGTAAAAATGAACATTTTGCAAACTTTTTTTGCGCAAATAAGTCCAAAAAGTAGCAAAGCCGAATTTTGCCACTTTTTGAAGCCAGAATCCTGTGGTGCAGGGCTGGATAAATTACCCCCCATGGTTTTCGATTTACTTGCAGTGTTTTCTTTTTGCCTTTCTATATCACAGAGACAGAAGTCGATTTCCTCGAAGGCGACAGTTCTTTTGTAATGAGACAGCTTAATTTAAGCAACGGGCTGCCGAGCCATTTGGGTTTATGATAATATCCTGTAGTGACCCGGGCGGAATGGCTGATGTCAGTTTAAACGATCACCGCATGTCTGAGCAGATGGCATCCTCTCAGTGACCGGCGTGGCAATTTACCACGTCTTCTAATGATGTCTCCATAATACTCTATAGTAAAAATCACCGACCAGTTACTGCAGTTCAGCGGTATAGGCGGCGTTTATCCTCGGCGATGCATTTTTCACTGGCTCGTGCTGTATTGCCTTAGCAAATCTTTATTACCATTTTTTATTTTTTAAGGGCTTTTTGTTCAACCTCATTAAGATCACATTGTGATAGAAAGATTAAAATAATAATAATGTACGCCTGAGAAGTTATTCATTCACCTGGAAAGCTTATGAAAAGCTCCATGCGCCTTAACATTGCCTGACGTGAAACACTTCAGATAAGCGTTGGCGCACTCAGCTGGCGAACTACTGTATTCGGCTGTACAGATAGCGATCAGGACATGCTGAGAGTTGTAGCTGTGCAACAGGTAGTGGCCACAGATTGTAGATTACTGTGCTGTAGCATTAAAGGGGCTTTCCAACTTTTTTTATACTGATGAGCTGTCCTCTAGATAGGTCATCACTATCTGATCGTGGGGGTCCAACACCCAGGACCTCCGTTGATGAGCTGTCAGAGAGGGCATCATCTAGTGATGGACGAACATCGGCCGGGACGATTCGCGTTCGCGGTCAAATGTTCGCGGCGGGCCCCATTCACTTTAATGGCAGGCGAACCTGAAAAACCTTCAGGTCATATTTGCAGCCAGCAAACACTTACTCGAAGTGCACAAATAGTCCCACAACAAGGACAGTGACATACCAGAGGGGGATCATTGGCAAAAATTCCCACAAAAAATATGTATTTTAATCAGTGGCCATTTTTATGCATCTTAAAGGGAAACTCTCAAAAATGTGCCCTGCTGGAGCCTAGAAATTTTTTATCTCCTATCGGTTTGATGTATACAAATGTGCAGCACTCCACGTTTTTGTATCCTCCATAAAAAAAAAAATGCATACGTTACCGTAATTGTTTTTTCAACCATGGAACTGTATGGTGAACGGACGCCACTGTACGGCATCAGTCTGAGGCATCTGTTAACGCATACATTTTTGGTTTGCATTAAATGGATGGCAAAAATAGGATGTGAACCCAGCCCTAGTGTCAGAATAAGCACCAGTACACAGCGGAGCAGCGCGGCGGAGAGGGGAGGCCGTCATGTACTGACAGAGCGCTCCCTGGTCCTGGTGGTCAGGGATGAGGACTGTGTTTCCCAAGGATCATTTTCTACTGGGAAATACAGGGCACAGTATAATACACTAGAATCTATATACTATAAAGATATTAGCCCTACCCCTGAATAATAATACAATTAGGTGATCATTTATTATATAGAAATACGTCTATGTTAGGCGTATTTCTGACACAGATTGTGGCACAAAGGTCCTTAGCACCGCAATCTGCATAATTTTCCCGGTCATGCCAGGTCTAAAAAAGTATGGCGTGGGCAGGGAAAGGGATATAGTTATGGCCATCCAGTTATTGGATACCACCGCCGTACATTGACCGGATAACACCTCTGTACAGTGACTGGATAATACCGCCATACCGTGACCGGATAAAAGGGTATAAGAGGGCACAGTACAGGGAATGACTATGGGGCACTGCACAGGGTGTGGTAAGAGGGCACAATGCAGGGTATAAGGGGCACAGTACGGGGTGAGGGGCACAGTACGGGGTGGGGGGCACAGTCTTATGACCCTGTGACA
Organism: Bufo bufo; assembly: GCF_905171765.1. Lineage (NCBI taxonomy): Eukaryota > Metazoa > Chordata > Amphibia > Anura > Bufonidae > Bufo > Bufo bufo. The sequence continues at coordinate 42,018,256 of NC_053397.1, read as the reverse complement.
TTAGAAGGTCCTTATGGTGAAGGCGATTCATACACCACCATAATGAGAGGCAGAGGAGTGAGATAAGGGTGTGATTATGTGGCTAGAGATAAAAAATGTAACTGTCGGCCAGTACAGGCCCCAAAAATTAGGCAAAAGGCATTCACCTGACAGCAAAGAACTTTGGATTCTGTGACTGGAGGTACATTAGACGGTCACAGGATAAATATGTAACTGTCGGCCAGTACAGGCCCTAAAAATTAGGCATTCACCTGACATAAAACGCCTATTATGCCGCTGTATATACATAAGGCAAGGACCATTCTTTGTTCTGCGTGGTGCCGGATATGTGTGGGCTGGCATGAGGTAATTTAATTACACGTGGTCATCACAGGTGTTGAATTCCTCCGAGATCCATGCATCATTCATTTTGAAAAATGTGAGGTAGTCCACACTGTCGTGAGCTAGGCGAGTGCGCTTATCGGTCACGATCCCCCCTGCTGCGCTGAACGCCCTTTCGGACAGGACACACAACGAGGTTCAAGCCAAGAGTTCCATGGCAAATTGTTCCAGCTCTGACCATAGGTCAATCCTGCACCCCCAATAGTCAAGGGGTTCCTCGCTTCTCACAGCGTCCACATCGGCCGTTAGCTTGATGTATTTGGACACCTCTCGGTCTAGGCGTTCCCTGAGGTTGGATCCGGAGGGCAGCTGTCGATGGGTTGGCTGCAAGAATGATCTCATATCCGACGTGACCAACACATCTTCAAACCGCCCTCTTTTTGCAGGCGTGGTAGGATTGGTACCCGCACCTATTTAGCTGTTGGTGGAAATTCCTCTGCTAGTGCCCGCAGACAGCAGAATGCAGCATCTCTCACAGCAAGGCCTGGAAATGCTGCATACTGACAGCCCTCTGTGATGGTGGTAACAGGTCCGCCATTTTGTGTTTGTACCGGGGGTCTAAGTACGTTGCCACCCAGTACAGGTCCTTAATCTTTATGCTTTTTATACGGGGGTCCCTCTTCAAACACTGGAGCATGAAGGCCCCCATTTGCACTAAATTAGAAGTCCTGGCTCCTGCTCATCGCCCAGGAGAATGTCGTCCTCTGTCTCCTCCCCCCAGCCACGGACAACACCAGGGATCCCCGAAAAGTTTAAAGTCCCCCTCAAAGCCTGCTCTTCTTGCTCTTCCTCCTCCCAGCCTCCTCTGACTCCTCTTCACATTCCTGCTGACTTGTCTCAGATGGAGTAGCCCCGCCTGGAAATTCATTCAGCATTGCAACTTCCTCATCTTCCTGCTTCTGCTCGCCGGCTTGATCAATGACACGACGCAATGCACGCTCCAGAAAGAAGGTGTAAGCTACGATGTCACTGATGGCGCCCTGGCTGCTACTGACCAGTTTGGTGATCTCATCAAATGGCCGCAGAAGTCTGCATGCGTCGCACATGAGCAGCCACTGGCGCGGTGAAAAGAAATCAAGCTCCCTAGAACCTGTCCTGCTGCAGAGTTCATACAGGTAGTCCTTAACGGCACGTTGCTGCTGAAGCAGCCTATCAAGCATATACAAGGTGGAGTTCCAGCGCGTCGGGCAGTCACAAATCAGACGTCTAACGGGCAAGTGGTGTCGCCGCTGAATGTCAGCAAGGCCAGCCATGGGCGTGTAAGATCTTCTAAAATGGCCAGAGATTTTCCTGGCCTGCTGCAAGACGCCCTGGACCCGGGGATATTTGGCAACGAATTGATGCACGACTAAGTTCATGATGTGTGCCATGCACGGCACGTGTATCATTTTGTCCAGTTTCAGCGCGCTCAGCAGATTGGCACCGTTGTTGCACACCACTTTACCAACTGTCAAATTGAGCGGGGTTGGCCACTGATCGGGGGTGCAGCGGAAGAGGCGGTAGCAGTGGAAAAGGAGGAGTCAGCCGAGGAGGAGACGGAGGATGGAGTAGGAGGAGGAGAAGAAGAGGCAGTCCTGCATGCAATCCGTGGCGGTAACACCAAATCCACACGGGTGCCACGGGTTTCATGCTTGATGGCCGTCAGAAGGTTCATTCAGTGGGCAGTAAAAGTTATGTACCTTCCTTGCCCGTGTTTGCTAGACCACGTGTCTGGGGTCAGATGTATCTTGGCACCAACACTGTGTGCCTTGCTGCTGAACGTGGCCATATAGTTCAGGGATGCCCTTCTGGGAAAAATATTTCCTTCCGGGGACCTTCCATTGCGGTGTGCCAATGGCCACAAATTTTCTAAAGTCCTCCGAGTCCACCAATTTATATGGCAGTAGTTGGCGGGCTAGCAGTTCCGACAAGCCAGCGGTCAGCCATTGGGCAAGAGGATTATCCGGCATCATAATTTTTTTTCACACGAACATTTGGGCCATGGAAGCCTGCCTTTTGCCGGATGAACGTGACGACAGCGCGGTGGAAGGTGGAGTGGAGGACAAATGGGAGGAGAGAGGAGAAGGAGAAGATGCAGGACGTGGAGTGCCGGGAGTGTGGCTTTGTGGGTTCTGACAGTGTTGCTCCCACTGGGCTCGGTGATGGGAGGCCAGGTGCCTTCTCAAGGCGGTCATCCCTAGGTGAGTGTTTGGCTTACCGTGACTTATGCGTTGACAGCACAGGCTGCAGAAGGCAACTCTATTGTCAACAGCTGACACGTTAAAAAAAGCCCACACTGCGGAGCCATGTGCCGGCGTCCTGGGAGCGCAAGATGTGACCGTGCAAGGTGGATGGCTCGCTCCAGATACATTTGCAGTCTGCTTTTTGCCTCCTGTGCACTGCGAGTTCTGCCTGCTTCTCCTCCTTCTCCTCCCTATCTGCTGCTCAGTTTTTCCCTCTGAACTCCCCTCCTCTTCTTTTTTTGTGGGCACCCACGTGACGTCCATCGACACGTCATAATCGTCACCTTCACCACCACTGACAGAGATCTCGGAGTAGACAGCAACAGCGGGGACCACCTTCCTTGGGCTGATCTGGGTACTTTCATCAGACCGTTGCGGTGGTCTCTTTGGGGGTGCACACAGCAGAGAGTGAAGAGGGTGTAGATACAGAGGATGAGGAGGGTGCAGAAGCGGAAGGCTGAGTAAGCCACTCAACCAACTCTGGTGTGTCCTTTGACATAATCGCACTCACCTTCTCCAACTTCCCACTTAGGCTCCGGCCTGGTGCACCTGCCCGACCCCTACCACCCCTGCGAAGGCCATCACTAGCAGCAACGCTCCTGTGAGCGTCACGGCCTTCTCACAGATTACTCTAGGGCAGTGACGTCACGTTCATCAGTCATCATGTGGCTTAGGCGCAGCTCAATCCCATTCAAGTGAACTGGGCTGAGCTGCGATACCAAGCACAGCCGCTACACAATGTACAGTGAGTACTGCTGTGCCATGTTCTCAACGCTGCTGTTGTTTAAGTGGTTGTGCTACAGAAAGGCAGGGGAAGAGAGATCCTCATCTTTGTTTGTGCAGTGTATGGGAGACATCATAGCAGCTAGTTTCCTCCTATTCTGTAGTTGAGATCAGTGAAAACGGACAGTTATGTCCACTCACATGAGATGCACATTAGCGAAACCCATGATATCGGCGATACTGGACGAACATCTAATGTGCATGGAGGCCTCCTGACTCTGCCCTAACAGCAGATATAGGAAAGATAAGGATAAGGCATGATGAAATTCAACCCTTTTGTTCTCAGGAAGATAAGTTGTTCTAAAGCGGGGTCTGGAAGCGGCTTTCTCACCTCTCCCATTCACAACACATACATGCCTGACCAAACTGACTGATGGCCATTGGCCGAGCAAGCATTCAACTGACGGTAATCTCTTGTGTACGGCCAGCTTTACAGGTAGAATCTGTGATACAGATGCAAGAAATGTGATGGCCAGAAATACTGCTTCTCCTCACGTACACACACGGCTTATTCTGAAGTCACCTGAACCAACAAATAAGTAATACGCAGTATGCTACAGTATCAAAAAGACTGTTAGATGACTTTTAATGTTGAACACTTGATTTATTTGCAGGAATGGCACAGACTTATTCTGTCTGACAGCTACACTTCTCCTGTAATCCAGTTTGGGAACATTTTTGTATTTTAAGATAGGAGTTTGGTGCCCTCTGGTGGATACTTTGTATTGGTGCAGCCAGTAGAAAGTTCCTAGTTACATTTTTACCTTTTATTTAATTTGCTACTATTTGGTACAACTAGGTATCTTATAGGCAATTTTGAAGCTGTATCTGTTGGCATTTTGTGACATACTATATTGGAGTTTGGATTAAGGGTACTTTCACACTAGCGTTATTCTTTTCTGGCATTGAGTTCCGTCCTAGGAAAAGAACTGATCAGTTTCATCCCCATGCATTCTGTCTGAATGGAGAGCAATCCGTTCAGGATGCATCAGGATGTCTTCAGTTCAGTCTTTTCGACTTTTCAGGACGAACATAATACCGCAGCATGCTGCGGTTTTATCTCCGTCCAAAATTCCGGAACACTTGCCGGCATTGTTCCCCATTGAGATGCATTAATGCTGGATCTGACCCAGAGTGTTCCGGGAAAACGGATCCGGCATTGCGGTCTGCGCATGCTCAGACCGCCCAAAAAAATAAAATAAAATAAATGCCGGATCCGTTTTTCCGGATTACACGGAATCGGCATTACAATGCATTTGTCATACAGATCAGGATCCTGATGAGTCTGACAAATGCCATCAGTTGGCATACGTTTTGACTGATCCGGCAGGCACTTCTGGCGACGGAACTGCCTGACGGAAATCATTTGCCGCAAGTGTGAAAGTACCCTTACAGTTAGATTGTGAATAGCCAGTTACTTCAGCCTTTTAGTAGTACTGTCATGTTGCTGGGTAGATGGTTTGCCAACTTGTCAGCGACTTTGGGCTGTTATCAGATGGCAGGGACTTGTGCTGTGACCTGAAGATACAAATATAGCAAACATTAAAAAGGCTTTCCGAGATTTAATACTGATAGGTCATCCGTATCTGATCGTGGGGGTCCAACACCCGGGACCCCCGCTGATCATCCATTTAAGAAGGCGCCGGTGCTTCTTTAAACGCAGTGCCTTTCTTGCAGCTTACCAGGCAGAGCGCTATACATTGTACAGCGGCGGTGCTTGGTATCGCGCTGAGCTGCACCTAGGCCACGTGACTGATGAACGTATCGTCACTCAGCCTAGGGAAAGTAGCGAGAGGGCCACGGTGCTACTGCGAGCGCCACTGCCTTCTCAAACAGCGATGGGGGTCCTGGGAGTCGGACCACCACCAATCAGATACCGACAGTCTCAGAAAACTCCTTTAACTTAACAACATGTTAAATACATAGTTCTGGCAAAGATAAGGCTACTTTCACACTAGCGTTTTTGCTGGCTCCGGCAGGGTCCAGCATAAACGCTTCCGTTACTGATAATACAACCGTCTGCATCCGTTATGAACGGATCCGGTTGTTTTATCTGTAACATTGCCAAGACGGATCCGTCATGAACTCCATTGAAAGGGGGACGGATCCGTTTTCTGTTGTGGCAGATTGTAGCAGAGAAAACGTATCCGTCCCCATTGACTTGCATTGGGGTCATGCCGGATCCGTTTTGCATCCGCATCCCAGGACGGAAAGCAAACTACAACATGTTGCGGTTTGCTCTCCGGTCTGAGAACCCAACTAAACGGAACGGAATGCATTTTGGAGCACTCCGTTCTGTTCAGTTCAGTTTTGTCCCCACTGAAACGTTTTTTTTCCCGGTATTGAGCCCCTAGGACGGAACTCAATACCGGAAAACTTAAACGCTAGTGTGAAAGTAGCCTTAGCTTGACACTTTCAGTGACTTTTGTTAAGTGCCAGGTTAACAGTGTAGTTAACAAATGTATTGTCAAGTTAATGTTTGCTACTTCTGTACATCTTCCTCTATGCTTATCAGCCCCAGAATGCTGTTGCCTTAAATATCACTATAACGAACAATTAAAGGGGTTATCCGAGCACTGAAATCCCCCCATATGCTTGGGATCCTCAAACACAATGTACTTACCTCGCTCCCCGGCACCCACGTCGCTTCTGAAGCCTGCATGGCTGCTGCTGCTGCTTCTCCCCATGCGCCACCCCGTGTCGGGGCGTGGGTTTGGGGGGGGTTCAGCCAATGGCAGGTGGTGACGTGAACAAGCCTCCCTCCGTGATGCTAGAGAGGCTCGTCCCTGTTACCACCTGCCATTGGCTGACCTACCAATTACCATGGGGCCCAGAGGTGGAGGGGGCCGAATCAGGTGCAAGAACATTGTACCTTTTTGTGGAGAAGAACAATATGGCGGCTTATTGCTATAATCTTGGTTTTCTGATATTTGGTGCTATTATACATACCTTTAATTTTTGCTACTTATGCTGCTGTTTTGATTTCCATACAGTAGGTATTGGGGACCCCATCCTATTTTGTTATGGGGCCCAATGAATTATAGTTACACCCCCGATACACAGATTCAAGGACCACCAAAGAGAGACTCTCTGTCATGCACCTCCCCCTCCTGCTCTGCAGTAGTCACCATGGTGTATCAGTTATGCCCGGAGTGTTCCTTTAATTAGAGAACACATGTAATGCTTTGCTCTGATTCCTTGCTGTGCCCATTGACTGCAGCATGCAAATGTATTCGGTGTCAGCAGTTTAAGGATAGAGGATTCTTAATCTGGTGAAAATCACTGCAAATGAGGACAATGAAGAAGGAACGTAAAGCTCATTGTAGGCAACACGGCGTCTTATCAGGAATGCTGTATATGCCCCAGCTCCTATGGCACTACATGCCAACATACTGCGTTGATTGGGAATTGAATTCATCCGTAGTAAATGCTTACTGATCAGGATACACTTGAAATGCAATGGACACCTTTGGAAATTTCCTTTAATGAAATGCATGTACTTTTGGCCTAAACTAATTTTCATATTGGGTTTTGTTAAAATTTTTCAGTCATTAGTATTCTGCAGGCTGCATGTATTTTCATACATTGCAGGCCGCTCAGACGAGCACTATGATCGTTGTGTGCCCGCCCTCCACCTCCATTCTCCTGAATGATCATAAAGGGGTTTTCCAGGCTCCGGATATTGATGATAGGTTATTAACATCCGATTGGTGAGGGTCTGACACTAGGGATGAGCGAATCGACTTCGGAGGCTTCATCCGAAGTCAATTCGCAAAAAACGTCATTGTAATACTGTACGGAGCAGGAGTTCGGTATCAAGGTTTTTTACAGTAATAATTGATAGCAAGACTTCGTGAAGTAATAACTTCGGCTCATCGGAGCCAATACATTCTAATACTGTACGGAGCTCCTGCTCCATACAGTATTACAACGAGGTTAGTCAATTCGCTCATCCCTCTCTGACACCCTCCCCTCACACGGATAAGCTCTTCCCTGCAGCCTCTAATTATAGAACTAGCATTTTGAATAGAACAGGAGCATAGCACCGTTCAAAGTGTAGTGGCCATGCCGGGTTACTGCAGGCCAGCTCCCCTTCACTTCAATGAGAGCTGAGCTGCAGTAACTCAGTATGGCCACTACACTTTGAACCGAGCTGTTTTTCCTGTTCCATTCTTAGAGCTAGTTCTAGCATCGGAGGATGCAGAGAACTGCAGATCGAATACGAGTGACCTGTCACGAGGAGGTCTCATAAATATCTGGAGCTTGGAAAACTCCCCTTAAAGGGAACCTGTCATGTGGATATTTGATTATAATCTAACTAATTATATACAATCATTAACTACTAAAAAGTACCTTAGATGTATTCACTTACTGGTGTGACAGATGGTTACCTCATAATATACACACAAAGATGCCGCATGCTAATTAGCTGATTGGAGTCCAGCGTGATGTCATTGAGTCCAGCGTATATTTAATTCAGAGCTATAGCCACTCCCCTGCCCACCTGCTGCTGATTCATATGGAAAAAAACTGTCATTCAGCAGCAGGTGGGCGGGAATAGTCAGGAGCTCATGAATATTCATGACTCATCATTATCAGCTGGAGCTTTTCAATACAAGATGTAGGCAGATTGACTGGGTCAATTAAAGAAAGTGACCCAGCATTGTGCTAAGAGAATCAGTCACTTATTTATGTTGCCCTTAGTTAGGACACCATAAAACTGGTGACAGGTTCCCTTTAAGTTTATGTTCGGAAGAACAGAGAGAGTAGCTTAAGACCGAGCCACCAGAGAGCTCGTCTGATGGATTTCACACTGTCGGGACTATGCAGCATATGAGAGTACAGTACATGCAGGCTGCAGAAGACAAACAGAGCAAAGTTTTTAAACCCAGCTGCAAAAATATATGCAATTCTGTAAAGAAAAAAAGACCCTGCAGGTTAAATGTTCAGGTATCGGGCATATTCTCGGATTTATAGGGACATTGTAATTCTCAGCTTGATACAAGTACAGTAGTCGTGATGAAGGATTGCATTGCAGTTATGGGCACATTCTCCCTAATGAATATTTAATACCTGTCTGATAGTGACAGCACACAATTTAACACTTGAGTTAAGAGCTACTAGAGCCATCAGCACGTCAGTCTTATCAGATATTCATTGCAAGCCCATCAAATTCCCTTTTACTTGCATTCTCGTAGGTGGACACAGACCAATCCAGGGCCATACTTACAGATAGTGTTGCCCAGAGCATCTGCCCCTTCCCCGTTGCTCCTGGCTGGTTTGGGTGTCCATGCTATAAATTCATCTGTGAGCTACAACATAACAAGACTTTGGATGCAGGTTTACCTAGAAGACCTTAGTAAAGGTGGTCATACGTGTTTAATGTCATCTGCGACCTCGTAATTGTTCCCGCATGGAAAAATGTTCATGTGCATTACACACCAGTGGGGAATATCTGCTTGAGGCCTGTTTCACACTGCCAGCAGTAGTTTCTGCAGGCTGTTTCGGCAGAGAATAGCTTGCCGGAGCTATCTGGATCTGGCATTGCCAGATATTACCGGGATGCCCACCGGCCCAATTGACTCTAATGGAGTCTGGAGTAGATCCGTCCACTAACCAGCAAATATGCTGGGATTCAGCTGGACAAAAACACCTGTAATTACATGTGGACAGGAGTTGTCCAGGGATATGGCCATGTTAAGTTAGGGACAGTTACCTGCTGCTTGTAGAAAAAGAATGAACTTAGGCTGGTTTCACACTGAATGCCAGGAATCGACCGGACTGCGCGGCGGTATTTGTCCAGCCAATTCTCTCAATATTTGGCAGCTTTCGGCCGGATCTCCGCCAGACACCATTATAGTTAATGGGTCTGGAGAGCATTCTGGCAGCGCCTGACAGTGACTGATCCGGCAGGCTGTTCCCGAGTCCCAGATCTGTAAACGCTAATTTGAAACTAGCCTTGGCTACTTTCACACTTGCGGCAGTGTGATCCGGCAAGCAGTTCCGTCGTCAGAACTGCCCGCCGGATCCGCCGATCTGGATGTGACTGAAAGCATTTGTGAGACTCATCCGGATGCTGATCCGTCTCACAAATGCATTGCAAGAACGGATCCGTCTCTCCGCTTGTCATGCGCACAGACGGATCCGTCTTGTATCTTTTTTCAAATTTTTACCGGTCTGCGAATACGCAGGAAGGACGGATCCGGCATTCCGGTATTTTGAATGCCGGATCTGGCACTAATACATTCCTATGGGAAAAAATGCCGGATCCGGCATTCAGGCAAGTCTTCAGTTTTTTTCGCCGGAGATAAAACAGTAGCATGCTGCGGTTTTCTCTTTTGCCTGATCAGTCAAAATGACTGAACTGAAGACATCCTGATGCATCCTGAACGGATTGCTCTCCATTCAGAATGCATGGGGATATGCCTGATCAGTTATTTTCTGGTATAGAGCCCCTAGGACAGAACTCTGTGCCGGAAAAGGAAAACGCTAATGTGAAAGTAGCCTTACTTACCTATACAGTTCTTTAAATAGTACGCTTCTGTCCGCTGTAGTAGGCTGGCAGTTCTGTGTAACCTGAGCCAAGGTAATGTCCAGTGTTCTAGGACTATACAAATACAGTGATATAACCGCTAAAGGAGCAGTACAGGTCCGGTATTCAGCGCCTGTTTCACCCACACACGTCTTCCTGTCTTCCAGAGCAAAAAAAATACTAAAAAGGGCAGATGTCTATATATTTACTGTAAGGTAACACAGATGTGAACATGCCCCTACAAGTAGCATCTAATATAGGATAGATATAAGGACAAGCAAATAGAGAAACAGATATACAGGTAGGTAGATAGATTAGATAATGCATACAGTGATAGATAGATAGATAGATAGATAGTATATAGAGATATATAGATAGACACATAGATAGATAAATATATATACAGGTGAAACTCGAAAAATTAGAATATCGTGCAAAAGTTCATTGATTTCAGTAATGCTAATTAAAAAGAATTGCATTTATGCAGCTTAAAATTTGAATTTTGTGAAAAGGTTCAATATTCTAGGCTCAAAGTGTCACACTCTCGTCAGCTGATTAATCCATATCCCCTGAGCAAAGGGCACCTCAAAATTGTGACTTTGGGGCTTCATAAGCTGTAAGCCATAATCATCCAAATTATAACAAATAAAGGCTTGAGATATCTCGCTTTGCATGTAATGAGTCTCATATATTAGTTTCACCTTTTAAGTTGCATTACTGAAATGAATGAATTTTGCACGATATTCTAATTTTTCGAGTTTCACCTGTAGATAGATAATGCACAGAGGTAGATGGATCAATAAGGAGTGGATTCAATAAAGATAAGAATAATGTTTCCATAATATATATTTTCTCCGTGTTCTCTACTCCTGCTTTTGGTGTAATAAAATAAATAAAAAAGAAAATACAAATAGCAGTTTTATTTTGATGAAAGAGCAGGCGGCCCAGTCCAGGAGAAACTTGAATTCCCACTGACTGTTTTGCACGATCACCCGAATCACTCCCTGTAGTAAAGGAGGACATTATGGTGGTATACATATACTGTACAGTTAAAACCAGAAGTTTACATACATATATAAAAAGACACATATGTGTGTGTTCATGTTTTTCTCAATATCTGACATGAAATTTAGAATAAACCTTTCCTAATTTTGGTCAATTAGGATTAACATAATTATTATTATTATTATTATTATTATTATTTGCCAAATGCCAGAATAATGAGAGAGATAATGTTCTAAGGCATTTTTATTACTTTCTGCAATGTCAAAAGTCTGCATACACTAAGATTACTATGCCTTTAAACAATTCTGGACTGCCCATATGATGATGTCATGTGTTTGGAAGCTTCTGTTTGTTGGCAACATCTGAGTTAATTAGAGACACACCTGTGGATGTATTTAAATGCACACCTGAAACACACCGCTTCTTTGTGTAGCATCATGGGGAAGTCTAAAGAAATCAGCCAAGATATCAGGAAAAGAATTGCACAAGTCTAGCTCAACCTTGGGTGCAATTTCAAGATACCTGAAGGTGCCTCATTCATCTGTACAAACAATTATGCGCAAGTACAAACAAGATGGGAATGTCCAGCCATCATACCGCTCAGGAGGGAGACGGGGTCTGTGTCTCAGAGATGAACGTGCCTTGTGCATATCAACCCAAGAACAAAAGCAAAAGACCTTGTGAAGATGATAGAGGAAGCTGGTAAGATTGTGGGCTGAAAGGCCACTTTGCCAAGAAGAAGCCATTACTCCAAAAGAAACCTAAAAAAGCCAGATTATTGTTTGCAAACGCACACAGGAACAAAGACCTACATTTTTGGAGATATGTCCTGTGGTCTGACGAAACAAAAATTTAACTTTTTGGCCATAATGACCATCGTTACGTTTGGAGGAAAAAGGGAGAAGCTTGAAAGCCTTAGAACACCATACCAACTGTGAAACACAGGAGTGGCAGGATCATGTTGTGGGGTTGTTTTGCTACAAGAGGGACTGGTGCACTTCACAAAATAGATGGCATCATGAGGAAAGAAGATTATGTGGAAATTCTGAAGCAACACGGAAATGGGTCTTCCAAATGGACAATGACCCGAAGCATACTGCCAAACTGGTTACAAAGTGGCTTAAGGATAACAAAATCAATGTTTTGGAGTGGCCATCAGAAAGCCCTGATCTCAATCCTATAGAAAATGAATGTCACGCTTCGGTGTGGGAGGGAAATGCCACACCGAGCATAGGAGGGAAGGGGTAGGGGCAGTGAATCAAGCCTGAGAACTAGGGAAGGAAGATGGACACCTCCTAGTAAAACCCTAAGCAAAATCCTGACTGTCTACCAGTATGAACAGACCCCAGAGGTAGGTGTGTTCATATGCAGGAATAACTACACTAGAGTCCTATCTAGCCCTATAGGACTCTGGTACTAATGGCAGGGACGAAACTACCTGTTCCTCCAAAAGGAAGGACGAACAGGAGTCTTCTTCAGGCCTTATACAAACAATAGAGAAATGCAACACACAGAACCCTAACGAAATACAAAAGGGAAAAGAAAGACTTAACTTCAAAGGGGCTATGGAAGCACCAGGAACTCAGCCGAGATCCACACACCAGCTATCCACAACTGAAGCTATAAACCGCACAGCATTGTGGGACAAGCAACAATAAATAAGGAAGGTTAAATGACCACATTAGCAACACCTGAGGCAAGGGTGAGGCCATTACCAGAAACAACACAGACACCTATTGATCCACAGGGAAAACCTGTCAGATCAAACCACGTGTTGCCAGTCTCGCCGATCTCCTGCCACCTGTCGCGGGAACATCCGTAACAATTTATGGGCAAAGCTGAAAAGGCAGGTGTGAGCGAGGTGTACAACATGGCTCAGTTACACCAGTTTTTTCAGGAGGAATGGGCCCAAATTCCAACCAACTATTGTGAGAAGCTTGTAGGAGGATATCCAAAACGTTGACCCAAGTCATGTAGTTTAAGGGCAATGGTACTAAAATTTTATGAAATATATGTAAACTTTTGACTTTGCAGAAAGTATTGAAAATGCCTTAAAACATTCTCTCTCTCTCTCATTATTCTGACATTTGGCAAATAATAGTAATTATGGTAATCATAATTGACCAAAAACAGGAAAGGTTTATTCTGATTTTATGTCAGATATTGAGAAAAACAAGCATATGTGTCTTTTTATATAGTGTATGCAAACTTCTGGTTTGAACTGTATAGAATAATTATTTTCAAATGTTCTGAGGAGTGTATACAGTTCGTATCTTTAAAATTGCATTTTTGTGTACTGTATGTTTATGAGTAATGTGTATTTTTGAATAACGTACATTGTCTAAATTCCTGCATTTCTAAGACCTTACACCAACACTTTCAAGAATCAGTGGTCTTATCTTATGCCTCATTCACACGTCCGTGTTCGGTCAGTAATTTCCAAAACCAGGTGCGGCTCTAAACACAGAACAGGTGCAGATCTTACCGTTATACCTTAGGTCTGTGGAGGCTCCAGTCCTGGTTTTAGCTCTCAATTACTGATGGAAATCACTGACCAAAACACTGACGTGTGAATGAGGCTTTTAGGTAGTGATCTGTGAAGCCCACAGTTAATTTGGATAATGAAACAAATATTGCAGGGATTGAAAGAGCAGCAAAGAAATTTCTTGTGTTAAAATGATTTTATTTTTCTTTGCATCCCCATTAGGGTTGAGCGAATTGGTTTTAGATTGCTGTATCCGAACCCGATTCGTTTAAAAACTTAGTTAAGAATCTGGGCTCCATCCTACTGTAAAACCCTGGACTTGCATAGTTCATACAGTATTTTCTGCCCTGTAAGACGCACCAGCCAATAAGACTTCCCTAGGTTTTAGAGGGGGACAATAAGAAAAAATATTTTTCATTAGACCTCAGATCAGACCAGCAATCAGACCCCCAATGTTAAAAGGCCCTCAATCAGACCTCAGATCAGACCCCCATGCCATAGATCATCCTCCAGCTGTACATGAGCCCCCAGCCTCCAGCCATATATCAGCCCCCAGCCTCAGATCACATAAAATAAAAAATCCACTTACCTTTCTTGCCCCGGACGCCACCACTCCTCACCTCCAGCGCTCTTTCTTTTTCTTCCTGCCATCGGCTGTGCTGTGACCCGACTGAGGTCAGAGCGCCCTCACGAGGACCAGGAAGCGGTGAGTACAGAGCCTGGGCAGTGCTGCATTCACCTCTTCCCGGTCCCCCCCATAAGATGCACTGGCATTTCCTCACATTTTTTGGGGGAAAAAGAGTGTCTTATGGGGTGAAAAATACGGTATACGCCACCCGTCCTTAAGGGGTGGGTTAAAATTAGTACTGAGAAAAAGAAATCTTCCCTATGTGACCTAGTGGATCAGGCATGTCCCATCTCCTCCTCCTCACTGCCCTGTGTCTGCCTGTAAGACCACTGGCTGGAGCAGAAGCCTCCATGCTGTGTCCTATCCGCAGCAGTAGTCCCTTCCAATGCAACAGTAAAGTAACGCCAAGGTTCCCTGTAGGTTTTCTCCAAGACTTTTCAATGAACAGAATATTCTTTAGACTGACAAACTGTTACCATTCATTTCTAGGTTTAATGTTCCTTTATTACAGCATAACCAGTCATTGGGATAAACTCTAAGGGTGTGTTCAGATGGAGGATTTTGGGCGTGGCTTTCAGCTTGGATTCAGTGCCAAAACAAGTGCCAAATGTGCGCCGAAACGACCTCCCTTTGTTTTGAAGGGAAGGCTGAGGCGCAGTTCATGCGGTTGAGGGTTTTTGCAGCCCAGTTTCCAAGACCAAGCCGAGAAAGTAGAGGTCCATTCTTGGCGTGGTTACCATGTGGACCCCTCGCAAAGCTGAAGCAGGAGCCTGCACATGGTTTTAGCTCCATTCAAAGGGACTAAACCTAGAGCGGGTCCTCATGAAAGACCACAGCAGAACCCCTAGCACAACGGTTTCTGCCGTGGGATACGTCGGTGATTTTGGAATCCTCTGTCTGAACATGCCCTCAGAGGTTTCAAATGCAGGAGATGTCTTGGAAATGTAGTCAATTTTGTAACAAATATCCTATTCTATTTCTCGGAAATGTGTTAAAATTGTGATATGCCAATAGAGAAGCCATTAAAAGGGTTGTCTCACTTCAGCAAATGGCATTTATCAGGTTGACAGTTAATACAAGGCATTGTCCGTATTGCTTCCTTTGCTGGCTGGATTCATTTTTCCATTGCATTATGTACTGCTCGTTTCCAGGCGTTGCGGCCAGCTCACATATGAGCATGCCTCGGTGCACTCTCACGGCGCTTTTTCCTGTAGCGTGCAAGCACGATCACTGCTGCTGGATTGCAAGCTGGTCGTAACCCCTAGATATAAGCAGTTAATAACGTGATGGAAAAATGAATCCAGCCAGCAAAGGAGGCAATATGGACAATCACAATACATTAGTAAGCGCCTTGACATGATAAATGCCATTTGCTGAAGGGAGACAACTAGAGATGAGCGAACTTCTGTTTTAAGTTCGGCGTCTAAAGTTCGGCTTCCGGTTAGCGGAGGATCCCGATATGGATTCCGAATTCCGTTGTGGTCTGTGGTAGCAGAATAAATAATCGGCCATTATTGATTCCGCTACCACGGACCACAACGGAATTCGGAATCCATATCGGGATCCTCCGCTAACCGGAAGCCGAACTTTAGACGCCGAACTTAAAACAGAAGTTCGCTCATCTCTAGAGACAACCCCTTTAATGAAGCTGTGTGTTCCATGACTTCGGTCACTTAGGCTGGGTTCACATCACGTTTTTCCCATCTGTTTAACGTATATGTTTAAACTGATGCCATACAGTGACAACCGTCATCATAGAGTTCCATTGTAAAAAAAAACAACCTATAAGTTTTTTTTACTGGATTCTGCAGGATACAAGAATGTGGTGTGCTGCTTTTTTGTATCCATTTTTCCCCCCTAACGTATACGGAGGCATAAAACGTGATGTGAACCCACCCTTCTATTGTGCTGTGTTTCCCTTTTTCCGAGCTCTGTGTCACATTTCACTGCTGTTTTTATGTTTGCTGTCCAAAAACATTTACTAGACGTGTCTGCTTTGTACAGCTCCGCTCGGGAGGTTGGTGGGGATGGATATGACAATACCACTGTCCCTTTAGTTGTACATTTTTTGCTCACATTTGATCTGCTTTTGTGTTAATTTTGCTTCATTTTTTTATTTTTTATTTGCCATGCCATTCAGCTTTTGGATTTCAAGAAAACAAAGGTTTGTCTTGTTCTTCCAAATGATCCTGCTTTTATATCTGTAAACTGTTTATACCGTAGCTTGCCTTTTAGATGTAGATTTATGTGTCTCTGTAGATGTCGCCACAAATATCTCCGGAAAGCAGAAAATCTAGATTCTACAATTCTGTTGTTGAAACCGGAATCAAATTAATATATATATTTTTTAATGGAAGAAATGTTAAAGGGGTAATCATGTAGTATTTTTAGTATGATCATTTTTCTATGTATGGAGCAAACCTCCCCTACCGGCAGAATGGTGGTACTAAAGCAGACTATCCTCTTGTGTTTCTGTATAGACTGTTCTATTTGTTGCATGTCCGTATTCCATCCCCTTATGCTCATCAGGTTGTCTGTTCTTCATGCCCTCCCTTAGGTTCACACATGGCAGAGGACTGTCAGAGCCTTTTCTCATTGATACAATGGGAGTTTTAGAGCATCTTTCGAAGATTGTCAAGTTCCCTTCCCTGAATAGGAAGTTCAGAGGAATGGAAAATGACAATCTGTTGCTTGCACCAATGTATAAAAGACAAGGTCACTAGTTAAAAAAACCAAAAAAACAAATACAACACACAAAGTGTAAAGACTCAGTTCACTCTTAAAGGGAACCTGTCATTAACTTTATGCTGCTGTCACTGAGGACAGCATAAAGTAGTGACAGACGCGCTGCTGTCCCTCCTGAGCTAATATTAAAGGGATTATCTGGGAATGATATAAAACGACCACCAGCAACCTGTCCTAGAATATGAGCAGGACTGGTTGCCACCATTTGCAGAGCTGCCTAAGGGGCTGAGCGGTCGGGGCCTCACTACACACTGCACTGCTCTACAATAGATGGTAATAATGAGATCCTGCCTACGATATGCCATCCTGGCTGAATAGCCTGACAGGAACGCTCACCAGTATCTAGTATATGCAAATACCCAAGTGTAGTCAGTAGTGGGGTCTCACCCACTCAGTTCCTCTAGGCGTCTCTGCAAGTGGTTGCAAGCAGTCTTGCATTCTAGGACAGGTTGCTGGTGTTTTTTTTCAAATCTTTCCCAAAGAACCCCAATAAAGGCTATATACTCCTTCAGAGGCAAAAAAAAATAATTAATATTGCATTTTACTCATTTTGGGCTAAAATAAATTTTAGAAAATTTGTCATTTTTATTAAAAAATATTGAGCCGTTCTGTCACAAAGGGTTAACTGTCTAGCTATGTGAATCGTACTGTGACGGTCAACCAATAACCCTTATCTCACATTTACTTAGGGGTCACAAACACTTATTTAAGCCACATTCTTATCAGTAAGATAAGAACTGAGATATAAAGAGTGTTTATAATGTCAGAGAGCAGAGATAAGGAGTAGGAGCAGAGAGAAAATTCAGATCCCTCTAATAGAGCATCTCAGCCCTGTACAGAAGAAAGAGCTCCATACTTGTAATAAAGACCAATTTTTTTTGGGTAAAATGAGTACAATGCAATAATAAAAAAATTGCCCCCAAAGGTTTACGTAGCCTTTAAGTAGTTCCTGAGAACTTGCAGGTTCAATTGCAGGTTTGCTGGAGAATAGTCATGGGCTGCTTGAGAAGAGCCACAGTTAGGCCCCATTCACATAACAGTATTTTTGGTTTGCACCCAATCCTCATTTTTTGCAGATTGGATGTGGACCCATTCATTTCAAGGTGGCCTCAAAAAATGGGGACGGCACACTGTTTGCTGTCCGCATCTGTATGTCTGGAGAAGAATGTGGACTTTTTCAGACAAGAATAGGCATTGTTACAATGGTTTCACAAAAAAAAAAAAAAAATTAATGGGTGCAACAAGGACGTCACACGGATGTCATCCGTATTTTTTGCGGATCCATGTTTTGCGAACCGCAAAGTACATATGGTTGTGTAAATGCACCCTTATTCTTTATGTTCTGCTCACTCCGTTCACCTGCTGATGATTGGCAGTTCTATCCTAAAAAAAAATTAATGTATTTCATTTTCTGCATGTTCAATGTGTCCCCGCATATCTTGTTCCAATCATGACTACATGTATGTGTGTGTCTTTTATTAAGTGTGGAGTCAAGAAACGTCACAGATCACATCAGTCGCTGAGCACCATAAATGTAGTCGTGCACGTTATTAGTGTGGCACCAGTTTTGACCACGGGTGTTGTAGTTGGCAATATTGCTCATGATGATCAGATATAGTCATAGTTATATAGGCGATGTATCTAAATGGTTTTATGTTTTGTTGTAATTGTCGTCTTGTCCAAGTCACTAATGGCTCTGTTTGTGTTCCAGCACTTGCAGTTGACCATCCAAGCCCTGCAAGATGAGCTGCGGACTCAGAGGGACCTTAATCATCTTCTTCAACAGGAAGGTGGAAACCGAGGGGCAGAGCATTTCACAATTGAGCTCACGGAGGAGAATTTCAGAAGGCTTCAGGCGGAGCATGACCGGCAGGCCAAAGAACTTTTCCTTCTCAGAAAAACGTTAGAAGAAATGGAACTGAGGATAGAAACACAAAAACAGACACTAAGTGCCCGTGATGAGTCCATCAAAAAGCTTCTTGAAATGCTTCAAAGCAAAGGGTTGCCTTCAAAAGGAATGGAAGAAGAAAACGAGAAAACACGAAGAATAGTGGAGGCGGAATCACAGCTTAATCATTTAGAAGTGATTCTAGATCAAAAGGATAAAGAAAATATTCATCTAAGAGAGGTAAGGAAACATTTAGGATGGATTTTCTTGATCAGTGCTTCCCAATTAGAGGGGTTGTTTCCCTGCCTTTGGTCTTCCTAGAATGGGATCCCCTTACTGTGAACTTGAACAGGTTTCTACTCTGTTGGAAGCTCCTGTACTGGTGGTCATTTTTAATGAGACAAACCCTTTAAGTCTCGAGAAACCCTAGCAGGTCATCATGTATTGAGAATTTCCAAGAGAGAAAACACATGTGCTAATTATCAATTTAGTGTAAACAATTAAATCACCTATTCAATAGATCCTTAAGGGGGTTGTGCCATCTCGCCATGAGATGGGACTAAGCACCAGCCCTAGGTGGTTGGGTTTACGGAAACAGGCGAGCTTTGAGTAACTCCCATTCACTACAGTGGGAGTCCTGGAAAAAGCGGAGTGCTGGACCGCTCGGTTCTTTCGATAAACCTGGCTATCTAGGGCCAGCTGTGGAAGCGGCAAGATGGGAAAACCCCTTTAATATATCACCTGTTGGGGTTCCTGGGTAATATTTTATATAGTCAGTTCAGTATGTTATTAACTGTAGGTATAAATAAGGATCTTCACCATGCAAAAATGGGGACTTCAACTTGGACCAGCTCGGTTAAACCATATAGTCTTGTGGTTATGTCATAAATTTCAAGAAGTTTTCTGAGGTATGTGATGCATCTTGCATGTAAACCATTTGTTGGAAATCCCCTTTAACACTTGTAATCTTGCCACTATGAAGTTGGCGCAGGGTTTTTATAATTGCAGATTCGGTCCGCTATGGTTTTCATCATCCCATAAGCAAATGTCTCTTGGACCCAAGTCTAACTGAATCTTGTGGATGTCCTGGGTTCTTGTCCTGCTCTCACATACTTGTGGTCAAACCCAATAGAATATTTATTTCTCTGCTTGCTAGCATTAATGTATATTTCTACGGTTCTACAGCATTTCAGGACTGTGTGTTACAGAGCACCTGGCCAAGAGGCACTTGTTCCTTTTGCTTTGCAATATGAGTGATGATTCCGAACTCTTGAAGCCATTTTGAATTACCGACTGGAAAGAAGGCAGAGTTACCGTTCTGTAACATGAAACAGAAAACCAACATTTTTTTCTTCTCACAAAATTAGTAAATGACTGATCCTTTTTTCTTCAGTTTGTGCATTCTCCAGTGATAGATTCAATGAAATACCAATGACCCTGAGCTCGGATCTCAATATCATGTAAACATCACATTTTTTTGTTACATATTTTCTTTTTTCTTTTTTTACATGTGGTTAAATATTCACAGTAATTAAAAATTAAAAAATGAAAATCGGACATCACGTAGTACATCACAACCTCTTTATACCGAAGCTAGAACCAGCCCTGTACCATTGCTCCTATTGTCCTTTTTCCGAGGGCTTTCTCTGTCGGCTGCAGCTGGTGGCAGTTGAAGGATGGAACTGAACTTGTGCTTCCATCTCGGTGAGCAAGACAGAAAAATTAGAAAAAAAGTTGGCGCTCTGCAGATAGATTTCATTGAACTACCCAGTAGTTTTGATTACATGCAATCAGGGGTGCACCTAGCCTTTCTGCTGCCTGAGGTGAAGACTGAAATGGCGCCACCCCCCCTCCCCCAAATCCCAATTTCTTAACCTAACCCCTTTGCCACAATGAAAGCGCTCATTAACCATGGCCCTTTCGCTGCCCCCTCTTGCCCCTACCTGGTGCTGCCTCACCTGGCCTCATTGGCGGTGCACCCCTGCGTGCAATTACAAAAGTATTCAGATCCAAGTGCTGGTTTAAAGAATGTAGAATATTATTCGTGGGACAACCCCTTTAAGGGCACCCTTTGGGCCAAGCTACTCTGTGCGCCCTTGCTCTTCCTGTATCCTTTGCCAGTGCCTCCATCTCCGCACAAAAGTTTGAAAAATTTGTGCTTAGTATGCACCATGTATATGTGGCCTCACGGTTGCATCGGAGAAAGTTCCTATAGTAATTTGATAGATAAAAAGTTAATTCAGTGATTTCTCCTCCAAAGCGCTCCTGGCTACCTGCTGTGCTCTAAACTACCAGACATCCCCATTCACTGGAACAGGCAGTGTTGCAGTTCTCTGCTGAATAGGGAGCTGGAAGTGGTGCTGGGCAGGAGAAATGCCAAGGGCTGGAGCAATGAAGGTCCCAGAGGTAGGAACTCTAAAGGTGGATTTACACGGCCCAGATATCGGGAAGATTATCTTGAACAAGCATTCCTTTGAACGCTTGTTCCTAACAATCAGCCCTTGTGAATGTGCCGCGAGTCACCTGACGAATGAGCAAAACTCTGATTCATCGAGTGATCCTGTCGTTTGTGCCGGCAGATAAATGATCATTTCTGGGCAGCAGATTGTGCTGTCTAACCAGCGATCCGCTGCCCCGAAAGAATGCAGCTGTATGAAGACGAGCGATCGTAATAGCGATCCCTCGTCCTTATACAATGAAAGGGATCACTACATGTAAGGCCTCCTGCACACGACCGTATGGCTTTTTCGGTGTTTTGCGGTCTGTTTTTCACGGATCCGTTGTTCCGTTTTTTTTCCCGTTGTGTTTCCGTCTCTGTTCCGTTTTTCCGTTCCGTTTTTCCGTATGGCATATACAGTATACAGTAATTACATAGATAAAATTGGGCTGGGCATAACATTTTCAATACATGGTTCCGCAAAAAACGGAACGGAAACGGAAGACATAGGCCTAGTTCACACGAATGTGTGTGATCCGTGGCCGTATTGCGGCCCGCAAATTGCGGGCTGCAATACACGGCCACAGTTCCGTGTGCATTCCGCATCACGGATGCGGACCCATTCGCTTCAATGGGTCCGCAAATCCGGAATTGCGGAACGGCCGCACGGAACGGGACCCCTCGGAAGCACTACGGAGTGCTTCCGTGGGGTTGCGTCCCATACTTCCATTCCGCAAAAAGATAGAACATGTCCTATCTTTTTGCGGAACGGGCGGATCGCGGACCCATTAAAGTAAATGGGTCCGCGATCCGATGCGGCTGACCTACGGCCTGCGATTGTGCATTGAGGCTCGCAATTTGCGGGCCGCAGCATGGGCACAGGTCACACGCGTTCGTGTGAACTCGGCCATACGGATGCATTTCCGTATGTGTTCCGTTTTTTTGCGGACCCATTGACTTGAAGGGAGCCACGGAACGTGATTTGTGGGCAATAATAGGACATGTTCTATCCTTAAACGGAACGGAAATACGGAAACTGAATGCATACGGAGTACATTCCGTTTTTTTTGCGAAACCATTGAAATGAATGGTTCCGTATACGGACCGTATACGGAACGCAAGAAACGGCCAGTAAACAGGGAAACAAAACGGTCTTGTACAGGAGGCCTAAATGTGCGGTCTCCTTAACTGATCGAACAGCCAACTGTTGGGAAGGAACACTTCCTTCCCGACAATCGGCTGTACTGTACATTGCAGCGTGTACACCCGCCTTAAGGGTACTACACGGTCAGGTTTCTGCATGCATTTTAGGAGGCCAAAATCAGGAATGGATCGATCATAAGGAGAGAACGTATAAATGACAGATGCGTCTTCTCCTGGTTTTGGCTTCCAAAACGACATGAAGGAGCTCGACCTCGTGGCCGTACCCTAACCATCAGAATGGTATGGTATATCCTAGCGATATGCTGTTACAATCCAAAAGAGAAAATAGAACTGGATTGTACATCCACATGCCATACTTTGATCTAATAACTGCTTCTCCGCAAAATTAACATCGCCTGTCAGCACAATATTTAGTGTACCGCCCCCCATACTGCATGCTATACATGAGGCATTAGTGTACATTTTGATCAAAAAGCATAAGCCCACTCACCATGCCAAGGTTGCCTCTTTAAGTGAGTACCTACTCTAGATTTGGCGCGGCACTGCGTGGCGACCACCGATGCCACAGCAGGCGGTGAGACCCAGCAGCCAAACAGCACCACTGCTTCTTGACCATGCTTTTTGATCAAAATGTGTACTAATGCCTCATGTATAGCATGCAACATAGGGGCCAGTATACTACTTATTAGGCTACATTCACACAAGCGTATTTTGTTTCCAAGTCCGTTCCGTTTTTTTCGCGGATAGGATGCCGACCCATTCATTTCAATGTAAATCCATAAAAAGGGGGGTTGTAGAGGCTCACCTGGTCTTACGTTTGTAGGAAGACACGGACATATGCCAGGAACTAAGCGATAGTGGTATCAAATTGAAAAGGCAAAGTCCAGCTTCCAGACAACGTGTTCAAGTGCTTTAAAATCCAACATGTACATCCAAGTCTACGCGTTTCAGATCATTTCATACAGATCCTTACTCATGACAAAGAAAAAATGTGAGACTCTGGCCTTAAATAAGGGGCAGG
The DNA here is from genome assembly GCF_905171765.1 of Bufo bufo. NCBI lineage: Eukaryota > Metazoa > Chordata > Amphibia > Anura > Bufonidae > Bufo > Bufo bufo. The sequence goes on along the minus strand of NC_053397.1, from coordinate 41,994,965 downwards.
TCATACACGTCAGGTGGAAATAATCAGCAACAACTCAACAACTCCACCTCTGAGACATTAAAACATGTGTTTAAGAACTCCAAAAACCATAGGATCAGTAATGCAGTATAAGATCGTGTCTACGATTTAAACCCATTGGTACAAAGGTGTTCATAGCGAAAATCTTTCACCTTTGTACCAATGGGTTTAAATCGTAGACACGATCTTATACTGCATTACTGATGTATGGTTTTTGGAGTTCTTAAACACATGTTTTAATGTCTCAGAGGTGGAGTTGTTGCTGATTATTTCCACCTGACATGTTTGACCTGCCCCTTATTTAAGGCCAGAGTCTCACATTTTTTCTTTGTCATGAGTAAGGATCTGTATGAAATAATCTGAAACGCGTAGACTTGGATGTTGGTTTTTAAAGCACTTATTTATTAAAGCTTGAACACGTTGTCTGACTTTTCCTTTTCCATTCATTTCAATGGGTCCGCAAAAAATGTGCCTTGTGCTATCCGCATCCGTACGTCCGTTCCGTAGCCATGCAAGAAAAATAGAACATGTCCTATTCTTGTCTGTTTTGTGGACAAAGATAGGCATTGTTACAATGGATCCGCAAGAAAAAGGGATGCCATACGGACGTTATCGGGGTTTTTTGCAGACCGCAAAACACATACGGTCGTGTGAATGTAGCCATACACTGAGAAGCAGTTATTAGCTCAAAACATAGTATGAGGACGTGCGATCCAGATTCACCCTTATTTCTGGACACAATCCAGTATGAGGTTGACCAATACGTTAATATTTTTGAGTATACAATAAAGTTATGTATAGTAGTTACCTGTTCAAGCCACCGCCGCCGCCCATATCCGGCTAGTCTTTGTTTATGCAGTATGACCACTGAGACCATTGATTGGCCACAGCAGTCACATGCTGAGACGTCAAGTGACTGTTGCTCCGAAGTATACGGTGACTGGTAGAGGCCGGAATGGCGATAGCTTAATCAGGTGAGCCTTTTTGGAAAAAATGTATTCTGACCATAAAGGGTTCCCTTTGAAAGGGTTGTCATATAGCCCTGCTTGCAGATAACATGGTAGAGAGCAGGAGGAGCTACATAGGTTGCTATGTACAGGGTGACTCTGGACACCCTTTTATTTCCGAAACGAAAGGGAAAAATGAAATATCTGAATACCCCAGCAAGTAATGGGTGGGGGGGCCTATCTTTTTAGATTTTGATATTCAATTGCTGTAGGTTACGTCCCGCACTGAATTTTTGTAATGTAGGACGTAGTAAGCGTCATGGGTTAGAACAATGTGTCAGATAATCTGTTGGTGTAAATTCACCTTAGTGGAAGAAAATACACTTAGTGAAAAGTAGTTTGTGGTGCAACCCCTTTAAATGGAAAAAAAACATTCTATTGAATCGTTTCCCACCAAAAACGACATCTCCGTTTGCTCAGCTCCTCCTGCTCTACAGCATGCTGCCTACAGATCTGGTGCCACGTTCAGCGTGACAGGTTCCCTTGAGGTCTTTTTCAGCAATACTCATTCTGTCTCTAGACTTTGTTGGACGTTCCAGCTTAGAGTTGAGTGGGTGACACTGGGTCCTGCCCAGGGCGTGCGACTCCACAAACATAGAGTTAGACCTTTTGAGTATTTGCTTAAAGGGGTTATCCCATCTTTGACAATGGGGGCATATTGCTAGGATATGCCCCCATTGTCTGATAGGTGCGGGTCCCAGAGGTGGGACCCGCACCTACAAGGAGAACGGAGCGGAGAAAGTGGGGGAGGGCGCACTGCGCATGCACAGCCGCCCTCCATTCATTTCTATAGAGCCGCCGAAAATAGCCGAGCGCTGGCTCGGCTATTTCCGTCGGCCGCATAGAAATGAATGGGAGCGAGGCTGCTCATGCGCGGTGCGCTCCCATTGACTTCAATGGGAGAGGCGGGGAGCTGCGCCTGGTGGTGGACAGATCCTGGGAAACCCGGGGTCCTCCAGCCACAACTCTCCCCGGCTCCGTTCTCGTTGTAGGTGCGGGTCCCAGAGGTGGGACCCGCACCTATCAGACAATGGGGGCATATCCTAGCGATATGCCCCCATTGTCTAAGATGGGATAACCCCTTTAAACCACTTTTTCTAGCTCCTGGAACCTCCGGCCTTTTATTCGAATTTCCGAAACGTCTCATTTTGTATCTGATATTTATGTTTTCTCAGTGGATGCTCTTTTTTTTTTTTCCATCCTTTCTACATAACTGTGGGCAAACGTAAGGGAATACAGAGTTTTTATCATGTGGAAATCTATTACAGATGTTTGGTCGTACAAAGTTTTTTTTTTTTTAAATACCCTGACCACACATAGTTTACCCAAAGAACTATTAAGTACTTTTATTATTTCTATCAAAGAGCCTGCCTTAGGCAACAACTGCCGAGTTTCCACTTAGGAAGAATTTAAAATTCATGTAACTTTTTACACACTCGTTGAAATTTCGGGAGAATTTTTTTTTCTTCTTTATCAACAGACCCATTTTTTAAGACATTGAAATGATTACGCAGTGTAAAAGAGGTTTGGACAGCTTTAGGAACACTTCCCGTTACCGTCCTCCTTGTCGCTATGAAGAATTTGGGAAAACGCAGTGGCATGTAAAAAAGTTGAATAATAGATCTAGGAACAGCCTGGGTGAATTTGTTCTAGAATATTCTTCCGAGGCGGTGCTGATGGAGCGAGCCCACAGTAACACGCAGAGGGATTGATCCTGGAGCCAGGACTAATTATCTAGGGAAACGCTTTATCAACACTGCGCCTTGTGAAGGCATTAGTAAGAACCCCATAGACATAACTGATTGTGGTCTTTTTTTCTTGTGTTATGTTCTCCTTTTTAATATTTACCTTGGCAGGGTGCATTTAATTGATTGCATTATGTGATACCAGATTAGGCTGAGCCAAATGTTAATATGATTATTTTTAGTGTCCTGGATAATTAATTAGTATTTGGCAAAGTAATTTAAGCAGTTTGTGAAAAAGAGACTTCGCTTTGATGTTTGTTTGCACTGACCCTATCTATCTATCTATCTATCTATCTATCTATCTATCTATCTATCTATCTATCTATCTATCTATCTATCTCTTATCTTTCTATCTAATCACTGAATGTAAGAGTATATCCTACTTACATACCACCTCATATACAATGGTGGGTCTTACTTAATTTTTTTTTATATGTATGTATAAATCACTATTCAAGAGAACCTGTCATGTTAGGCACGTTGGCCGAACTGCAGATAACATGTTAGGCCTCATTCACACGTCCATGTCCGTGCTCAAATCCGTGAGCCGGTGGTCAGTGATGCATCCGTTAAGCTGTCCGTGTTGCATCCGTGTTTCACTGACACTGAACAGCGGAAAAAATAATTTTCAAAGCATCTATTAATTTTCTTAATGATCCATGAAACACGGATGCAACACATGGCATCCGTGTTGCATCCGTGGTTTTCACGGACCCATAGACTATAATGGACGTGATGGACAGAGCATGCATCTGTGCTAAAAACACTGACCCACGGACCATGCTAAAACACTGATGTCTGATTAAGGACTCATTTACACGACCATTGGTGTCCCGTGCCGTGAACCGTAAATTGCGGTCCGCAATGCACGGGCACCTTCCGTGGGGCAGGCACATGGGGGTCGCTGACCCATTCACTTGAATGAGTCTGCAATCCCTTCGTTACGCAAAAATATAAAGCATGTTCTATCTTTTTGCGGTTCGGAGGCACGGAACGGAACCCCAGAAAGCACTCCGTAGTGCTTCCATAGTGATCCGTTCCGTGCTTCCGTTCCGGACCATTCTGCATCTCTGTATTTGCGGACCCATTGAAAAGAATGAGTCCGCGTCCGTGATGCAGAATGACAACGTAACGGTGCCCGTGTATTGCGGTTCCGCAAATGCGGCCCGCAATACGGGAACAGGACACAAACGGTCGTGTGAATGAGCCCTAAAATGAATGGGGACGTGTGCTGTCCATGGAGAACACATACAGCACACGTCTGTGGAACACGGACGTGTGAATGAGGCTTTATAGAGCAGGAGAAGCTGAGCAGATTATTAATACAGTCCTGATCAAAAGTTTAAGGCCACTTGAAAAATGGCAAAAAATCCTATTTAGCATGGCTGGATCTTAACAAGGTTCCAAGTAGAGCTTCAACATGCAACAAGAAGAAATGGGAGTGAGACAAAACATTTTTTTGAGCATTCAATTTAACGAAAACATCGAATAAACTGAAACAGGCTGTTTTTTAGCTGATCAAAAGTTTAGGATCACACCTCCAAAAAAAAATAAACCCCCCAAAACAGAAATCCAACTTCCAAACATGAACTCAGTAATGAGTAGCTTTGCCGTTATTGTTTATCACTTCATAATTCGTTTCGGCATGCTTGATGCAAGCGTTTCCATGAGGTGAGTGGGAACATTTCTCCAAGTGGTGAAGACGGCCGCACGACGGCCATCTACTGTCTGGAACTGTTGTTCATTTTTGTAAACTTCCCTTGCCATCCATCCCCAAAGGTTCTCAATTGGATTTAGATCAGGAACACGCAGGATGAGCCAAAAGAGTGATGTTATTCTCCTGGAAGAAGTCCCTTGTCCTGCGGGCATTGTGTACTGTAGCGTTGTCCTGTTGAAAAACCCAGTCGTTACCACACAGACGAGGGCCCTCAGTCTTGAGGAATGCTCTCTGCAACATCTGGACATAGCCAGCGGCCGTTTGACGCCCCTGCACTTCCTGAAGCTCCATTGTTCCACTGAAGGAAAAAGCACCCCAGGCCATTATGGCGCCCCCTCCACTGTGGCGCGTAGAAAACATCTCAGGTGGGATCTGCTTGTCATGCCAGTAACGTTGGAAACCATCAGGACCATCAAGGTTACATTTTTTCTCATCAGAGAATAAAACTTTCTTCCACCTTTGAATGTCCCATGTTTGGTGCTCTCTTGCAAAGTCTAAACGAGCAGTTCTGTGGCGTTCAAGGAGACGAGGTCTTTGAAGACGTTTTTTTGTTTTCGAAGCCCTTCAGTCTCAGATGCCGTCTGATGGTTATGGGGCTGCAGTCAGCACCAGTAAGGGCCTTAATTTGGGTCGAGGATCGTCCAGTGTCTTGACGGACAGCCAATTGGATCCTCCAGCTCAAAATTTTTTGGGGTCTTCCACTTGACTTTTTTGTTCCATAACCCTCCATAAGGATCATTTAAGAAATTCTTACTGTGTCCCACCTCAGCAGCGATGGCGCGCTGTGAGAGACCCTGCTTATGCAGTTCAAAAAAGGAGAGTTTTTTTGCCTTTGCCATCACAACGTGTGACTACCTGACAGAAAATGACAATGAATCCACATCTTTGCACAGATTTGGCCTTTTAAAAGGCATGTGGTCCTAAAATTTGGATCAGCTGAAAAACAGCCTGTTTCAGTTTAATCGTTATTTTTAATTAATTGAATGCTCAAAAAATGTTTTGTCTCACTCTCATTTCTTCTTGTTGCATGTTGAAGCTCTACTTGGAACCTTGTTAAGATCCAACAATGTAAAATATGATTTTTTTGCCATTTTTCAAGTGGTCTTAAACTTTTGATCAGGACTGTTTATAGAAGGAGATTTATCAAAACTGGTGTAAAGTAGAGTTGTCACGATACCCAAATTTTAATTCGATTTCGATACCATAAAGTATTGCAATACTCGATACCATTCAATACCACCTGAATAAAATAAAACACCAAAAAACTTGCGTGCATTCCGCATTTTATGAAACGTCCGGCCCATAATTTAACACTCCTATACTATATTTGGGGGGACAAGGTGATTATTATTTTTTTTAACTATTTCCCCCCTTGGGCCTCTTTCACACGAGCGTGACGTATTGGCTCCGGATGCGTTCAGGGAGCGTTCAGTGAAACTCGCACCATTTTGCAAGCAAGTTCAGTCAGTTTTGTATGCGATTGTTTTCAGTTTTGATGCGTTTTTCACGCGTGTGATAAAAATCTGAAGGTTTACAAACAACATCTCTCAGCAACCATCAGTGAAAAACACATTGCATCCCCACTTGCTTCCGGATGCAATGTGTTTTTCACTAAAGCCCCATTCACATCTATGGGGCCAGGGCTGCGTGAAAAAATGCAGAATATAGAACATGCTGCATTTTTCACGCAAAGCAGAACTGATGCGTAAAAAAAAAAACTGCTCATGTACACAGACACATTGAAATGAATGGGTCAGGATTCAGTGCGGGTGCAATGCGTTCAATTCACACATTGCACCATCGCGGAAAATTCGCTTGTGTGAAAGGGGCCTTAGGGGCTAGAACCTGGGATCTTTTAATACCTTGTCCTATTCACCCTAATAGACATCTATTAGGGTGAATAGTACTTCACACTCTCCCTGCTTCCCTGTGCTTTGTGCATACGGCAGCAGGGAACTTACCATGGTAGCCAGGGCTTCAGTAGCGTCCTGGCTGCCATGGTAACTGATCGGAGCCCCAGGATTACACTGCTGGGGCTCCGATCAGAACTGACACTGCACCACCAATGAGGAGGGGGGGGGGGACCTTGCCACCAATGATTGCCACTGCCACCAATAATTTAATACTGGGGAGGTTGGGGGGGCGCACTGCGCCACCAATAAAGATAACTAACGTTTAATACAAATACAGGAGGCGGGTGCAGGCGGCAGAATAACATAGCCAGCTCTCGACCTCTATGACAGGGAGGGGTTAACTGCCGCTGATCGCAGATCCCTGTCATAGAGGTCGGTTGCCGGCAGTGTGATTCTGCCGCCGGCACCCGCCTCCTGTATCTGTATTAATGGTTAAGTTATCTTCATTGGTGGCGCAGTGGCCACAGCCCCTCCCACTCCTCCTCCCCTCTGACTTGTCATTGGTGGCAGCAGCACAGGGGGAGGGAGAGACTGCTTTCTTCTCCCCTGTGCTGCTGTGGGAACATAAATCGCAGCCTAGTATCTGTAAAAGGCAAATCTCAGTATTGAATCGATACCGGTACAAAAATATTGATTGGGTATTGATAATTCGATACCCGGTGCAACCGTAGTGTAAAGTAGAACTGTCCTAGTTGCCCATAGCAACCAATCAGATACCACCTTTCATTTTTCAGAACTACTTTGGGAAATGAAAGGTGGAAGCTGATTGGTTGCTATGGGCAACTAAGTCAGTTTTCCTTTACACCAGTTTTGATAAATTTCCCCTATAGTTTTACTCGAGAGGTGTATGGAGTGGGGTTATCAGCTGATCCCACTACATATGTGTTGGGTGCCGGTTGTGTATTAAAAGCCGGCTCAAATAGCCCAGATTGGAGATAACTCTGATGCCACAGACTATATCGACCGTGTGATCGGATTGGTTAGACAGAAGGGTGCAGGGGGCTCCTTCAGCCCTGCGATCGTAGCCCTGCGGTGAAATTATGGCACTATGATTGTTTTCTATGACAATCTGGGGCCTTGTGAAGGCTCCTAAGTCTGTCATAGTGAGCCACCTGCAAAGCCTCGCTCAAGGCACGGCCTGACAAGCATCCTCTTAGAATCCCATAGATTCCAATAGTATTCTATTGCAGTCTACTGCAAACGATCAGAAGTTCGCATATTCGAATTCCCCTAATTCCCACTTAAAAAGGCTCTGTCGCCAAGATTAACCCTAAAAAAAAAGGGCTCATCATGCTGATTAAGGCCTAGTTCACACTTCAGTATTTGGTCAGTGATTTCGATCTGTGATTTTCAGCCAAAACAAGGTGCGGGTCCAAAACACAGAACAGGTGCAGATCTTTCCATTCTACCTTATCAATGGAGGCTCCATTCCTTATTTTGGTTTAAAAATCACTGATTGAAATCACTGAAGTGTGAACTAGGCCTAAAACAATACCTTTCTTTTGTCTGTATGATAAATAGCTGCATCGAAATCAGTGTTTTGTTTATAAGCCAATGAGCAATTGGAGCACCAGGAAGTGGGGCTGAATCGTTTGAGCACCGCTATGTAACACCCACTATGCTCTGCACACTTCCCCTTCCCCTTGATTGACAGGGCTAGACATGCTGTGTGCTAGAGCTGTGCTAGCAATATCATATTCCATACACTATAGCAGGGGTGGCCAACCTTACAGACACAAAGAGCCAGAAAAAAAAAATCGTATGACTGCCCAGATCCACAAGCTATCCGTTTACACAAATATGCGTGCACACGACAGTATTACTGCAATTGAGTTATCAAGCATTTAAAAGTGCATTTAAACCACCTTTCCTACCTGTATTGTAGACAGCTTTAGTGAGACTTCTGGCAATCTTTGTTTTTCACAATATGTTTCAAGGTTTCTTAAATGACACCCTTATGCTCAGATGACCGCCCCATGCACAGATGACACCCCATGCACAGATGACCGCCCCATACACAGATGACCGCCCCATTCTCAGATGACCGCCTTATACTCAGATGACCGCCTTATGCTCAGATGACTGCTCAATGCTCAGATGGCCCCCCCATGCTCAGATGACCGCCCCATACTCAGATGACCGCCCCATGCTCAGATGACCGCCTTATGCTCAGATGACCGCCTTATACTCGGATGACCGCTCTATGCTCAGATGACCGCCTAATGCTCAGATGGCCGCCCTATGCTAAGATCACCGCCCCATGCTCAGATGACCACCTTATGCTCAGATGACCGCCCCATGCTCAGATGACCGCCCCATGCTCAGATGACCGCCCCATGCTCAGATGACCGCCCCATGCTCAGATGACCGCCCTATGCTCAGATTGCTCAGATGACCGTCTCATGCTCAGATGACCGCCTTATGCTCAGGTGACCACTCTATGCTCAGATGACCGCCCCATGCTCAGATGACCGCCCCATGCTCAGATGACCGACTTATGCTCAGATGACTGCCCAAATGCTCAGATGACCGCCCATGCTTAGACGACCGCCCATATGCTCAAACACACTTGGTGTGCTGGGCAGTGGCACCTGTGAAAAAAAAGGCAGAGCAGCAGTGGCAGAGAGACTGAAATGGCTGCTGCTGGCCTCAGTCAGATTAGAGCCAAAGCTGCAGAGTGGCTGTAATCAGACACTAAAATGGCTGCTGCTGGCCTCAGTGAGTCTCTCTGCTACTGCTGCTCGGAGTGCCCACTGCCCTGCTGTCCACCATTAACATTCGATAAAATTTACTATGGAGCTGGAAGCAGGTCCTCCTTGCTTGCTGCGCCACTTCTTGCCACCCCCATAGACCCAGCCTGCGGTCTGATGAATCTGGCTACTGGGCTGGCACTGAGAAGACTGGGGGCAGGCTTTAGGTCACACACAAACACACTCACAGATGGGGGTGTAGGGCCGTGGGCGGGCACACCGGCGGCTGGTGGCGGGGATAAGCACTGCAGCTTCGCCTTCTCTGCCGGAGGAGGAGGCGGAGCTGCAGTGGGTGACTGAGTCACGTGCCCGCTCTCGGCGCTCTGAATTCTCTCCACTCTTCCGCCTCGTTCCAGCCTTCCACCGCTTCACTTACGCGCTGCAGAGAGGAGAGTAATCGCTGGCCGCACCGCTCCCCTGCGAGCCGCAAATGAAGGCGCGAGGAGCCGCGGGTTGGCCACCCCTGCACTATAGCTTCACCACACTGAGATCTGCTCAGAAAGCGAAGCTACATATTACTGCTTTATTTACAGGCACAATGTATGATACCAGTTATATGTAATAGCTTATAAGTCTAGAAAAAACCTATATCTCCACGTTGTGATGCTATGGCTTAGTGGTATAGTGAATAAATAAATTTGAAGGGGGTCGGCACTCCAATTTCAGAATTACTCTGAGAATCAATTTATTTAAAGAGGACCTTTCACCGATTATTACACTATGAACTAAGTATACAGACATGTAGAGCGGCGCCCGGGGATCTCCCTGCACTTACTATTATCCCTGGGCGCCGCTCCGTTCTCCTGCTATGTCCTCCGGTATCTTTACTCACTAAGTTATAGTAGGCGGAGATTCCAGTCACTAAGTTATGGTAGGCGGAGTCTGCCCTTGTTCTGCTCTAGCGCTGGCCAATCGCAGCGCAGAGCTCACAGCCTGGCAGGTTATTTTCTCCCAGGCTGTGAGCTCTGCAATGCGATTGGCCAGCGCTACAGAAGAACAAGGGCAGACTCCGCCTACCATAACTTAGGGAACGAAGATACCGGAGGGCATAACGGGAGAACGGAGCGGCGCCCAGGGATAACAGTAAGTGCAGTGAGATCCCCGGGCGCCGCTCTCCATGTCTGTATAGTTAGTTCATAGTGTAATAATCGGTGAAAGGTCCTCTTTAAGCTGAATACATCAAATAAATCTATGAAAGACAGTAAAAATCAATAAAAAAAACATCAATAAGAATCCACCAATATACGCCCATATATGATACTCAGAGTAGTGATTATATTTCTACAAGTCCATCCAATTTACACGGTGTCCAGATTATATTTTTCGCAACAAGACACCATATTCAAATGGATATATCACATCTCCATGTTTCTTTACATAACACGAAGTGGCATCTATCACATTGAAGTATTATCGCAGTAATGGGTCCAGTTGGGTCCATAAATATTGGGACATCGACACAATTCTAACATTTTTGGCTCTATACACCACCACAATGGATTTGAAATGAAACAAACAAGATGTGCTTTACCTGCAGACTGTCTGCTTTAATTTGATGGTATTTACATCCAAATCAGGTGAACGGTGCAGGAATTACAACAGTTTGCATATGTGCCTCCCACTTGTTAAGGGACCAAAAGTAATGGGACAGAATAATAATCATAAATCAAACTTTCACTTTTTAATACTTGGTTGCAAATCCTTTGCAGTCAATTACAGCCTGAAGTCTGGAACGCATAGACATCACCAGACGCTGGGTTTCATCCCTGGTGATGCTCTGCCAGGCCTCTACTGCAACTGTCTTCAGTTCCTGCTTGTTCTTGGGGCATTTTCCCTTCAGTTTTGTCTTCAGCAAGTGAAATCCATGCTCAATCGGATTCAGGTCCGGTGATTGACTTGGCCATTGCATAACATTCCACTTCTTTCCCTTAAAAACTCTTTGGTTGCTTTTGCAGTATGCTTTGGGTCATTGTCCATCTGCACTGTGAAGCGCCGTCCAATGAGTTCTGAAGCATTTGGCTGAATATGAGCAGATAATATTGCCCGAAACACTTCAGAATTCATCCTGCTGCTTTTGTCAGCAGTCACATCATCAATAAATACAAGAGAACCAGTTCCATTGGCAGCCATACATGCCCCCGCCATGACACTACCACCACCATGCTTCACTGATGAGGTGGTATGCTTAGGATCATGAGCAGTTCCTTTCCTTCTCCATACTCTTCTCTTCCCATCACTCTGGTACAAGTAGAGTTGTTGCGATACCAATTTTTTAATTCGGTTTCGATACCATGAAAAAGTATTGCGATACTCGATACCATTCGGTACCACGCGGAAAAAAAAAAGCCACGTGCATTCTGCATTTTAAAAAATGGCGAATCGCACAGTTTTTATTATTTTTTTCTGTTCCGGCGTTGACCGCATAGATTTTTTTTATATTTTAATAGTTTGGACTTTTCTGACGTGGCGATATGTAATATGTTTATTATTTATACATTTTATATGTGAAATTGGGAAAGAGGGTGATTCTTACTTAATATTTATTTTTTGTTATTTATTTATTTTTTGTTAATTTTTTTACACTTTTTATTTATTAACTATTTCCCCCTTAGGGGCCAGAACCTGGAATTTTTTTCATCCCTTGTCCTATTCACCCTGATAGAGCTCTATCAGGGTGAATAGGACCTCACACTGTCCCTGCTGCCCTGTGCTCTGTGCACACAGCATCAGGGATGTTACCATGGCAGCCAGGGCTTCAGTAGCGTCCCGGCTGCCATGGTAACCGATCGGAGCCCCAGGATTACACAGCTGGGGCTCCGATCAGAAGCTGCCACTGCACCACCAATGAGGGGGAGGGGAGAGGACCCTGTGCCAACTGCCACCAATGATTTTAATACTGGGGGGGTTGAGAGGGGCCTGTGCACTGTGCCACCAATGATTTTAATAGGGTGGGAGGTTGAGGGGGGGGGGGGATGCACTGCGCCACCAATGATAGTTACCCCTTAATACAGGAGGCGTGTACTGGCAGATCAGCGGCAGTTAACCCCTCAGGTGTTGACTTTGACACACATATACCTACCTCCTAGAGAGTGTTCTTGATCTGGCCAACTGTTGTGAAGGGTGTTTTCTTCACCAGGAAAAGAATTCTTCGGTCATCCACCACAGTTGTTTTCCGTGGTCTTCTGGGTCTTTTGGTGTTGCTGAGCTCACCGCTGCGTTCCTTCTTTTTAAGAATGTTCTAAACAGTTGTTTTGGCCAGGCCTAATGTTTTTGCTATCTCTCTGATGGGTTTGTTTTGTTTTTTTCAGCCTAATGATGGCTTGCTTCACTGATAGTGACAACTCTTTGGATCTCATCTTGAGAGTTGACAGCAACAGATTCCAAATGCAAACAGCACACTGGAAATGAACTCTGGACCTTTTATCTGCTCATTGTAATTGGGATAATGAGGGAATAACACACACCTGGCCATGGAACAGCTGAGAAGCCAATTGTCCCATTACTTTTGGTCCCTTAACAAGTGGGAGGCACATATGCAAACTGATGTAATTCCTACACCGTTCACCTGATTTGGATGTAAATACCCTCAAATTAAAGCAGACAGTCTGCAGTTAAATCACATCTTGTTTGTTTAATTTCAAATCCATTGTGGTGGTGTATAGAGCCAAAAATGTTAGAATTGTGTTGATGTCCCAATATTTATGGACCTGACTCTATATACCACCTGATATTGCCTGTTATTTACAGATAATGATATTTAATGTCCGATTCTTATGCACATATATACTGTCCCTTTAATTTCTTAGGGTAAAGTAGATTGTGGTATATCCTCTATTACGAACTTGTTGCGTTCACTAGAGATATAGGAATGGCTTGTCACGCTTTGGGGATCATTCCCTTGTGTTGCCCCATATAAATGATTACAAAATGTCAACCAAAAATTGACGATCAAAAACACACTTGCCGGTTGTACGCAGACTTAGGGTCCATTCACACGTCCGTTTTGGTGTTCCGCATCCGTTCCGATTAAAAACGGAACGTTATGCGGATCCATTCATTTTCAATGGAATCCGCAAATAATCCGAGAGCACTCATGGTGCTCTCCGATTCCGTTCCGTGGGTTCCGTTATTCGGATCCTGGAAAAAAAATATACCCTGTCCTACTATTTGTCCGATTTTGCGTTCCGTCATCCCATTCTAGTCAATGGATCCGTCAAAAAATCGGATGACATGCTAAAAGCATCCTCATGTCATCCAGATTTTCGGATCCGCAAAAAACAGGAACGTTTATCTGGAAAGGTAAAAATACTGACGTGTGAATGCACCCTTAGCTGTATTAGTTGTGTTAGTTACCGCCACACTTTCCATACATGGATTAGTTCAATTATCCTACTCACGGTTGTACAGTCAGGGGATCGGAGTCTCGGTGCCTGCCGTGGCATCCCACGTGGTTGTCGGCACTACTGTCTTACCCCCGACTCTCCTCTCCCGCCTTTAGGTCCGTCTACAGCGACACTGCTCTTGCGCTTGAGACAAGCAGCTAGTTTGATTAAAAGAGGCGCTGTCAGCGTTTCACGTGTGGAGGTCAGCCGTCCGCTTTTAACTCTGAGTAGATACAATACTGGAGCTCTCCTTTAGGAAAAATTATAGTTGGAAGTCCATGATTGTACATCAGACGCGTTTCGGAACATTTACACTGTTCCTTCCTCAGTGGTCAAACCCCCATGTAATCGGTCACAACTTTGAATACTCTATGGATTCCTGCTCTGTTCAGATCCTAATAAAAACTGGGATGGATTGTGTTGATTTTTCATTTTAGATGAAATTATTATTTTTTTTTTTACGTCTCTCCCTCCCACTTCGGGGCTACTGTATTCACTTATAGTATAAACAAAGGTTCACAATTATAAAATGGTAGGTAAATTTATATATAGAATCCAATATATCAAACCCCTACCTTTATTGCGATTTTCTTTCTGTCCTCAGTAGATCCCAAAATAAGTAGATGATGAACATATTCTTCTATATATGAGTTGCTTCCCCATACATACAAGAATATACAAAATACCAAGGGACCTATGTCAATTAGGAGATACCCTCTAACATATGGATATTGTTCTTAAAAAAACTCTCAGAAGAGGGTTGCGGTACTAATGCGGTTTTTGTGCGATTTTTATGTCCACATGAAGTTGTAAATTGTATCGTTGTATTGAATCTTTCCAATGAAAGTTCATCTTTATCTAATGTATATTTCTTCTCCTCTAAAGGGGTTTCAGGAGTGGAAATAATTAGATAATTGAACTAATCCGTGTGTGGAAAGTGTGGCGGTACCGAGCACAACTAATACAGCTAAGGCCTCATGCACACAACAGTTTTGCGACTCGGGTGCGGACCCTTTCACTTCAATGGGGCCGCAAAAGATGCGGACAGCACTCGGTGTGCAGTCCGCATCCGTTTCCCCGCAAAAAAAATATAGCATGTCCTATTCTTGTCCGTTTTGCGGACAAGAATATGCATTTCTACAATGGGCCGCCCGTTCCGTTCTTCAAATTGCGGAACGCACACGGGCGGCTTCCGTTTTTTGCAGGTCCGCGGTTTGCAGACCGCAAAAAAACTGAACGGTCGTGTGCATGAGGCCTAAGTCTGCTTACAACCGGCAAGTGTTCTTGATTGTCAATTTTTGGTGGACATTTTATGATAATTTATATGGGGCAACACAAGGGAATGATCCCCAAAGCGTGACAAGCCATTCCTATATCTCTAGTGAACGCGACAAGTTGGTAATAGAGGATATGCCACAATCTACTTTACCCTCAGAAATTAAAGGGACAGTATATGTGTGTGCATAAGAATCAGACATTAAATATCATTATCCGTAAATAACAGGCAATATCGGGTGGTATATAATTATGATATAATTACGATAATACTTCAATGTGATAGATGCCACTTAGTGTTATGTAAAGAAACATGGAGATATGATATATATCCAATTGAATATGGTGTCTTGTTGCGCAAAATATAATCTGGACACCGTGTAAATTGGATGGACTTGTAGAAATATAATCACTGCTCTGAGTATCATATATGGGCGGATATTGGTGGATTTTTTTATTGATTTCTTTTGAAATTCTTTTTATTAAAATTTTTATTTTTATTGATATTTTTATTGTCTTTCAAAGATTTATTTGATGTATTCAGCTTAAATGAATTGATTCTCGGAGTGATTCTTAAATTGGAGTGCCGACCCCCTTCAAATTTATTTATTCACTTTTGTTCTATTGAAACAGGGTGAGTCCCAGAGGTCAGTGCACCCTTTCCATATAGTGTATGGGACCACCCGACTCTATGCAGTATATATTAGGCTTCCTGCACACAAACGTGTGCGCCCCGTGGTCGTGCTGCGGCCGCAATGCATGAACACTATGCGTGGGGCAGCGGATCGCGGACCCATTCACTTTAATGGGTCCGCGATCCGGCCGTTCCACAAAAAGATAGGACATGTTCTATCTTTTTGCGGAGCGGAAGTACGGGACGAAACCCGATGAAAGCACTCCGTAGTGCTCCCGTAGGGTTCCGCTCCGTGCTTCCGTTCCGCACCATTCCGCATCTCCGGATTTGCGGACCCATTAAAGTGAATGGGTCCTCATCCGTGATGCGGAATGCACACGGAACGGTGCCCGTGTATTGCGAATCCGCAAATGCGGTTCGCAATACGGCAACAGGACACCTACGGTTGTGTGCAGGAGGCCTTAGTGTTATAGTGGTTTACCCTCCATGTAGAGATCCTAGGATCAAGTCCCAGAAGAGAGATACATTTTCTTTCTGTTATTTTTTTTCTCTTATTCAAACTCATATTAAAAGGCTATGCTATAATAAATAATATATAATCATATAATAATAATAATAATAATAAGGCCTTACTATATTGAGAATAGTGTTTTTTTTTTTTTCTAAAACCTATTATATTATATTGCACAATATACGATTATAAAGAAACCCGTAATATGCATTGGCTTTGAAAAAAACTATTATTCTCAAGATAATAAGGACATAGACTTTTATAAGGATAAATGCGGAAGAAAAAAAAATATCTGAAGAAAAAAATGTTAATGTCTCTCCCAAGATTCAAACCCGGGATCTCTACATGTAAGGCTCCATTCACACGTCCGTGGTGTGTTGCGGACCCGCAAATTGCACATCCGCAATACACCCGGCCGGCACCCTTATAGAAATGCCTATTCTTGTCCGCAGCTGCGGACAAGTATAGGACATGTTCTATCTTTTGCGGAGCTGCGGACCCGAAGATCGGGGCTGCGCTCCGCAAATGCGGATGTAGACAGCAGACTGTGTGCTGTCCGCATCCATTCCGTCTCCATAGAAAATGAATGGGTCCGCACCCGTTCCGCAAAATTGCGGAACGGATGCGGACCCATTTGCGGACGTGTGAATGGAGCCTAAAACGAATCGCTTAATAAAGGGGTTGTCTCACTTCAGTAAGTGGCATTTATCATGTAGAGAAAGTTATTACAAGGCACTTACTAATGTAATGTCCTTGTCCATATTGCTTCCTTTGCTGGCTGGATTCATTTTTCCATCACATTATACACTGCTCGTTTCCATGGTTACAGATCGCCCTGCAATCTATCAGTGGTGGTCGTGCTGGCACAATACAGGAAAAAGCACCAGCCTATGTGCGCTCCCATGGTCCCGGCCACCAGAGACTGACGCTTTTTCCTATAGTGTGCAAGCACAGCCACCGCTGATGGATTAATGGGCGGTCTCTAACCATGGAAACGAGCAGTGTATAATGTGATGGAAAAATGAATCCAGCCAGCAAAGGAAGCAATATGGACAATCACAATACATTAGTAAGTGCCTTGTATTAACTTTCTTTACGAGATAAATGCCATTCGCTGAAGTGAGACAACCCCTTTAACCTCCACTATAGCATTACCACATGAACAGCTTTGTCTTCCCCATGCCTATAAGCCATCTCATTTTACTTGTGTCTTTATAATCCTATTTTGTGCTTGTGAATACAGCAGTAATATGTAGATTCCTTTTCTGAGCAGATGTCAGTGTGGTGAAGCTATAGTACATAGTGTATATGGTATTTACATGCTAGCACACAGCTCTTGGACAAGGCTCTGCCCTCAGCCTGATGGTGAGTCCTGTCAGTCAATGGGAGGGGGCGTGTGCAGAGCACAGGGGGTGTTACACAGCGGTGCTCCGACGAATCAGTCCCGCCTCCGAGTGCTCCAAATTCTGATTTGCATATGAATAAAAACCCTGATTTCTCTGCAGCTGTTTATGGTACAGACAAAAGAAAGGTATGGTTTTAATCAGCACGATGAGCCCCACCAGCCAGTATGCCTGGTTTAATAGGGTTGATCCTGGTGACCGAGCCTCTTTAATTTTTATGCAACCGTAAATGATGCTATTAGAAAGTACAACTTGTTCGCAGCAAATAAGCCCTCATAAGGCTGTGTGAACGGAAAAACAAAAAAAGTTATGACTCTGGGAAGGCAGGGAGTGAAAAACGAAAATGTAAAAACAGAAAATTGCAAGGTCCTCTGAGAGTAGAACCAGGATTATGATTTCCGATCTCTTGGGGGAAAAAAAGCAGGATAAACCGCCATGTCTGCATGCATCATAATTAACTTAATGAATGCTTAACAAGCTTTTTTAAATGTAACTTCGTTGTATGTGACCCAGGTAATTGGCCACTTCATGTTTACTGTAGGTTTCAAGGAAATAAACTATGTAAGGTAATGACGGAGATGGAGAATAAAGAGCAAAAACCGTATGCTCGAGAGCCTTTTCATGCTGCAATTATTCCATTACATGTAATGCTTTAATCGATTTTATCCTGTAGTGGAACCTATTAATCCTCTTATAAGAAGATTATTTACATTGTTCACATTTCTCATTCACTTTTACAGAGCTCGTTGTTGTAGCTTTTAGGGACAGAGCAACTGACGAATGTCCTTTTTGTATGTAAGAATTTTACTACGTTTATATGATACATTGTAGGGCTATACACTACTTCTCATTGTATGACAGTAGCGGAGATGTGCAAGTCATGATGGGGGTCACTCCTACGTCGATCCGAATTTCAGGATCATACTTACCTCATCCATTTGCTCACGACGGGCCGGCCGCCGCCATCTTGCTTGAAGATCTCGCATGAAATCCTATGTGCGGTGGCTTATGACGTCACCACAGGCGGCGTGAGATTTCGCGCCAGATCTTCAAGCAAGATGGCGCCGGCCAGCCCGTCATGAGCAAATGGATCAGGTAAGCATGATTACTTTCACACCTGAGTTCGGTGCGGATCCGTCTTGTATCCGCACAGACGGATCCGCACCGATAATGCAAACGCTTGTATCCGTTTGCATTATTCATAAAAAAAAAGTCTAAGGCTGGGTTCACACGGGCGTTGCGGGAAAATGTGCGGGTGCGTTGCGGGAACACCCGCGATTTTGCCGCGCGAGTGCAAAACATTGTAATGCGTTTTGCACTCGCGTGAGAAAAATCGCGCATGTTTGGTACCCAAACCCGAACTTCTTCACAGAAGTTCGGGCTTGGGATCGGTGTTCTGTAGATTGTATTATTTTCCCTTATAACATGGTTATAAGGGAAAATAATAGCATTCTGAATACAGAATGCATAGTAAACTAGCGCTGGAGGGGTTAAAAAATAATAATAATAATTTAACTCACCTTAGTCCACTTGATCGCGGCCCGGGATCTCCTTCTGTCTCCTTTGTTGAACAGGACCTTTGATGACGTCACTCCGGTCATCACATGATCCATCACCATTACAAACTGGTACAGAAGGAGAGAGGGCCCTGCCCGTGGGGGCTTACAATCTACGAGGATGGAGGAAGGACACAGTAGCTGAGGTATCATCTCTAGTGGTGGGTCCTTTGGGCAAGTTCTACCTTTCCCCTCCTTTTGCCAATGTTAGAATTGTCAACATCGCTGGACATACTTTTTTCTTTTTCTTTTTTTTACATAAACCCCACCCTGTGTGCCCCTATAATAACAGCCAGACTGCTTTAATTCAAGGGGTTTTCCGAGATTTTTTAACTGATGACCTATTGCCTGTGCCATTTTATTTGTTTAGGGGATGCCCCTTGAAGTATAAACCTGTAAAAAAAAAAAAAAAAAAAGGGTTACCATGTTTGGTGTGGAGAAGCCTGACTGACCTGCATAAAGCTATGAAATGAATATATCTACTACATACTAGGGGTGGGCGATATAAACTATATAAATCTGGCCAACGATAGAAATTTTGTTTATATCGCCATATCGCCATATCGCAGTAGAACATGGCATGCGCCGCTCTCGGCACTCACCATGTTCTCCTGAGTCGGCACAGTTGAGAAGGAGAGAGTCCCTCCTTCCCCACTGTGTGCGGCTGCCGCTGACCACCAATGAGAACAGACTAGGAGGAGGAGGGGAGGAACTGTAGCCACTGTGCCACCAATGAGAACAGAGAGGAGGAGGGGAGGGACTGAATACAAACGTAGCTACCTGCATATGCCGGCCATATCCCATACCCGGCCTCTATTACTGCGCACCGTGATCTGCCGCAATTAACCCCTCAGGTCCTGAGGGGTTAATTGCGGCGGATCACGGCGCGCAGTAATAGAAGCCGGGTATGGGATATGGCCGGCATATGCAGGTAGCTACGTTTGTATTCAGGCATATTAACTGTATTCATTGGTGGCGCAGTGGCCACAGCCCCTCCCTTCTACTCCCCCCTTCGAAGTATTACATTAATTGCGGGCCCCCCCTCTTCCACATGATTAAATAATTGGTGGCAGTGGCCCCAGGGTGGTAGCTTCTCATCGGATCCCCAGCAGTGTAATCGCGGGGCTCCGATCGGTTACCATGGCAACCAGGACGCTACTGAAGCCCTGGCTGCCATAGTCGGCTCCCTGCTGCTGTGCGCACAAAGCACAGGGCAGCAGGGACAGTGTGAGGTCCTATTCATCCTGATAGAGATCTATTAGGGTGAATAGGACAAGGGATTAAAAGATCCCAGGTTCTAGTCCCTAAGGGGGGCTAATAGTTAATAAAATCTATATTGCGATATAATTTTAAGCATGTGCGATATGCGATATATATCGCAATATATTCTATATTTCGAGGGGGGGGTAAACTTTTTTACTATGCACAGAGCAGCAGGGAGAGTGTGAGGTCCTATTAGGACAAGGGTTCTAGCCCCTAAGGAGGCTAATAGTTTTTAAATAAAAAGTAAAAAAAAAAAAAAAGTTTGCCCCCCCCTCGAAATATAGAATATATTGCGATATATATCGCATATCGCACATGCTTAAAATTATATCGCAATATAGATTTTAGGCCATATCGCCCATCCCTACTACATACTGTATAATTATTCTACATATTGGATCCATCTTCCACTGACATTAGGTTAAATGTACAGGCCAGTCTATTTCAGGATGTGCCTCTCTGGTGCCATCTTTGGTGGTGTTGGATGGGAAGGGTTGCGAAGAGAAGCATACTTCCTGCCTCCCGGCACTAGCACCTGGCTCCTGTGCTCCATGGCCTCTTCTGCTTCGCTGGGCTCTCTTGATGTAATTTTGCTGTTTAACAGCGGTGACCTTCTCCCCTTGCTTCACGTGACCATTTGTCATGCAGAAGTAACCTGGGTCCTTTGCAGCAAAGTCCATCCGGCCTCACAGTGGGCTCTGGTGAAGAACCTAAGGGTAGCCTTAGCTTCCTACCCAGAGTGGTTGCAGTTCTGGGGTCACTGTCTGTGGTCTGGACGGTGACCCTAGTACTTTCTAACATCCGCATTGATCAAATGTCGTCAGATCACATATAGCCACCTGTTGTCCTTTGTCATACTAGGTATCGCAAGTGAAATCAGTTATTACTAGTTCTTATGAATAAGGATCCCTTCGCTTTGGAGAATTTTTACTGAACATGTAGATGGGTCAATGAGCCTTTAGTATCTTTGGCATATCAGAGATTTTGGGTTGATACCTTCTATTACAAGCTACCTCAAGCCAAAGTACAGGGATTTCACCCTGTCCTTGTTTGCTGGAATGAATAATATATAGTTGAGACAGAGGAGTATATGCAGCCAATTTTTGGTATCTCTGCAGATACTTATGTGGTTATTACTCATGTAACCACCAGATTCTTGTAGGTCTCCGCTAATGTGTTTATGAGACTGTGTTCTCATGTCGATGAGCAATAGTTTCATTGAGGAAGTCATAGGAGTCTTGAGGTTTGACACCTGCTGTGTACAGCAAATTTTGATTAGATGCATCTGGTCAGAGGTTCTGATTTGTGTTACAGTTTATCGTTTCTGGTTAATTTAGTTTATCTTTGCGCTGTAAATGACCACTGCTAACATGATGCTATTTTTCCATGTCGGCGAAGCTTATTGTTATTGGGTCATTCATGATTCTTGACTCCAAAATCCAGTTTGGACAATGATTTCAATAAGACCATCAAATTTTTTTTGGAAGTCTGTACTATTAGACTGGTTTTCCACATTCATGTTTTTAATGCAGTTTTTAAAGCCTAAGCCTGGAAACAGAGGACACATATAAAGGAAAAACTGAGGGGGTAATTTATTAACTTACTTGAAATATGCCTATATTAGGCGTTTTTCAGGCACAGATAGCAACAAAATGGTTAGTTGCGCCGTAATCTGTGATCATTTTTTTTTTGTTCCCGCTAGGAACAAAAAAGAGTGCTTGTTGGGGGGTGGGCAGGCCCATCTCATCTCATCTCATCCATCATTTTCTACGCCTGTTTTAGGTGTAGAGAAATGGTCTAAATGTAAGACAGCGCGGAAGCAATGTTACATTTAGAACTGGCGGAGGACCTGCTGAAGTTATGGAGAGGCCGGCGCCGATCCATTGCCAGCGATGGGGCTTTATTAAGACCGGCCTCTTAATAAATGTCCCCCTGAGTCTTCTCCTCTTTTTGAATACTTCAAAAACTGCATAAAAAATCCTGATCATGGAAACCCTACATAAGGCCTCCTGCACATGACCCTATCCATTTTACGGTCCGCAAAATACAGATGCAGTTCGTGTACATACCACATTTTTCACAGAACCCGCCGCAAAACAGACAAAAATAGGACAGGTTCTATCATTTGTGGCCCGGCCCCATGGATGCGGACAGCACACGGATGATATTCGCGTGGTGTCCGCATCCGTATGTCCGTTTAGTAGTGCCTGCAAAAATATAGAACCTGTCTGTCACGGCAGACAGGATACAAGATACACAGGATATAACAAACAAGTGTCTAGGCAAGAAGCTGGGGAAAGGGGTCACCTCCTGACAAATGCTTAACAGCTCTCCCTAGACTTCTATGCCCACATTCAGACCCTGAAGGTGGGAATGAATGTGTCCTCGTGCCTGGGCTGAAGATTCCCTAGAATCCCTAAGATGGTGAAAGAGGGAAAGAGGTAGCCTGCTCCCTCAGGACCTGGAGGGGGGCAGGCATCTCTCTAACAGCCTAGACAGACAACCACAATAAAACAAAACCAACTTATCTTTTGCTGAGCAGGAACAGCCAATCCTTCCTTCCTCAGAGCCAGACAGAAGCTATAACCTGCACAGGACACTGGGAGTGGGCGTAATTTAAACTCTTACCAATGACCCCACCCAGTGCACCTGAAGGGAGGCGGATACAGCTCCACTCCAAAACAATAACAAAAGGCTACACATGTGCTGCTAACCTAGCAGACCTCCGCACATGACCTGAGCAGGGCATGACACTGTCCTATTCTTAACCACATTACGGACAAGGATAGGACTGTTCTATTATGACCCAGACGTTCTGTTCCGCAAAATGCAGAACGCACGCGACCAGTGTCCGTGTTTTGCAGATCCGCAATTTGCAGACCACAAAACAAGCAACAGTCGTGTGCATGAGCCCTAAAAGAGGTTGGCCACTTTAACATAACTTTCATACACATGCTGTAAACAAGAAAATAAACCCGGTAGGTCAGCCTCATCCCCCGACGTTCAGTGCTGTCTGCTTATTTAACATAGTACTACCCTCCGCTCCTAACTTAGCCACTAATGGAACTAGGGTTGTAGCGGGTATCGAATTATCGATACCCAGTTGATACTTTTGTACCGGTATCGATTCTATACCAGGATTTGACATTTACCGATACTGCGCAGCCTAGTATCAGAGAACATGGAGCACGCTGCTCTCAGCGTGTGCCATGTTCTCCTCAGCAGCACAGGGGAGAAGGAGTATCTCCCCTCTGTGCCGCTGCTGCCGCCAATAAGAGGAGAGAGGGGCGGAGAAGGGGAGGGGCTGTGGCTACTCCGCCACCAATGATGATAATTCACCCATTAATACAAATATAGGTGGTGGGTGCCGGCGGCAGAGTCACATAGCCAGCACCCAACCTCTATGACAGGGCGCTGCGATCCGTGGCAGTTAACCCCTCAGGTGTGGCCACCTCCTGTATTTGTATTAAAAGGTTACTTATCTTCATTGGTGGCGCAGTGCCCCGCCCCTTTTCCCAGTACTAAAAACATTGGTGGCGCAGTGCCCCCCCCCCAACATCCCCAATATTAAATTATTGGTAGCAGGGTCTCCTCCCCCTCCTCATTGGTGGCAGTGGCAATTCTGATCGGAGCCCCAGCAGTGTAATCCTGGGACTCCGATCGGTTACCATGGTAGCCAGGACGCTACTGAAGCCCTGGCTGCCATAGTCAGCTCCCTGCTGCTGTGTGCACAAAGCACAGGGCAGCAGGGACAGTGTGAGGTCCTATTCATCCTGATAGAGATCTATTAGGGTGAATAGGACAAGGGATTAAAAGATCCCAGGTTCTAGTCCCTAAGGGGGGCTAATAGTTAATAAATAAAAAGTAAAAAAAAAAAAACACCAAAATATTAAGTTTAAATCACCCCCTTTCACAATTTTACATATAAAATATATAAACAATAAATAAATAAATAAACATATTACATATCGACACGCCCATAAAAGTGCGAACTATTAAAATATCAAAAATATCTCCTATGCGGTAAACGCCGTAACAGAAAAAAAAGAAATAAAAACCGTGCGATTCGCCATTTTTTAGTCACCTTGTCCCCCCAAAAAATAGGATCGGACTGTTCGATTATGGGCCGGACAGTCCATAAAATGTGGAATGCACGCTGCTTTTTTTGTGTCTTAATTTTTTCATGTTTTATCGAATGGTATCGAGTATCGCAATACTTTTTTATGGTATCGAAATCGAATCAAAATTTCACAACAACCCTAAATGGAATGGCACATGACCCGATCTGACCATCCAGCCTGTGCTAGTATCCAACAGGGTTACTGGATGGAGGTTGGGTGGACAGATCTGTGACAGTGCCCCTCCATCAGCAATGTTTGGACCATAGCGCAGGAAAGACAGGGGAGCAGACTACAATGAACAAGGGAGTGGCGTTGCTTTTTTTTCTTTTTTCTTTTTTTTTTATCTCCAAATTGTTTAGTCTTCTAAAAAAAATTATACTGCCTTTGTTTTGTGAAGTAATGGCCCTGGATAAATCCATAGACAAGTCTTTAAAGAGAACCTGTCACCAGGATTTTGTGCATAGAGCTGGGGACATGGGCTGCTAGATGGCTGCTAGCACATCTGCAATACCCAGTCTCCATAGCTCTCTGCGCTTTTATTGTGTTAAAAAAACGTTTTTGATCCATATGCAAATGACCTGATATGTGTCCTGGTCCGGAGATGAGTCCAGCGGAAAGGAGCCCAGCACCGCCCCCGCGTCCTTCGAATCTCCTCCTTGCTGGCTGACGTCACAGAGCTGGAGCGCCGAAATCTCGCGATGCGCGAGCTAGCGCATGCGCAGTGTCAGCATCATGTTCATTCCCTGTGCTGGCATCAGCACAGGGAATGAACTACGCATGCGCTAGCTCGCGCATCGCGAGATTTCGGCACTCCAGCTCTGTGACGTCAGCCAGCAAGGAGGAGATTCGGAGGACGCAGGGCGGTGCTGGGCTCCTTTCCGCTGGACTCATCTCCGGACACAGGACACATATCAGGTTCATTTGCATATGGATCAAAACAGTTTTTTAACACAATAAAATCGCAGAGAGCTATGGGGACTGAATATTGAGGATGTGCTAGCGGCCATCTAGCAGCCCATGTCCCCAGCTCTATGCACAAAATCCTGGTGACAGGTTTCCTTTAATTTGTCCTTTTGACCACGGTGAAGCAATCCTCAGTATGTCTAGCAACTAAGAAGAATATAATGAAGAGGAGGAACTGTGTCTGGCTGTGCTCCCCCTGGTGGTGACTGCAGGCAGCCACAATGTTAACATATACCTCTACAGCTATGTGATCCGAAGCTGATCTGGAAACAAAAACAAACAAAAAAAAAATCAGACCCTACAGGATTTCAGATTTAGTTAGATAAATATACATTTCTTCTAATATTTTTCACAGTTCCAATCTACCATTTTCCGTTTTCTCTCTACACCCATGTTGAGAGGATGACACAAATAAGGGAGCTGGAAGCAGCACAATATTGGATTTGATGCCCCTCCTGTCCTTCATCTTGGAGATAATAGGTTGTCGCTTATGTGAAGCAAATGCAGAGAAATCATTTGTGCAGAATCGCTGTAAATAGGTTTATCACTGAAGCAGCGATTAGATAAACAGGAGGAACGACTGGGGACAAATCGGTAAAACCACCGAACCTAATATGGCTTTACTATCATTGTAATGTAATTCCTAACTATATGCTGCTGATTCCTGCTTGGGTATCTTTTCCAGCAGTTTATATTATTAACTGCAATTATTTAGCATTTATATTTTAATATCATTTTTTGGGGGGGGAAACAGTCAGAGATCTATGTGAGATAATCCTTTTGCAGCACTAGATGGCGCTCTTGCATGCAGGTTACAGTCCTGGCAAGTTTTTGAAATTCCATTCCTAGATTCACCAATTCCTGCATTTCAGCCGAGCTGCTGGGGGAGTTTTCAGCAGGATCTCACACACACCTTTCCCTCCATCGTTCCTGTGAAAGTAGTAGTGAAGCAGGTGATCAGGCACTAAACAAGGCAACGCCTATCTCTAGCTAACAATAAGGGGGCCCCTGATAAAGGGGGGGGGGGGGGGGGGGGGGGGGGGGGGGCCTATTGCTGTTTGTGGTTGACCTGGCAGCCGGTGTTCATTCCCCAGCAGCACCACCTTACGGGAAATAACGCATAACACATTTCCAGTTGTAGTCAATAGGGAGTCGCTGTAAAGCAGGGACGCTCAACCTGCGGCCTTCCAGCTGTTGCAAAACTACAACTCCCAGAATGCCCTAATGGCTATAGGCTGTCCAGGCATGCTGGGAGTTGTAGTTTTGCAACAACTGGAGGGCCGCAGGTTGGTCATCCCTGCTGTGGTTCTCCTGTTGACTCCTATGTACTAGGGGTCATCCTATGGGTAGACTAGTGGGGTTTCTTGTCTTGGTGCATCTACCATCTCTCAGGCAAAGGCCTCTTTCAACACGACCGTATGGCTATTTCAGTGTTTTGCGGTCCCGTTTTTTCACAGATCCGTTGTTCCGTTTTTTTGTTTCCGTTCCGTTTTTCCGTATGGCATATACAGTATACAGGAATTACATAGAAAAAATTGAGCTGGGCATAACATTTTCAATAGATGGTTCCCCAAAAATGGAACGGATACGGAAGACATACGGATGCATTTCCGTGTGTGTTTCATTTTTTTTGCGGACCCATTGACTTGAATGGAGCCACAGAGCGTGATTTGCGGGCAAAATAGGACATGTTCTATCTTTCAACGGAACGGAAAAACGGAAATACGGAAACGGAATGCATACGGAGTACATTCCGTTTTTTTTTTTTGCGGAACCATTGAAATGAATGGTTCCGTATACGGACCATATACGGAACGCAAAAAACGGCCCGCAAAACTGAAAAAAAAATCGGTAGTGTGAAAGAGGCCTAAGGCTACTTTTACACCAGCGTTTTTGCTGGGTTTGGCAGGGTTCAGGCAAAAACCGCTTCCGTTACTGATATACAACCGTCTGCATCCGTTATGAACGGATCCGGTTGTATTATCTTTTAACATAGCCAAGACGGATCCGTCATGAACTCCATTGAAAGTCAATGGGGACGGATCCGTTTTCTATTGTGTCAGAGGAAAACAGATCCATCCCCATTGACTTGCATTGTGGGTCATGACGGCTCCGTTTTTGCTCCGCATCCCAGGACATAAAGCATGCTGCGGTTACTCTTCGGTATGAGAACGGAAAGGAATGCATTTTGGAGCACTTCGTTCTGTTCAGTTACGTTTGTCCACATTGACAATAAATGGGGACAAAACGGAAGCGTTTTTTTCCCCCGGTATTGAGACCCTATGACGGATCTCAATACCGGAAAATATTAACGCTAGGGTGAAAGTAGCCTAACCTTAACGCCTACATCAGAAATGTGTTAGCTCTTTTATCATTTAAAATATACACTGTCTCTAGCAGTTCGTACAGGAGTCCTCGAAACAGCAGAGCCGCACTTGTCTATCTTTCTATGCAGGGTATACGGGGTTTTGGCAAATAATCCTTTATATATACAGTTTGTATATACAGTTTTCCAATTTGTTTTTTAAGATCTCCGCTTGCTGCCATTGAATAGGAACCCTTCATTTTTTACTTCCAGGGGATTAAGCATGTGACAGAGGATAGTTCAGGTTGTAGTTGACTATTTTGGTTGTTTGGCCAAATCACATGAAATAAGTGAAGCAAACCGAGACCCTGCAGGACTACTTTGTAAAGATTTCTGGGCGCGATCACCCTCAAAGACAAAGATGACACTGAGGACCGCCGTTAGGAAAAGTGGCGATGAGTCTTCTTGAGTTGACTTCATGTCCGAGAATTTCCAGGATTTAAACACAAGACAAAACACAAAAGTTGCTGGAAACATTAGTTATAACAATCATTTTAAAGGGGATGTGCACCTTTTTGGGGGGTGGGGGGATGGGGGGTTTCTCCTGTCCCTGGCCTTGGCTGCTCTGCTGTTTTACCAGGATGTAAACTTCCGTTTTGACGCTGCTGCAGCCAATTGCTGCTGCAGTGGTGACCTGCTCCCCTTGTGTGTTATGTCAAATGGCCGTGTGATGCAAGGGGGGAGCAGGTACTGTGTCCTTTAGAAAAGTGGCAGTCACAGCGTAAAAAAAAAAACATTACAAAGGGGGAGCTTATATGGCACATGCAACCATTAGACGCCTTGTAAGAAGGTAGTAAGTCAGGGGAGGACCTCCAAAATTATGGAAGATGATGAGAATTGTTTTAGTGGATGATGGATTCTCAACTAGGAAACCTTTGGGTCGCGGCCTCATGTGTGACATCATTTAGGGACTTTATAAGAGCTGGCAGATCTCCTCTCGCTGATTATTTGGCTCTAGTAATAATGAGCCTAGTATGGAACCGATATGCACCATATACAGCGTTACCATTACTGATTTCGGGAGCGGTTGTCTGCGTAAGCGCATGGCCTGATATCCAACTAAAATAATGACGGCTTAGCAAGGGCCGATTCTAGCCTTTCTGCTGCCTGAGAATGAAAACTGAAATGGCGCCACTATCAGCCCCTCCTTCCGGCCTCACTGTCAGGCCTCCTGCACTTGACCATATCCGTTTGCAGTCCCCGTTTTTTGTTGCCCCATTGTAGAAATTCTCTGCAAAGCGGACAGGAAGATGTTTCTATAATTTGGCGGGCCTGGCTGCACGGATGTGGACAGCAACATGGATTTTAACGGGGTCCACATTCGAACATTGCAAAAATATGCAGATCGGATGCGAAATGAAAAATACGGTTGATTCCTCACTTGTCCATCATCCACCACTCCTGTCATCCTGTACTGTGCCCACTGTTGCTCCCCAATGCCCCCAAATACAATACTGCAGAAATAATAGTGCCATACAGATAATACCCCAAGAGCTCACAGAATGCACTCAATAGTGCCCCCTACAGTACCCCCAATAGCAACCCCATGAGTAGTAATGCCGTTAATATTGTGCCCAACAATAATGCCCCACAGTACCCCCAATATTAATTAAGGCTTCACTTATTAGTGCCCCCAGCAGTAATAAAGCCCTTCTATATCACACATCATTTGTGCCCCCAGTAGGAATAAAAAACCCAGAGTATCCCCAGTATTAGAAAGCCCCAATGCAGTGCCACCTGTGGTTATAATGACCTACTATATGTACCCTTTATTATAATGCCCCTATTATAGTGCCAGTGCATCTAAAGAGACCCCCTGTAGTGCCCATTTATATTATTGCCCTCTGTATTATAATGTGCCCTGTAGTGGCCTGGCCTTTATTATAATGCACTCCATAGTGCCCACTGCAGTATAATACCCTCTGTAGTGCTAGTATGTATACTGATGATTTATATAATGCTCCCCCTCATTGTGTAATGCCTCTGTGTTATGTAATGCTCTCCCCCCTGTAGTACAATGCTTCAATTTAATATAATGCTCTCCATCCCATAGTTTCAATGCCTCCTCCCCAGTAGTATAATGCCACTGTATATTAAATGCTCCCCCCTGTGTATAATGCCTCTGTTATATAATGGCCCTCTTCCCGGTAGTATAGTGCCCCATATATATAATGTAGTACAGTGTGTGTGTGTGTATATATATATAGGATGAGAGCATTATATATATGGGGGCACTAATCTGCAGGGGGAGCATTATATATATATATATATATATATATATATATATATATATATACATATATACAGTTTGGACACACCTTCTCATTCAAAGAGTTTTCTTTATTTTCAACACTATACATAACAAACAAGTGTGAAACAACTGAAAATGTCATATTCTAGGTTCTTCAAAGTAGCCACCTTTTGCTTTGATTACTGCTTTGCACACTCTTGGCATTCTCTTGATGAGCTTCAAGAGGTAGTCCCCTGAAATGGTCTTCACTTCACAGGTGTGCCCTGTCAGGTATAATAAGTGGGATTTCTTGCCTTATAAATGGGGTTGGGACCATCAGTTGCGTTGAGGAGAAGTCAGGTGGATACACAGCTGATAGTCCTACTGAATAGACTGTTAGAATTTGTATTATGGCAAGAAAAAAGCAGCTAGGTAAAGAAAAACGAGTGGCCATCATTTCTTAAAGTAATGAAGGTCAGTCAGTCAGCCGAAAAATTGGGAATACTTTCGAAAGTAAGGGCTATGTGACCATGAAGGGAGAGTGATGGGGTGCTGCGCCAGATGACCTGCCTCCACAGTCACCGGACCTGAACCCATCGAGATGGTTGTGGGGTGAGCTGGACCACAGAGTGAAGGCAAAAGGGCCAACAAGTGCTAAGCATCTCTGGGAACTCCTTCAAGACTGTTGGAAGACCATTTCAGGGGACTACCTCTTGAAGCTCATCAGAGAATGCCAAAAGTCTGCAAAGCAGTAATCAAAGCAAAAGTGGCTACTTTGAAGAACCTAGAATATGACATATTTTCAGTTGTTTTACACTTGTTTGTTATGTATATAATTCCACATGTGTTAATTCATATTTTTGACGCCTTCATAGTCATGAAAATAAAGAAAACTCTTTGAATGAGAAGGTGTGTCAAACTTTTGGTCTGTACTGTATATATATATATATATATATATATATATATAAATATATATATTGTGGGGGGTTAGCTCTTCTCCGGGGGTGATTCACTACAAATATCGGTCGCCAGACACCAAGTTTCTGGTCCAAACATCACTTTATTTGGCTCTCAGCAATCCAAACATAAATGGTACAAAATAAACACCTGCCCGGCTGGGCTCTAACTAAACATATAATATCCTGACTCACCTAGGTCCCAGTTCACACCCTGTGAACTCATGCGGCTTTGTCAGCCAATGTCCCACAGCCTCCTGGCTGTACAGAGCACAGTATGCCCACTGTCTCTAGTTCAGTATTTCTTGTGGGGGATTGGGGCTCAGTAGTCTGCCTGACTATGGCCCTGCGACCCTCCCAGGCGTCGCTGCGTCCCCCAACTCCAGGCTATCTCCCAGCCTTGTGGTCCCTCAGCCTTGCCCAGCTGAGACCACACAGACAGAGCCTCCAGGCCTCTGTCCACAGGTAACACACTACCCCTCTCTGACACTCTGGGAGGTGCCTTATGCCAGGCTGATTACCTCCAGCTTCTCTCACCTGTGGTGGAACAGGGGTGTGGACCGCACATCCACCCCTTCCTTGCCTCTAACCTGAGTGAGACCTGTCACTGTCTCACAATATATATATATATACACACTCAACTAAATGAATTATTAGGAACACCATACTAATACGGTGTTGGACCTCCCTTTTGCCTTCAGAACTGCCTTAATTCTACGTGGCATTGATTCCACAAGGGCTGATAGCATTCTTTAGAAATGTTGGCCCATATTGATAGTGATAGCATCTTGCAGTTGATGGAGATTTGAGGGATGCACATCCAGGGCACGAAGCTCCCCGTTCCACCACATCCCAAAGATGCTGTATTGGGTTGAGATCTGGTGACTGTGGGGCCATTTTAGTACAGTGAACTCATTGTCATGTTCAAGAAACCAATTTGAAATGATTCGAGCTTTGTGACATGGTGCATTATCTGCTGGAAGTAGCCATCAGAGGATAGATACATGTTCTCATTCTGTTTACGCCAAATTCGGACTCTACCATTTGAATGTCTCAACAGAAATCGAGACTCATCAGACCAGGCAAGCATTTTTCCAGTCTTCAACAGTCCAATTTTGGTGAGCTTGTGCAAATTGTAGCTCTTTTTCCTATTTGTAGTGGAGATGAGTGGTACCCGGTGGGGTCTTCTGCTGTTGTAGCCCATCCGCCTCAAGGTTGTGCGTATTGTGGCTTCACAAATGCTTTGCTGCATACCTCGGTTGTAACGAGTGGTTATTTCAGTCAACGTTGCTCTTCTATCAGCTTGAATCAGTCGGCCCATTCTCCTCTGACCTCTAGCATCCACAAGGCATTTTCGCCCACAGGACTGCCGCATACTGGATGTTTTTCGTTTTTTCACACCATTCTTTGTAAACCCTAGAAATGGTTGTGTGTGAAAATCCAGTAACTGAGCAGATTGTGAAATACTCAGGACCGGCCCGTCTGGCACCAACAATCATGCCACGCTCAAAATTGCTTAAATCACCTTTCTTTCCCATTCTGACATTCAGTTTGGAGTTCAGGAGATTGTCTTGACCAGGACCACCCCCTAAATGCATTGAAGCAACTGCCATGTGATTGGTTGACTAGATAATTGCATTAATGAGAAATAGAAACAGGTGTTCCTATAATTCTTTAGGTGAGTGTATGTATGTATGTATATATATATATATATATATATATATATATATATAATGCTCCCCCTGCAGATTAGTGCCCCCACATATATAATGCTCTCATCCTTCCTGTGGTGCGCAGCAACCTGCACCCACCTGAGAACCAGGTCGGGCCACTGCCTCAGACAATACACTCGTCTCACCTCAGGCAGAAACTGCCCTGCAGCCAGCTTAGAAGGTTTCTAACAATTTTTGGAGCTATTTTTCTTGCTCCACCTACTGTACCCATGTCCAGTTCCAGACAATGCATCTTCAGGTTAATGATCAGTAGCAGGATGGTTTGTATTCAGAGGTCGAGATGCTCGGCATCTTCAGAATAACCTATTCCGCTCCTGGGGATGGCTTCATTTGTACTAAATCTATTGAGATTTTTTGTGTGTGCTGTTGCTTACTGTACTTTCTCACAATTTCATTTCTTTTAATAGAGAATTGTGTAACTAGCAAATTTCTAAATAAGTTCATTTAAATAATATGCCTGCATCCCGCTGAAAAAAACTGTAAAGTCATGACCACTTGGGGTCTCACTGCCATCTAAGGCTACTTTCACACTAGCGTTGTTTTAATCCGGCGTTCAGTTCCGACACCGGAACTGCCCGCCGGATCCGTAAAAACGTGTGAAAACGGATTACATTTGAATCCTGATCAGGATTTTGATCACAATGAAAAAATGCATTGGAAAAAACGGATCCGCCATTTATGGACTTTAACTTTTTTTTCACATTTTTCGTGTTTAACATGCAAAAGCCGGATCCGTTTTGACTGAACACACAGCGCCAGATCCGGCGTTAATGCAAGTCAAAGGGAAAAAGGCCTGATCCGGCGTTCAGTCAAAGTGTTCATGCTTTTTGGCCGGAGGTAAAAATACAACATGCTACGGTTTTCTGAAAAGCCTGATCAGTCAAAAAGACTGAACTGAAGACATCCTGATGCATCCTGAACGGATTGCTCTCTATTCAGAATGCATTAAGATAAAACTGATCAGTTCTTTTCCGGATTTGAGCCCCTAGGACGGAACTCAGCGCCGGAAAAGAAAAAACGCTAGTGTGAAAGTACCCTAAGTTGCAGTCCACTGTCTGTTGTCAGAAGACAGCTGAGAAGAAGTGGAGGTGTGTCAGAGCTCGCTGAGATCCTGAGTTTGATAAAACTGCTTCTATACTGCTCCTGAACATTACAAGAGCTGCTTTTCTGTAAGTGTGATTTATCCCCGCTTATCAGCTTTCTGAGCTGAACTAACATAGAAGGAAGTAAGGGAGGTGAGGTCACTGCATTCAGTACTGGCACATTCAAGAGAGAGGAGAAACCAACTGCTTGTGAGAGAAATGGATCTAGCTGTGCAGCTGAAACAGGGAATAATACAGGGAGTGCAGAATTATTAGGCAAGTTGTATTTTTGAGGATTAATTTTATTATTGAACAACAACCATGTTCTCAATGAACCCAAAAAACTCATTAATATCAAAGCTGAATATTTTTGGAAGTAGTTTTTAGTTTGTTTTTAGTTTTAGCTATTTTAGGGGGATATCTGTGTGTGCAGGTGACTATTACTGTGCATAATATTAGGCAACTTAACAAAAAACAAATATATACCCATTTCAATTATTTATTTTTACCAGTGAAACCAATATAACATCTCAACATTCACAAATATACATTTTTGACATTCAAAAACAAAACAAAATCAAATCAGTGACCAATATAGCCACCTTTGCAAGGACACTCAAAAGCCTGCCATCCATGGATTCTGTCAGTGTTTTGATCTGTTCACCATCAACATTGCGTGCAGCAGCAACCACAGCCTCCCAGACACTGTTCAGAGAGGTGTACTGTTTTCCCTCCTTGTAAATCTCACATTTGATGATGGACCACAGGTTCTCAATGGGGTTCAGATCAGGTGAACAAGGAGGGCCATGTCATTAGATTTTCTTCTTTTATACCTTTCTTGCCAGCCACGCTGTGGATGGAGCATTGTCCTGCATGAAAATCATGTTTTTCTTGAAGGATGCAGACTTCTTCCTGTACCACTGCTTGAAGAAGGTGTCTTCCAGAAACTGGCAGTAGGACTGGGAGTTGAGCTTGACTCCATCCTCAACCCGGAAAAGGCCCCACAAGCTCATCTTTGATGATACCAGCCCAAACTTGTACTCCACCTCCACCTTGCTGGCGTCTGAGTTGGACTGGAGCTCTCTGCCCTTTACCAATCCAGCCACGGGCCCATCCATCTGGCCCATCAAGACTCACTCTCATTTCATCAGTCCATAAAACCTTAGAAAAATCAGTCTTGAGATATTTCTTGGCCCAGTCTTGACGTTTCAGCTTGTGTGTCTTGTTCAGTAGTGGTCGTCTTTCAGCCTTTCTTACCTTGGCCATGTCTCTGAGTATTGCACACCTTGTGCTTTTGGGCACTCCAGTGATGTTGCAGCTCTGAAATATGGCCAAACTGGTGGCAAGTGGCATCTTGGCAGCTGCACGCTTGACTTTTCTCAGTTCATGGGCAGTTATTTTGCGCCTTGGTTTTTCCACACGCTTCTTGCGACCCTGTTGACTATTTTGAATGAAACGCTTGATTGTTCGATGATCACGCTTCAGAAGCTTTGCAATTTTAAGAGTGCTGCATCCCTCTGCAAGATATCTCACTATTTTTGACTTTTCTGAGCCTGTCAAGTCCTTCTTTTGACCCATTTTGCCAAAGGAAAGGAAGTTGCCTAATATTTATGCACACCTAATATAGGGTGTTGATGTCATTAGACCACACCCCTTCTCATTACAGAGATGCACATCACCTAATATGCTTAATTGGTAGTAGGCTTTCGAGCCTATACAGCTTGGAGTAAGACAACATGCATAAAGAGGATGATGTGGTCAAAATACTCATTTGCCTAATAATTCTGCACGCAGTGTATGGCTGAAAGCGACTTTAGGGAAGCCCAAAAATTACTCTTAACAGTTATGATTGTACAGAGAAGCACAGCCATTATGCAATCTTTTTTTTTTTTTTTTCTCTCTGGTATGCTTTAATCAAGGATCTCAATGAGGCAGCGCCCTAGAAGTAGTTACTCAATTGAAAAATTTCAGACCATCTATTACTTTTGGAATTATGTGAAAAGGTTTCTTCCCTTGGCAAAGAGGCAGCACTCTCAAAAATGTTTCTGGACTGAAACAGACAATGCAGCACCTGTCCGTCTAAGCGGCTAAGGCATGGATTTGGTTAATGTAATCCCTGCTGCTGCAAAACATTTTGCAGTGTGCAACCATGGAGACACATGCTCTGCATAGGAGCCTGAGACACAAAATGTCAAGCTGCTTTGTGTATCTTAATTTTTGATGCATTGGGTCAAAAATGTGCAGACCACATGAGTAATTTTTTCTTGCATAGATTAACACCCTTGGGCACACTTTTGCACAACTACAGCGACTTATACCCACAGTGTAAAACTGCCAGACACCATGGCTGATCCTCAGCAACGCTGCTGGAGCATAGTTTCCCTCTTAATTTTTGTCAGCCGGTTGTCTAGATTATATAACTAATGGTCTTTGACCCAGGTGCTTATTCCAGTTACATGGTGGTACAGGGTCCTGGATGATTTTTCTCGTTTTGGATTTTAAGCAGGATTAGGTTACCACTTAAATAAGGTACATCTTAAAAATCCAGCATTTTTATTTGGCGCTCATAATCAAAGAATATTTGTGGCTGAATTAATGGAATTTCTGAAAAGAGCCTATTGTGTTTTCTACAAACAGACGGCCGCTGTATGATAAAGCTCCTCATGAATATCGTTTTGTATTTGAGCTGAGAATTATTAACCTTGTCAGAAGCTCTACGGATGATTAATAGCCGGACATTAGTGGCGCAGGAATGAGCAGGTAACATTACATGAATATACATGGAATGCATGACATCGCGTAGGTTGTTCTAGAAGAGCCGAAAAGAGACCGCTGGATGGATGAGCCAAGCTACAAACTGAACGGCGCGGACTACGCCCGGTTTCCAAGCTGAGATGGTTTGGTTTAAATCATTCCATATCCACATTTGCTTGGCAGCTTTTGATGCAGGGGCATTTTACAGTGCAAGTCTTTGTCCTTTCTGCAGGAAGGGCCTCTGGGCTTCGGTAATGTGCTAAAAAGATCTTGTCTACAGGCCTGCAAAGTAAATTGGCCTCCGCTGTTCTGGCAGTAGTTTAGTCTAAACTGAGCCGAGTCGTGTTATTTCAAGGATTTATCTGGAAACGCAACCTTTGTATTTCAACACCACCTGTATAGATGCACGCATGCGGCTCCCTGATTGTGCGCTTTCCATGTATCAAAGTAATTTATAATCAATTTCAAATAGAGGCAATGTGAATATTTTTGCATCATATATTTGTACTATATAAATATTAAACTATTTAGCCGTTCGGAGATTGTTTTCTCATCACATATTGTACTTCATGACAGTGGTAAATTTCAGTCAAAATATTTCATTTTTATTTATAAAAAAATACCAAATTTACCAAAAATTTGGAAAAATTTGTAATTTTTTAAAATTTAAATTTCTCTGCTTTTAAAACAGATAGTGATACCTCCTAAAATAGTTATTACTTGACATTTCCCATATGTCTTCTTCGTGTTTGGATAATTTTTTCAATGACATTTCTTTTTTGGGGATGTTAGAAGGCTTAGAAGTTTAGAAGCAAATCTTTTAAATTTTTCAGAAAATTTCCAAAACCCACTTTGGTTTCTGTCACCCCACTAAAGTCATTTTTTTTTTTTTGGCAACTTAAATTCCTTATAATGCGATATATATCAATATATAATGCTCTTACTCATTTTGGCTGAGCAGTTTTCTTCAAAAAACTGACTTTTATAATATGTAAATTACCTCTCTACCAGCAAGTAGGGCGGCTACTTGCTGGTAGCAGCCGCATCCTCCTTTCATAAAGACGCCCCCTCCTCATGTTAATTGACAGGGCCAGCGAACGCGATCATCCTCTGGCTGGCCCTGTCTGCGTTCAAAATCTGGCGCCTGCGCCGTACCTGTCTTCAGTCGGCGCAGGTGCACTGAGAGGAGGATGCTCGCTCGGCCGCTCCATCCTCAATGCGCCTGCGCCGATGACGTCACATCTACACCCGGCGCAGGCGCACTGAGGATGGAGCGGCCGAGCGAGCGTCCTCCTCTCAGTGCGCCTGCGCCGACTGAAGACAGGTACGGCGCAGGCGCCAGATTTTGAACGCAGACAGGGCCAGCCAGAGGGACGAAGCCCTTTAACCTCCTCAGGACCGCCGTAAGCAGGATTGCGTCTTTGCGGCGGCCCTGCTCTTCTGGGTGGACGCGCCGGCGCGTCCTCTCGCGAGACGCGAGATTTCCTGTGAACGCGCGCACACAGGCGCGCGCGCTCACAGGAACGGAAGGTAAGAGAGTTGATCTCCAGCCTGCCAGCGGCGATCGTTCGCTGGCAGGCTGGAGATGTGTTTTTTTTAACCCCTAACAGGTATATTAGACGCTGTTTTGATAACAGCGTCTAATATACCTGCTACTGGTCCTCTGGTGGTCCCCTTTGTTTGGATCGACCACCAGAGGACACAGGTAGCTCAGTAAAGTAGCACCAAGCACCACTACACTACACTACACCCCCCCCCGGTCACTTATTAACCCCTTATTAGCCCCTGATCACCCCATATAGACTCCCTGATCACCCCCTGTCATTGATTACCCCCCTGTCATTGATCAACCCCCTGTAAAGCTCCATTCAGACGCCTGCATGATTTTTTACGGATCCACTGATAGATGGATCGGATCCGCAAAACGCATCCGGACGTCTGAATGAAGCCTTACACGGGCGTGATCAATGACTGTGGTGATCACCCCCATATAGACTCCCTGATCACCCCCCTGTCATTGATTACCCCCCTGTCATTGATTACCCCCCTGTAAAGCTCCATTCAGACGTCCGCATGATTTTTACGGATCCACTGATAGATGGATCGGATCCGCAAAACGCATCCGGACGTCTGAATGAAGCCTTACACGGGCGTGATCAATGACTGTGGTGATCACCCCATATAGACTCCCTGATCACCCCCCTGTCATTGATTACCCCCCTGTAAAGCTCCATTCAGATGTCCGCATGATTTTTACGGATGCACTGATAGATGGATCGGATCCGCAAAACGCATCCGGACGTCTGAATGAAGCCTTACAGGGGCATGATCAATGACTGTGGTTATCACCCCATATAGACTCCCTGATCACCCCCCTGTCATTGATTACCCCCCCTGTAAAGCTCCATTCAGATGTCCGCATGATTTTTACGGATGCACTGATAGATGGATCGGATCCGCAAAACGCATCCGGACGTCTGAATGAAGCCTTAC
Source organism: Bufo bufo (assembly GCF_905171765.1). Lineage (NCBI taxonomy): Eukaryota > Metazoa > Chordata > Amphibia > Anura > Bufonidae > Bufo > Bufo bufo. Next base: position 41,956,094 of record NC_053397.1, on the reverse strand, counting down.
AGGGGCGTGATCAATGACTGTGGTGATCACCCCATATAGACTCCCTGATCACCCCCCTGTCATTGATCACCCCCCCTGTCATTGATCACCCCCCCTGTCCATTGATCACCCCCCCTGTCATTGATCACCCCCCTGTCATTGATCACCCCCCTGTAAGGCTCCATTCAGACATTTTTTTTGGCCCAAGTTAGCGGAATTATATATTTTTTTCCTTACAAAGTCTCATATTCCACTAACTTGTGTCAAAAAATAAAATCTCACATGAACTCACCCTACCCCTCACGGAATCCAAATGCGTAAAATTTTTTAGACATTTATATTCCAGACTTCTTCTCACGCTTTAGGGCCCCTAGAATGCCAGGGCAGTATAAATACCCCACATGTGACCCCATTTCGGAAAGAAGACACCCCCAGGTATTCCATGAGGGGCATATTGAGTCCATGAAAGATTGAAATTTTTGTCCCAAGTTAGCGGAAAGGGAGACTTTGTGAGAAAAAAATTAAATATCAATTTCCGCTAACTTGTGCCAAAAAAAAAAAATTTCGATGAACTCGCCATGCCCCTCATTGAATACCTTGGGGTGTCTTCTTTCCAAAATGGGGTCACATGTGGGGGTATTTATACTGCCCTGGCATTCTAGGGGCCCCAAAGCGTGAGAAGAAGTCTGGTATCCAAATGTCTAAAAATGCCCTCCTAAAAGGAATTTGGGCACCTTTGCGCATCTAGGCTGCAAAAAAGTGTCACACATCTGGTATCGCCGTACTCAGGAGAAGTTGGGGAATGTGTTTTGGGGTGTCATTTTACATATACCCATGCTGGGTGAGAGAAATATCTTGGTCAAATGCCAACTTTGTATAAAAAAATGGGAAAAGTTGTCTTTTGCCAAGATATTTCTCTCACCCAGCAAGGGTATATGTAAAATGACACCCCAAAACACATTCCCCAACTTCTCCTGAATACGGCGATACCACATGTGTGACACTTTTTTGCAGCCTAGGTGGACAAAGGGGCCCATATTCCAAAGAGCACCTTTAGGATTTCACAGGTCATTTACCTACTTACCACACATTAGGGCCCCTGGAAAATGCCAGGGCAGTATAACTACCCCACAAGTGACCCCATTTTGGAAAGAAGACACCCCAAGGTATTTCGTGAGGGGCATGGCGAGTTCCTAGAATTTTTTATTTTTTGTCACAAGTTAGTGGAAAATGCTGATTTTTTTTTTTTTTCATACAAAGTCTCATATTCCACTAACTTGTGACAAAAAATAAAAACTTCCATGAACTCACTATGCCCATCAGCGAATACCTTGGGTCTCTTCTTTCCAAAATGGGGTCACTTGTGGGGTAGTTATACTGCCCTGGCATTCTAGGGGCCCAAATGTGTGGTAAGGAGTTTGAAATAAAATTCTGTAAAAAATGACCTGTGAAATTCGAAAGGTGCTCTTTGGAATATGGGCCCCTTTGCCCACCTAGGCTGCAAAAAAGTGTCACACATCTGGTATCTCCGTACTCAGGAGAAGTTGGGGAATGTGTTTTGGGGTGTCATTTTACATATACCCATGCTGGGTGAGAGAAATATCTTGGCAAAAGACAACTTTTCCCATTTTTTTATACAAAGTTGGCATTTGACCAAGATATTTATCTCACCCAGCATGGGTATATGTAAAAAGACACCCCAAAGCACATTCCTCAACTTCTCCTGAATACAGAGATACCAGATGTGTGACACTTTTTTGCAGCCTAGGTGGGCAAAGGGGCCCATATTCCAAAGAGCACCTTTCGGATTTCACTCGTCATTTCTTACAGAATTTGATTTTCAAACTCCTTACCACATATTTGGGCCCCTAGAATGCCAGGGCAGTATAACTACCCCACAAGTGACCCCATTTTGGAAAGAAGAGACCCCAAGGTATTCGCTGATGGGCATAGTGAGTTCATAGAACTTTTTATTTTTTTGTCACAAGTTAGTGGAATATGAGACTTTGTAAGAAAAAAAATAAAAAAAAATCATCATTTTTCCGCTAACTTGTGACAAAAATAAAAAGTTCTATGAACTCACTATGCCATCAGCGAATACCTTAGGGTGGTGTACTTTCCGAAATGGGGTCATTTGTGGGGTGTTTGTACTGTCTGGGCATTGTAGAACCTCAGGCAACATGACAGGTGCTCAGAAAGTCAGAGCTGCTTCAAAAAGCGGAAATTCACATTTTTGTACCATAGTTTGTAAACGCTATAACTTTTACCCAAACCATTTTTTTTTTTACCCAAACATTTTTTTTTTTATCAAAGACATGTAGAACAATAAATTTAGAGCAAAATTTCTATATGGATCTCGTTTTTTTTTGCAAAATTTTACAACTGAAAGTGAAAAATGTCATTTTTTTGCAAAAAAATCGTTAAATTTCGATTAATAACAAAAAAGGTAAAAATGGCAGCAGCAATGAAATACCACCAAATGAAAGCTCTATTAGTGAGAAGAAAAGGAGGTAAAATTCATTTGGGTGGTAAGTTGCATGACCGAGCAATAAATGGTGAAAGTAGTGTAGGTCAGAAGTGTAAAAAGTGGCCTGGTCTTTCAGGGTGTTTAAGCACTGGGGGCTGAGGTGGTTAAGGATCAGTGGGGTGACAGAAGCCCTTTAAGGACCAGTTCAGGTCTGAAGTCACTTTGGAAGGCTTACATAATCCACCCATAAATGGCCCCATTTTAAAAACTACACCCCTCAAGGTATTCAAAACTGATTTTACAAACGTTGTTAACCCTTTAGGTGTTCCACAAGAATTATAGGAAAATGTAGATGACATTTCAGAATTTTACTTTTTTGGCAGATTTTCCATTTTAATCAATTTTTTTCCACTAACAAAGCGAAGGTTAACAGCCAAACAAAACTCAATATTTATTACCCTGATTCTGTAGTTTACAGAAACACCCCATATGTGGTCATAAACTGCTGTACGGGCACACGGCAGGACGCAGAAATAAAGGAACGCCATATGGTTTTTGGGGGGGCAGATTTCACTGGGATAATTTTCAGTTGCCATGTCACATTTGAAGACCCCCTGATGCACCCCTAGAGTATAAACTCCAAAAAAAGACCCCATTTTGGAAACTACGGTATAAGGTGGCAGTTTTGTTGGTACTATTTTAGGGTACATATGATTTTTGGTTGCTTTATATTACACTTTTTGTGAGGCAAGATAACCTGAAATAGCTGTTTTGGCACCGTTTTTATTTTTTGTTATTTACAACATTCATCTGACAGGTTAGATCATGTGATATTTTTATAGACCAGATTGTCACGGATGCGGCGATACCTAATATGTATACTTTTTTTTTTATTTATGTAAGTTTTACACAATGATTTCTTTTAAGGCAAGATAACAAAAAAATAGCTGTTTTGGCACCGGTTTTATTTTTTGTCATTTACAATGTTTATCTGACAGGTTAGATCACGTGGCATTTTTATAGATTCGGTTGTTACGGACGCGACAATACCAAATATGGGTTGTTTGTTTCAGTTTTACATAATAAAGCATTTTTGAAAAAAAATATTTTTTTGTGTCTCCGTATACTGAAAGCCATGTTTTTATTTTAATTTTTTGGGGCGACTGTCTTATGTAGGGGCTCATTTTTTCTAGTATGAGATGACGGTTTGATTAGTATTATTTTAGGGTGCATATGACTTTTTGATCGCTTGGTATTACACTTTTTGTGATGTAAGGTGACAAAAAATGGCTTTTTTTTACACACTTTTTATTTTTAATTTTTTTTACGATGTTAACCTGAGGGGTTAGGTCATGTGATATTTTTATACAACAGGTACTTACAGACGCGGTGATACCTAATATGTTTACCTTTTTTTTATTTGTGAGGGTTAATGTGCTGACATCAGTGTTTTTACCGATGCTGGCGAATGCAACAGGGGTCTGGCTATCTTTGAATGCTGGACCCCTGCCGCTGATCGGGCGGACGCAGCTCCTGCACCCGCCCGATCAGTCCGCCGTACATGTACACCATCTCTGTACATGTACGGGTCCCTAAGTGGTTAAAGAGCATCTGTCAGCAGTTTTGTACCTATGACACCGGCTGACCTGTTACATGTGCGCTTGGCAGCTGAAGGCATCTGTGTTGGTCCTATGTTCATATGTACCCGCATTGCTGAGAAAAATTATGTTTTATTGTATGCAAATGAGCCTCTAGGAGCAACGGGGGCGTTGCCATTACACCTAGAGACTCTGCTCTCTCTACAACTGCTGGTTCTCTGCACTTTAATTGACAGGTTAATTGAATAACGGCTAGCCTTGTCAAAGTGCAGAGAGTGCAGCAGTTGCAGAGAGAGCAGAGCCTCTAGGTGTAACGACAACGCCCCCGTTGCTCCTAGAGGCTCATTTGCATATATTACAACATCATTTTTCTCAGCAATGCGGGCACATATGAACATGGGACCAACACAGATGCCTTCAGCTGCCAAGTGCACATGTAACAGGTCAGCCAGTGTCATAGGTAGAAATCTGCTGACAGTAACTTTAAGGGCCACGTTTTAGATATAGGTGCAGGTCTCTGAGATGGGACCTGCACCTATCTGACTTTGATGGCATATCCTAGCAATATACTGTGTATGGTGTGGCACAGCCTGTTGTGAATCAGCCGTTGTTTTCTAGTGTGTTTTATTGTAAAGCTGTAGAGACAATGGCATACCTTCAATAGATGCAGATCTCACTCAATTATAGCTGCGTCCAGGTCACTCCTGTTGTCAATGCAGCCACCACTAGGGGGGCTCAGTGAAAAGAGATGATTACAGCTTTCATTGCAGTGGTAACGGTATAAATTAATATGCACTGAGCTCCCCCTAGTGGTGGCTACAGGCTGCCAGCTGTCTAATATGTGAAGAAAAACAGGAGATGTATTAGTACATTTATGACACTTGTCTGTGTAAATACATTGAGAAATATGGTGTTCAGGATGAGCACCCTGTTTTAGAAGCACCAGTTCCACTTTTTCCAACATTAAAGAAAAAGAAAAGAAAATTGTAAATCCTTCAGAAATCCGAGCTGTTGCACTTTGCGTTCGAGATTGTTTGACATACACATACTGGGAAATTGGTGATGCGGGGGGGGGGGGCTGGGAGCCCCCATACTAACCTTTGCTATTGTGTTTCGCCTCCGCTTCGTCGAGGGCATCACTGATATGTGACTGAGATTTAATGGTTTGGAGCAGTGCAGTTTTTACTACTTTTAGCAGAATGTTCAGTAAGGTGAATGGGATCAGTAAGGTGAATAGTGCGTAATTTATTTATTTCTTTTTACATCACTCTGTCACTTATATAAAAAATGTAGCCCAGACCTTCCCTTAGTTGAACTGCACATTTATGGAGCAGACAGTACATTGCTTGAAATGTGTATGCATACCCTGTCATTTACCATAGCCCTGGGCAGAGGGCACAGTTCAGACGGCTGGACGTGGCTTCTTTTATCTTACATTTGTTTGGGCGGACTAGCACCCACATCTGTAGAGAAAGATGGAAAGGGCGTTGAAAGACCAGGACCAGTGACCGTCCTAAGTGAGGACACCTGATGCCCCAGGTGATGCTAGCTTTTTTTTAGGATAGTGGTTGCATTAATGTTTTTCTGATATGTTATCTACACAATGAAATGGTTTCATAGTTTTGTGCATGACGGAAATGCAGAAATATATTAGTAAACTTGTTCTAAAATTATATATATATATATATATATATATATATATATATATATATATATTTTATTACATTGCAAGTTTACTAATATTTTTCAAATATGTTTTTAGAAATATTTTGAAATATATTTACTTATATATTTCAGCATTTTCATCATGGATAAAACTACCATTTCATTTTGTAGATAACATATGGGAAAAACATTTAATACAAAAGTAAAATATATTAGCAAACTTGCAATGTACTAAAAAATATATATATATTATATATACTGTGTGTGTGTATATATATATATATATATATATATATATATATATATATAGTGGGGATTCGCTCTGGTAGTTAGGACTAGCGGATGCAGTATAGAGGCAAAGTACACAGTTCTTAAATCAAACAGCGGTGTTTATTCACACATTGGTGTATAACAAAACGCAGGTGGCTTGGTGTTTGTTCACACACAAGGAAAGTCCGTTAACAATAAAAGTCACCTTTTCTCCTGGGTGTTAATTCACACCCTGTTAGCAGTTCAGCCTCATCAAGTCCATAGGCGGCCTGTTCGCCTTTAGAGGGGCCTGAGTCCTCAAGCCCGGCTCCAACCTCAAATCCCAGCAAAGCCCTCAGTTCACAGCACACAGACTCCTGAGCTCCATTGTCAGAGGGAGGTAAATCCACCACTTTTGGCAGTGCTGGCTGGTTTTTATGCCTGGCAAAACCCGGCCTGGAACATGGGGAGTAGTCACCCACCCAGCACTTTGACTACTCCCAGTAAGAGCCGTCCCGGATCAGCTATGACAGCCATGCTAAACAGCCATGCTAAATCTCAAGGTGTCAATTAGCAATAGCTGCTGCTGACACATAAAATACAGACACTTACTTCACCGAGGCCAGGAACCTCGGTGACACATACCTACCATCCACGATGATTCCAGGTCCCTTCTTACAATATATATATATATACAGTACAGACCAAAGGTTTGTACACCTTCTCATTCAAAGAGTTTTCTTTATTTTCATGACTATGAAGGCATCAAAATTATGAATTAACACATGTGGAATTATATACATAACAAACAAGTGTGAAACAACTGAAAATATGTAATATTCTAGGTTCTTCAAAGTAGCCACCTTTTGCTTTGATTACTGCTTTGCACCCTCTTGGCATTCTCTTGATGAGCTTCAAGAGGTAGTCCCCTGAAATGGTCTTCGAACAGTCTTGAAGGAGTTCCCAGAGATGCTTAGCACTTGTTGGCCCTTTTGCCTTCACTCTGCGGTTCAGCTCACGCCAAACCATCTCGATTGGGTTCAGGTCCGGTGACTGTGGAGGCCAGGTCATCTGGCGCAGCACCCCATCACTCTCCTTCATGGTCAAATAGCCCTTACTTTCAAAGTTTTCCCATTTTTTCGGCTGACTGACTGACCTTCATTTCTTAAAATAATGATGACCACTCGTTTTTCTTTACTTAGCTGCTTTTTTCTTGCCATAATACAAATTCTAACAGTCTATTCAGTAGGACTATCAGCTGTGTATCTACCTGACTTCTCCTCAACGCAACTGATGGTCCCAACCCCATTTATAAGGCAAGAAATCCCACTTATTAAACCTGACAGGGCACACCTGTGAAGTGAAAACCATTTCAGGGGACTACCTCTTGAAGCTCATCAAGAGAATGCCAAAAGTGTGCAAAGCAGTAATCAAAGCAAAAGGTGGCTACTTTGAAGAACCTAGAATATGACATATTTTCAGTTGTTTCACACTTGTTTGTTATGTATATAATTCCACATGTGTTAATTCATAGTTTTGATGCCTTCATAGTCATGAAAATAAAGAAAACTCTTTGAATGAGAAGGTGTGTCCAAACTTTTGGTCTGTACTGTATATATATATACTTTCCAAAGAACGAGGCAGCACTTCCAGATTTCGATGATAGGGTGAAGACCCCAAAACTTTATTCCCCAGCAACGTTTCGGCCTACTCAATGAGGCCTTTGTCAAGCTCATGGCTTGACAAAGGCCTCATTGAGTAGGCAGAAACGTTGCTGCGGAATAAAGTTTTGGGGTCTTCACCCTATCATCGAAATCTGGAAGTGCTGCCTCGTTCTTTGGAAAGTACATATCGTGGAGGAGAAGCCGACCCCTGTGAGGAATTTCACCCAGTACACACGGTCTGACTGTGCTGCTGCGGTATTTGGTATTATATATATATATATATATATATATATATATATATATATACACTGTATATATATATATATATATATATATAATATCTTAGCTCTGGTACTCTACTGTAGTGATGCTTCAGATAAAAGGCTAATTGGGGCTCCAGATATTGATGACCTATTAGCAGGGGTCCGACTCCCAATACCCCCGCCGATCAGCTGTCCTCTGCAATCACCGTCTTTGTCAATGAGAACAGAGCCAGAAGCACAGCTCCATTCAAAGAGTAGTGGCCAGTGAATTGGTGATTGTGCCTGGTGTTGACCCTCCACCTATCTGATACGGATGACCTATCCTGAGGATAGGTCACCAATATCTGGAGCTTAACATATCACAAGTTTGTGCAATCGCTTTGTGCCTTTACTCAAAAACGTCAGGTAGGAATAATGGAATAATATTAAGAAAAAGATGCTCCAGAATTAGAATTAGGGGAATGCAAGTATTTACTAAAACCGACATGTCAGCAGGAGAGGTGACCAGTCCTTTTGTCACTGGTAGTAAGCAGTAAACCAAGATATTGATGTATTAGAAAGCTTCTTGCCACAGGTCATTTTTATTTAGGACATTTTCATTGTAAAGGTCTGTGGTTTCCTGAAGGGTTGCTCCTCGTCTCGGCGGTCTTCTCTCTTGCTGCAGGTGTCAAGGGGCGCTGCTTCTTCAGTCACAGCATTTAATAAAACCGCTCTTATGAATCCCGTTTTTACATTCCTGACTAAACAATGGTTTTATTTGTGCTCAATTTAAGGTCAGCAACTCTTAATAGGAAAAAGATCTGACAAGCCCCAAGGCTAAAGATTGGAAGCGTTTGACTAATACCCTAAATCCTGACACAGATTAGTTACTCTGCATGTTTCACTTAATGTTCCATTAAATAAACTTCTCCCCATGCTGAAGACTTCTTTTTTCTCAAGCAGCCTTGATGTACTTGGCTCTTTTCTTGGATTTTATTTCGAGCGTGGTATCTTGACCGAGTCTTCAGAAATGTCGCTCTTTTCTCGAACAAGAAGTCTTGCTGTTTTTATCCTCACAGCCACCATATCCATTACTGCCGGAGCCTTTCGTCTTCAATCAAGTGGATAGAGACTTTTTTCATTTTTAAAGGGGTTGTCCCACAAATGATATTCTACATTTTTTAAACCAACATCTGGATCTTAATACTTTTGTATTTGCATGTAATTAAAAATGTTAAATAGACACTGAGTTATGTAATGAAATCTGTATAGCGCCACCTGCTGTTTGCTATTTTTCTAATTTCTATGTCCACCTCAGTTCCAAACTTTTAATTGCTACCAGCTGCAAATAAAGGACACGGCCCCCTGAGAAAGGGCAATCCCTCTGAGCTACCCGCCTTAAATAAATGTAGCAGAGAAATTAGGGCAAGGAATGAGAAGATCTCTGGATCTATGAGGGACAGGGCTGGTTCTAGCTTTGTTAGAAAGAGATTGTCATATGCTATATGATGCCAGATTTTTTATTTTATTTTTTACATTAATCATGGCGTAACACCTTTAAGTAATGTTCACTGGGCTGGATGGACTTTTTATATGGTTCTGACTTTATCAGGCTTAGACAGGGTTCTGGATCTACTTAAAGAGACCAGTCTGGAAGTACTCCAAGGTATGGAGACATCACCCCTTACCAAGCACAGTGCCGTACATTGGATAGTGGCTGTGCCTGGTATTGCAGCTCAGCCCCATTCACTTGCATGGGACTGAGCTGTGCCTAGGCCATGTGACTAATGTTCAGTGACATCACTGGCCTAGTATGATTATCTGCAGATCTAATATTGATGTCCTATGCTGAGGATAGACCATCAGTATCCAATTTCCAATTAATGAAATGATTTAACTAAATGTATTGCTCACAACCATTTGGCACGGCTTGGAGGTAGTTTGCCGTGACACTTTCGCCACGCATGCTGGTTGCCGATGGCAACGTGTAGTTGTATTGCATGTGTGTGTGCTTTCCCTTTAAGGCTGTTGCCCTTCCTTTCTGGTGTGCACGGGGTTAAGGTGTGAGCAAGGTGGTGCTGGGTGTGGTCTCAGGTCTCTTCATATACTGCTGCTGTGAGACTGAAATCATTGTTATGTCTGCCTTTGTATGAGAAGGAGCTTGCTCCTTTCTTGGATGATATCTGAGGGCCATCCTAGTTTAACATCGATGTCATCTGTGATGTCATCCCTTTGTCTTCCCTTTGTTTCTATTCCTTTACCTATCCTCACTTGTTGTTTTGAGTATGGTGTGTGATTTACTGGGGATCCGTTCTGTATCAAGAACAGAGCCCCGCAAGTGAAGGAGGGTGCACGGCTTATGCCCAGCCGCCCTCCATTCATTTTCTATGGGGCCGACCAAAATAGCCGAGCAGTGTTTGTTGTATGTCATTTGGTGTTCCATGTCTGGTCTATTTGGTGTTTGTAGTCTAGCATGGTTGTTTGACTTTTCCCCTGTTTGTTTGTACCTCCGGAAGGGGGTCCCTGGGGTTCCCTGAAGGGGATCCGCCATGCATCTTGCCGCATGGTGGTCCAGGCAGTTACTACTGCTCCTGTGTTTGGTGTTGGTACTGAGTCTAGATTTGTGTGTTTGGGCTTCAGTGCTTTTCACAGGATACAGTGGTTGTGGTGTGGACGACTCGTTCCTTTTTGTTGTTGTGGACACTTAAGTGACATTGTGGTCCTGTGGTCTGTTGTCTTTCTGCCACAGGACACTTACCTGTCGAGTTTGTTCTCTGCTTACTGTCTGCTCCTCTCCTTGCACCTAGGCCTGCTGGAGACTCCGGTTCATCCGTGTTGTGGATGAACTGATCGTCTCCTTTTTCTGACCTTTATCCCAGGGATCATCAGGGTCAGTTAGGGTCCGAGGTTCCTGTGCATGAGCCCTCCTACCGTCTGGGTTTGCTCATGCGGTTAGGAGGTCAGGGCGAGGATTAGGGATGCTATAGGAGGTGACCTGCTCCCTAATCCCAGCATCCAGGCCTAGTTGCTTTCCCTAATTCCCTTCATTGCCACCGTGACACCAATATGATTAATGCAGGAGCCTGACATGGGGAATGGTATGTATTCATACCAGGCTGCTTTACGATTCGGCTTAGTCATTACTATGAATAAATTGCCTAACAACCACAGTCACTCGGTCTGGAATTGCATCGTCTGGGTGGGAGTATCTCTCTGTAGAAGAAAATATGTTGTTTTTGGAGGTGTGGGAGATGTTCCTTATCAAAGTACCCTTTTATAATGGGAAACAAAGCGCAAAGTGGAGAAATGTAATGCTTATATTACATTATATACAGTTGCAAGAAAAAGTATGTGAACCCTTTGGAATGATATGGATTTCTGCACAAATTGGTCATAAAATGTGATCTGATCTTCATCTAAGTCACAACAATAGACAATCACAGTCTGCTTAAACTAATAACACACAAATAATTAAATGTTACCATGTTTTTATTGAACGCAAAAAAACGTCAAGTAGGGAGGCTCAACACTTAGATGGAAGGGTAATGGTGGGTTCACTGCTCACTGCGTCACCCACCCAGTTAAAGATAAGAGAATGTAGCAAGGAAAAGAGCAGGCATACCACCTTCTGTAAAAAAAATGTGTTTGACTGTTTATTCAGGCTATAAATACTCAATACATGATTTAAAACTCAATAATAGTTCAAAAGATATCATATAATAAAAATATAAATATAAACAATAAAAGTCACTAAATAAAAGTCACTAAGTGACAATTCAAAGGGTGTTCAGAGGTCTAGCGCCCTCATAATATACGGAATCCAATGTATACAGTCTCCTGAAACGTGCCACAATAAACAAGGTATTCGGCTGTAACACAGAGGTAAGCACCACTCTTCTCATAGACCGCCCAATATGAATAGTTTCCAAGCTTATTAAATTGTCTCAGTGAGACTCTTACCACTCCGTAGTGTTTATAGTGTCCGTTGGTGTGTCAGCAGAATCGCTTACTCACGTATCTGCACGGGCACCTTCCAAAGAATGGGGAGTAGGATGTCTTCACCGAGACGCTGAATACATGTGTTTGGAGCCAAGCAATGGAGCCGAGCGCTCGAAACACATGTATTTATTGTTTTTTTTTATTGTTTATATTTATATTTTTAATATATGATATCTTTTGAACTATTATTGAGTTTTAAATCATGTATTGAGTATTATAGCCTGAATAAACAGTCAAACACATTTTTTTTTCCAAAAGGTGGTGTGCCTGCTCTTTTCCTTGCTACATTCTCTTATGTTTTTATTGAACACACCATGTAAACATTCACAGTGCAGGTGGAAAAAGTATGTGAACCCTTGGATTTAATAACTGGTTGAACCTCCTTTGGCAGCAATAACTTCAACCAAACGTTTCCTGTAGTTGCAGATCAGACGTGCACAACGGTCAGGAGTAATTCTTGACCATTCCTCTTTACAGAACTGTTTCAGTTCAGCAATATTCTTGGGATGTCTGGTGTGAATCGCTTTCTTGAGGTCATGCCACAGCATCTCAATCGGGTTGAGGTCAGGACTCTGACTGGGCCACTCCAGAAGGCGTATTTTCTTCTGTTTAAGCCATTCTGTTGTTGATTTACTTCTATGCTTTGGGTCGTTGTCCTGTTGCAACACCCATCTTCTGTTGAGCTTCAGCTGGTGGACAGATGGCCTTAAGTTCTTAAGTGCAAAATGTCTTGATAAACTTTGGAATTCATTTTTCCTTCGATGACAGCAATCCGTCCAGGCCCTGACGCAGCAAAGCAGCCCCAAACCATGATGCCCCCACCACCATACTTCACAGTTGGTATGAGGTTTTGATGTTGGTGTGCTGTGCCTCTTTTTCTCCACACATAGTGTTGTGTGTTTCTTCCAAACAACTCAACTTTGGTTTCATCTGTCCACTGAATATTTTGCCAGTACTGCTGTGGAACATCCAGGTGCTCTTGTGCAAACTGTAAACGTGCAGCAATGTTTTTTTTGGACAGCAGTGGCTTCCTCTGTGGTATCCTCCCATGAAATCCATTCTTGTGTAGTGTTTTACGTATCGTAGATTCGCTAACAGGGATGTTAGCATATGCCAGAGACTTTTGTAAGTCTTTAGCTGACACTCTAGGATTCTTCTTCACCTCATTGAGCAGTCTGCGCTGTGCTCTTGCAGTCATCTTTACAGGACGGCCACTTCTAGGGAGAGTAGCAGCAGTGCTGAACTTTCTCCATTTATAGACCATTTGTCTTACCGTGGACTGATGAACAGCAAGGCTTTTGGAGATACTTTTATGACCCTTTTTCAGCTTTATGCAAGTCAACAATTCTTAATCGTAGGTCTTCTGAGAGCTCTTTTGTGCAAGGCATCATTCACATCAGGCAATGCTTCTTGTGAAAAGCAAACCCAGAACTGGTGTGTGTTTTTTATAGGGCAGGGCAGCTGTGACCAAAACCTCCAATCTCATCTCATTGATTGGACTCCAGTTGGCTGACACCTCACTCCAATTAGCTCTTAGAGATGTCATTAGTCTAGGGGTTCACATACTTTTTCCACATGAACTGTGAATGTTTACATGGTGTGTTCAATAAAAACATGGTAACATTTATTTCTTTGTGGGTTATTAGTTTAAGCAGACTGTGATTGTCTATTGTTGTGACTTAGATGAAGATCAGATCACATTTTATGACCAATTTGTGCAGAAATCCAAATCATTACAAAAGGTTCACATACTTTTTCTTGCAACTGTATTACATCATGTAATACTTACCCAGTTAAAGGGGTTGTCTCATCATGGACAATGGGGGCATATCACTAGGGCTGCTGGGGCCCGCACCTATATCGAGATCGGAGCCCTGCAAGTGAAGGAGGGTGCACTGCGCATGCCCAGCCGCCCTCCATTGATTTTCTATGGGGCCGACGAAAATAGCCGAGCAGTGGCTCGGCTGTTTCCGTTGGCCCCATAGAAATGAATGGGAGCTGGGGCCTGCGTATGCGCGGTACACTCCCATTCACTTCTATGGGGAGCCGACTTGGTGCTGCCCGAACCGGAGTCCTTCAGCCACCACCTTGCGGGGCTCTGTTCTCGATATTGGTGCGGGTCCCAGCGTTGGGACCTATAAGACAATGGGGCCATATCCTAGCGATATGCCCCCATTGTCTATGATGAGACAACCCCTTTAAGCACTGGTCTACCTAACTCCCTATGTCTCAGAGGATGGATTGTACAGTTTTGGAGTTGCCCATGATTTAAATTCCAATGGAGATTGGGTGAGTGAAAAATTTGAATTGTGTTGCAATATAGACAATACATTTTGTCAGGTCCATAATATTAAAACATAAGAGCCTGTTGATAAAGTCTGGAAATGGCCTCAGAACCGCGAGGACTGTAAGCTGCTGTTAGTCACTGAAACAATTTGTAAAGAAATACAAAGCCAGAGCTGGATCTATACGTTTGTGAATCACGGGTGTGTGCAGTCTGTATTCTCACCGGACAGCACACATACCCATTGATTTTAATGTATTTATGTACACGTCAGTGATTTTCCACTGAGGCATACATTACTTTGGTTCATGATGCAGACCAAACACGCCCATTGGAGTCCATGAAACCGCCAACACAACATGATAGCATCTGTGTTTTGTCCGTTTTTTCGAATCGATCATTGGTAGGAGATGCTCTGGAAATTAATTTTCAGCCCAGCCGTGTCCGTAGAATACGTATGACACACAGAGGGCAAAAAGCGGACACGTTATAGGACATGTTCAATCTTTTTTGTGGGGCTGTGATACGGACATACAGATGCATTGAAATGCATGGGTCTGCAACCAATCCACGAAAAATGCGGATCGGATACACAACGTACATATGGATGTCTACACCTATGTACACCTTTGGGGGCAATTTTTTTTATTATTACATTGTACTAATTTTGATCTTTTTTTTTTCATTTGATCTTTATTAAAAATTTTGAACCACTGTCTTTATCGAGTAGCAGGATCTGAATTTTCACTCTGTTTCATCAGGCAGCTCAGCTGACGGGCTGCTTTTTTCTGACCTTCTAAACACTCCTTATAGCTTAATTCTTATCTAACTAATAAGAATGTGGCTTGAGGCCCTATTACACGGGCAGATTATTGTTGATCATTGAGCATTTGTATGAACGCTTATCATCTGGCAGTGTAATACTGCCGCCGATTACCCGATGTATGAGCAAATGCTCGTTGATCGGATAATCGGGATCTTTTAACATGTTAAAAAATTCTGGTTTGCCGTGGCAGATCACGCCGTGTAATAAGCGATCTGCTGCCGGCAAACATTGAGACAATGCATTAGCGATTGCTCGTCCCTATACTGAGGAGGAGAATACTGCATGTAATAGCAGCAGTCTCCTCCTCTAGTGAGGAAACGCTTCCCTCCCGACAATTGTCTGTTCTATCTGCCTGTGTTAGGCCTCTTTCACACGACCATATGGCTTTTTCAGTGTTTTGCGGTCCGTTTTTCACGGATCCGTTGTTCCGTTTTTTGTTTCCGTTTTTGTTCCGTTTTTCCGTATGGCATATACAGTATACAGTAATTACATAGAAAAAATTGGGCTGGGCATAAAATTTTTAATAGATGGTTCCAAAAAAAAACGGCACGGATACGGAAGACTTACAGATGCATTTCCGTATGTGTTCCTTTTTTTGGCGGACCAATTGAATTAAATGGAGCCACGGAACGTGATTTGCAGGCAATAATAGGACATGTTCTATCTTTCAACGGAATGGAAAAATGGAAATACGGAAACGGAATCAGTTTTTTTTGCGGAACCATTGAAATGAACGGTTCCTTATACGGACCGTATATGGAACACAAAAACGGCCCGTAAACAGAAAAAAAAAACGGTCGTGTGAAAGAGGCTTAAGGCGGGGTGCGGGTGCGTTACGGGAACATAGCTATAAGGGAAAATAATAGCATTCTGAATACAGAATGCATAGTAAAATAGCGCTGGAGGGGTTAAAAAAATAAAATAAATGTAACTCACCTTAGTCCACTTGATCGCGATGCCCGGCATCTCCTTCTGTCTCCTTTGCTGAACAGGACCTGTGGTGACGTCACTCCGGTCATCGCATGATCCATCACCATTGGTAAAAGATCATGTGATGGATCAGGTGATGACCAGAGTGACGTCACCACAGGTCCTTGACCTATAATGAATGCTCACCACAGGTCCTGTTCAGCAAAGGAGACAGAAGGAGATGCCGGCAGCGCGATCAAGTGGATTAAGGTGAGTTAAATTTTTATTTTTATTTTTTAACCCCTCCAGCGCTATTGTACTATGCATTCTGTATTCAGAATGCTATTATTTTCCCTTATAACCATGTTATAAGGGAAAATAATAATGATCGGGTCTCCATCCCGATCGTCTCCTAGCAACCGTGCGTGAAAATCGCACCGCATCCGCCTTTGCTTGCGGATGCTTGCGATTTTCACGCAACCCCATTCGCAACGCACAAGTGATGCGTGAAAATCACTGCTCATGTGCACAGCCCCATAGAAATGAATGGGTCGGTATTCAGTGCGGGTTCAACTCACGCATCGCATCCGCGTGGAATACTCGCTTGTGTAAAAAGGGGCCTAAGGCTTTTTGCACACGACCGTATGGCTTTTTCAGTGTTTTGCGGTCCGTTTTTCACGGGTCCGTTGTTCTGTTTTTCGTTTCCGTTGTGTTTCCGTTTCTGTTCCGTGTTTCCGTTCCGTTTTTCCGTATGCCATATACAGTAATTACATAGAAAAAATTGGGCTGGGCATAACATTTTCAATAGATGGTTCCGAAAAACGGAAATACGGAAACGGAATGCATACGGAGTACATTTCGTTGTTTTGTGGAACCATTGAAATGAATGGTTCTGTAAACGGACCGCAAAAACCGGCCCGTAAACGGAAAAGAAAAAACGGTCGTGTGCATGAGGCCTAATAGGGATCCTTACATAAGGCCTCTTTCACACGAGCATGACGGATTAGGTCCGGATGCGTTCAGGGTGCGTACAGTGAAACTCCCACCATTTTGCAAGCAAGTTCAGTCAGTTTTGTCTGCGACTGCGTTCAGTTGTTCAGTTTTTTCCACGCGGGTGCAATGCGTTTTTCACGCGTGTGATAAAAAACTGAAGGTTTACAAACAACATCTCTCAGCAACCATCCGTGAAAAAGCATTCTATCCGCACTTGCTTCTGGATTCAATGCGTTTTTCACTGAAGCCCCATTCACTTCTATGGGGCCAGGGCTGCGTTGGGAAACGCAGAATATAGAACATGCTGCGTTTTTCACCCCATTGAAATGAATGGGTCCGGATTCAGTGCGGGTGCTATGCGTTCACGTCACGCGTTGCACGCGCGCGGAAAACTCGCTCGTGTGAAAGGGGCCTAAGTGTTTATGACCTTTTAGTAATTCAGAGATCAGAATTATCAGGTACAAAGTGAAAGTACCAGTCGCACAGCTAGAAAAACAGTTAACCCTTTGTGTCAGAACGGCTCATTATTTTTCATAAAGACCTATTAAATCAATGAATTTTAGCCCAAAATGAGTAAAATGCAATAAAAAAAAAAAATCGCCTAAGAGCGGTACCATTTCTGTACAAAAGCAGCCTTTTTCATCTCGCGCAGTCCTATAACTAGCTATACACAGTGTTTTAGTGAAATAACACATTTTTTGCCCTAATTCTGCTCTTGATTTTCGGAACCTTTTGGAAATAAAAGGGTTACCTACAAAACGAACCCGTAAATAGAGCCGGAGAGGTGAAAACAACATTTATGTAAACTATTGGAAAATAGATCCTCCAGTAACAGCTCGGACTTTTACAACCTGCAATTTTCTATCTCCGCTTAATGAAGGAGACTTTGTGGGGCAATGTTGTCCTGTGGGAATTGGGCTAGGAGCTTTGAGAGGAATCCGGTGGCTTGTGTGGTCAGCAGAGAAATATCTCGGTTTCAGAGGTCGTTTGGCAGATGCTCACCTGCTGTTGGTTCTGTCTGTAGGAAGCAGCACTGCCAACTTTAGATCTGCCAAGCCAAGGGGGCTAAATATGATGCTGGCTCATTAGTGCTGGATGTGGCAGAAGATCTCATGGTGGCCCATCGTAAAAGCACTGTCATTATCAAGTCTAATTCCACCCGAAATAAACCGCGCCTCCAATCTGTGGTACCGTGTTTATTAGAAAATATATGATTTTGAGCTGTTATTATTCCTTTTCGCAAACCTTTCGGGTCAGGCCAGAGGATTTTTATTGGGCTACTTTCACATCCGCCTTTTTGCTGGATCCGTCAAAACGCTTCCGTTACGGATAATGCAACCGTCTGCATCCGTTATGAACAGGTCCGGTTGTATTATCTCTAAAGTAGCCATGACTTTTTATTTTGTGCCAGAGAAAACTGATACGTCACCATTGACTCATGACGGATCCGTCTTGATCAGTATCCCAGGACGCACCCAAAAACGCTGCTTGCAGTGTTTTTGTGTGCGTCATGGGAACGCAATGAAACGGAATGGGATACATTTTGGAGAACTCCGGTCCCTTCAGTTCAGTTTTGTCCCCATTGACAATGAATGGGGACAAAACGGAAGCGTTTTCCACCGCTATTGAGATCCTATGACCGATCTCAATAGTGTAAAGGGAAAGCGCGGATGTGAAAGTCGCCTTAGTCTTACCCTAATAATCGTGCAAAATAATTTCAACACGATGGAGCATAACGTTGCAGTTAGCAATCCTATTGTTGGTAATATTTTTTTAATTGTGCCTTGTCGTTTAGGCCTCTTTCACATGAACATGTGCGCTCCGTGGCCGTATTGCGGATCCGCAATACGCAGGCGCCGTTCCATGGGCATTCCGCATCATGGATGTGGACCCATTCACTTGAAATCCGGAGATGCAGAATGGTGCAGAACGGAAGTATAGAACGGAACCCTACGGAAGCACTACGGAGCAGTGATAGCCAGTTCGCATTGTTCGCCCGCGAACATATGCAGGCTGACATCTTTTTTCACAAGTCCAGGGAGGCACAGGTAAACCCATTTCCAGTGCCTGTGAGCGAGCCGGTCTGAAAACAAACGCGGTCAGCGGGAGCATGCAGTTCCGAGAACAGCCGCCGGGGGCCTTCATCGGGCTGTTCTCGGAACTGCCTTCTCCCGGTGACCGCATTTGTTTTAAGACCGGCTCGCGGCACAGGTAAGAATTTAGCTGTGCCTCGCCGGACTTGTGAAAAAAGATGGCATCCTGCATATGTTCGCGGGCGAACAATGCGAACTGGCCATCACTGCTACGGAGTGCTTCCATGGGGTTTCGTCCCGTACTTCCGTTCCGCAAAAAGATAGAACATGTCCTATCTTTTTGCGGAACGGGCGGATCGCAGACCCATTAAAGTGAATGGGTCCGCGATCTGCTGCGGCTGCCCCACGGTTGGTGTTCGTGCATTGGTGTTCAGCACGGCCACGGGGCACACACTCTTGTTCGTGTGCAAGAGGCCTTACTGTGCGCTTTTTAGGGGTCATTTACTAACAGTTTTATGCCTCTAAAATGTTCACACTACTCCTATTTTGTGACTTTTTAAGCGCCCGTTGGATAATATTTGTTTCACGGGCATGTTTACGCCACGTTTGACACACAGGAGTATCGAGGGAGTGGCGGGACAGAGCAGGGGCCAAGCTTGGCCCCAGCAAAGTTAGTAATTTTACACAAGAAAAAAAAGATAGAAAAGTTAACGAAAAACTATGCCAGCCAGTGGCTTGTGTCCAGCAGGTGCACAAACTACAAAAGGTGCACCTAATTTATGACGAGGCACGCACCAAATCATAAATGATGTGCATCTTTTGGCAGCAACGCTGGTGTAAAAGAAACTAAAACGACCATAAAAAAAAATGATCTTAATAAATGACCCCCATTGTCTTTGGTTTTACAGTCTTTTTATTGCCATAGGGTGATTATTGTACTATAGTCCATCATTTCATTTTGCCTAATTTATTTAAGAGCATAAGGCCAAGATCACGTGAGAGAAAATCCAGTTAAACAATCCGCTGCAATTTTTGCTGCGCTTCTGCAGCAAAAACCTCACAAAAACCTGCAGCAAAACCGCACTTATTACATGGGATTTTCGCTGCGGAAAAGCCAGCACATTTCACCCTCTTCATTAAGAAGGGTGAAATAGGCAAGAGAAATCCACTGTATGAATTGACATGCCGCGGATTTCAAATGAGCAAAACCGCAGCCTTTCTGCTCTATTTTTCGATGCAGCAATTCTGAAGTTCTCACCCACTTTGCTGGTGCGGTACAACGCTAATTACTGAAAAGAAAGGGGGATGCTTAAAAAGCAAAACAAAAAAAGCTAGGGACCAAGAGATCAAAGCTCGGGGCTACGTCTGACTGCCCCGATAAAAACCTATCCCTAGGTTAAATAAATAAGATAAGGTGCAGTGGTTCTGGCATGCGAGGATAAACCACAATGCTACTTTCTTACTCTAATATTACTGCTCAAACTGAAGGTCACATATAAGGCTACTTTCACACTAGCGTTTTTTGCGGATCTGTCAAGGATCTGCAAAAACGCCTTTTTTTTTTTTTCTTAAATCCGATCATTTTTATTAACAATTTTCTGTAAATTGCAAAAATAAAAAGAAAGAAAATTGTCTGTACAATATACATGTAACAACCAATAAAGGAATTACCAAAGCATCACATGATCAGACATAGTATTCATTTCTGGAGTACAATATGTAACATCCAGGATAGTAAAAGACGTACATGAAATCAAGTAATATTGTTACACAGTATCAATTGTACAAACCAAGTTTCCCACCTCTTTTGATTTATAAACAAAAGACCATCCCTCCCTACCCAACTAAACCCGCCCCCCCCACCCGAGCGATGGAACGGGCATGACATCCAAAATCAGTTGCATTATCTATACTTCCAGAGAACAGCCTATGGTGTACTTCTCTTATCTGTTTTAACAAGCCACTTCACACCCATCTTATGTCATTCTGTTCATTTTCAACCAACACAAATCCAAAGCTGATTGGAATAAAGGAGAGAGAAAGCAAGGAGAAACAGGGTCCTCGCTACTTCCCACCGCACAACATATTTAGGAAAGAAGGCTAATCCGGACACTGTATCCTATAGTTCTCCCAATTTTCCCATATTTTATTAAACTTTGTTACACAATTTCTCTTAACATATACACCTTTTTCTAAGCGCAGTATATCTGACATCCTATTTAGAAATTCTCCCCTAGACGGAGACTGGGGTCCAAGCCAGTATCTGGCTATCAGTTTCCTAACTTGAAATAGCAAACGCTGTACTCCCAGGCGGTGATGGGGGTTTTTAATGTCCAGTATCCCGACCACACATGCTCTTGGCCCAGGTGGAACCGTAATAATATATGCATCTTTTATAGAGTCCAGAACCGCGGTCCAGAAGCTCCGGAGCTCCGCACAATCCCAGAACATGTGTAACAAAGACCTGCCCCAACACCTATCCGGCATAAAAACTCTGGAGTCCTATACACCCGGTGTAATAAAAACAGCTGGGACATACGTAGCCCCTCACAAACCGACAATTGCCGAGTGAGCGCTAAAAGCGACTTCCATTGCTCTTCTGAAATCGGCCCGACCCATTTAGATTTAACTGCTAAAACATCTTGTTTCAGTGATTTCACATACAAGTTCCTGTAAATGGATGATATCAGACCGCTCGAGGAACTGTTTGTGAGAAGCTGCTGAAACAACGGGATCGTAGTACATTTCAGCGATAAGGATTTAGCCTGTGTCTGAAAGGCATGCCGTAGTTGCAGAAATTGATAAAAGGCCGTGTGTGGGAGACCAAATTCATTTCTTAATTGATCAAAGGACTTGAAGACGCCAGCACTCTGTAGCTGACATAGATATCTCACTCCTTTGCGCTGCCAAGGCGAGAAGCCTTGGCAGGACCTGTGGTGACGTCACTCCGGTCATCACATGGTCCATCACATGATCTTTTACCATGGTGATGGATCATGTGATGACCGGAGTGACGTCACCACAGGTCCTGTTCCTGCAATAAATGCTCACCACAGGTCCTGTTCAGCAAAGGAGACAGACGAGAAGCCGGACTAAGGTGAGTTAAATTATTTTTTTATTTATTTTTAACCCCTCCAGCGCTATTTTACTATGTATTCTGTAATCAGAATGCTATTATTTTCCCTTATAACCATGTTATAAGGGAAAATAATACAATCTACAGAACACCGATCCAAAGCCCGAACTTCTGTGAAGAAGTTCGGGTTTGGGTACCAAACACGTGCAATTTTTCTCACGCGAGTGCAAAACGCACTGCAATGTTTTGCACTCGCGTGGAAAAATCGTGCGTGTTCCTGCAACGCACCCGCACATTTTCCCGCAACGCCCGTGTGAAAGAGGCCTTAGACTGCTCTAATTTACTTGTGCATGAAATATAGTCGCATCTGTGCGGAGAAAAGTCGCGCATCTCCCTGAAAAATTTGACTTTTTACTGCAAAAAAAGTCACACTTTACCACTCAAAACTGTCAAACAAAAGTAAGCCAGACCTGGAGTGGAGTTAAAATTAGACTGTTTTTGCTCCTTATTTAGTTGTAAAAAAAAAGCACACCTACATAAATAGGTTGGAAAAAGCTCACAAAAATGAAACAACTGCAGAATTAGTCTAAAACTTCAAAATAGTCGAACAAAGCCCAAAAGCCTCCAAAACAGGTGCACGTTGAGTAGTAAATACTAATAAAAGTAGACGGTCTAAAACAGCCTGAGAATACCATGCAGCAAAGTCCATACCAGCTGATGGGGGGGGGGTCAAAGGTGAATACTAGAGTATTGGTAAGATATCATACCCCTGTTGAGGTCTCAGAGTCCTTAAAGGGAACCTGTCACCGGGATTTTGTGCTGAGGACATGGGTTACTAGATGGCCGCTAGCACATCTGCAATACCCAGTCCCCATAGCTCTGTGTGCTTTTATTGTGTAAAAAAAAACTATTTGATACATATGCAAATTAATCTGAGATGAGTCCTGTCCCTGACTCATCTCACCTACAGGACTCATCTCAGGTTAATTTGCATATGTATCAAATCGGATTTTTTACACAATAAAAGCACACAGAGCTATGGGGACTGGGTATTGCGGATTTGCTAGCGGCCATCTAGTAACCCATGTCCTCAGCTCTATACACAGAATCCTGGTGACAGGTTCCCTTTAAAGGGGTGGTTGTAGTCCCTGGATACGAGCAGTGTATAGTGTGATGGAAAAATGAATCCAGCCAGCAAAGGAAGCAATACGGAGAATCACAATACATTAGTAAGGGCCTTGTATTAATTTACCTACATGATAAAAGTCATTTGCTGAAGTGAGACAACCCTTTAAAGCTACTTGCACACGGGTAGGGATTTAGAAACGGTGTAGCTTTGCGATCTTTCATGTGGATTTCTGTGCGTTTCCACAGCAAATCTGCACTAAAAACTGTATTTGTTGTGTTATTTGTTGCTGTGAACTCTGTACAAAAAAATAGAAAACAAATCGCACAAACAACTGACATGCTGCAGGTCATTTTCTACATGGAAAAAAAGCAAAGTTAACATGAGATTGCTCTAATCTCATTCCCTGTGCTGGTACTGTATTAGGCTACTTTCACACTCGTATTTTGGGCGGATCCGTCATGGATCTGCAAAAACTGATCCGTTACAATAATACAACCGCATGCATCCATCATGAACGGATCTTGTTGTATTATCTGTAACATAGCCAAGACGGATCCATCTTGAACACCACTGAAAGTCAATGGGAGACGGATCCGTTTTCTATTGTGCCAGATTGTGTCAGAGAAAACTGATCCGTTTTGGACCGCTTGTGAGAGCCCTGAACGGATCTCACAAACGGAAAGCCAAAACGCCAGTGTGAAAGTAGCCTTACCCTACATTTTTACTGCACGAAAATCCTCACGGAAAAACTGTGCATAATCCTCAATCCTAATGTGCAGGTAGCCTAAAGTTGCCCATCGCTTAAATATTGACGATCTGTCTTTAGAAAATGGTCATCAATATCAGATTTGTGGGAATCCAGCTCCCAGGACCTCTGCTGATCATCTGTTTGAAGGGGATTGCAATACCAAGCACTACCACTATACAGTGTGTGGCCCTGCTCTTAGTATACTGTGAAGAGGGCCCATCAGTCAAATACTTCAAACACCTGATCATTGGGGGGAGTCGCATCTCTACTAATCTGGTATTGTTGTCCCATCTTGAGAATAGGGGCTCGTTCACACTAATGTTTTTTGCGTTCCGTATGCGGTCCGTATACGGTCCGTATACGGAACCATTCATTTCAATGGTTCCGCAAAAAAAAAATGAATGTACTCCGTATGCATTCTGTTTCCGTATTTCTGTTATTCCGTCCTGTTGAAATATAGTACATGTCCTATTATTGCCTGCAAATCACGTTCCATGGCTCCATTCAAGTCAGTGGGTCCCCAAAAAAAAACTGAACACATACGGAATGTACTCTGTATGTCTTCCGTATCCGTTTCGTTTTTGCGGAACCATCTATTGAAGATTTTATGCCCAGCACAATTTTTTCTATGTAATTACTGTATACTGTATATACCATACAGAAAAATGAAACTGAAAAATGGAACCACTACTGAAACAAAAAAACTGATGCGTTAAAAACGGCCCACAAAACACTGAAAAAGCCATACGGTCGTGGGAATAAGCCCTAAGCCATCAATATTTAATCACTGGAAAACCCTTTTAACCACTATTAGCCTATTGTCATAGATGCCATATCGGCAAAATCCGTCAGATCTTGATTGATTGATTTTGATATATTTTTCAGCGGAAAACTAATAATGGGCCCTTTAAACGGGCCGACAATTGAAATTATGCTATAACTCATGGCTGTCTACCACGTTATAACACATGACGGACACCCAGGGTGTACTACAAGAGATATTGCAAGGATGACGTACCTGGTGGAATCCCCAATGCGCATGATATAAATAAAAATAAAAAACATTTGTTCATCGGGTAAACGCGATCTGCTGTCGGGAAACAACGAGACAGTACAGGGAAGAGCGATGGTATTAGTGATCGCTCCTCCCCGTACTTTGGAGGAGATCGGTGCATGTAAATGCAATGGTCTCCTCTGCTAGCGATCAGCAGATTGTCAGGAAGGAACACTCCTTCCCAACAATCTACTAGATCGTCGTCCCGTCTAAAGGGACCATAAGGCTATGCTGACATGGCAATATTCTTAAAATGTGCTTACCATAAAAAACTGATTTTTAAACAATAGGTCATGTTGACTTTACCCCACTTGGTCGTCTGCTGCAGGGGTGACCTTTGCACACTGTCTTGTCCTTTATACATGTGAGTGGACATGGTGCAATACCACATTTTTCCTGCAGTGGCCACCGATAGCAGCTGATCATTGCAAACATCGTCAATTTCTTTTGTCCATTTTTCTAAAATGGTACAGTACATGAAGACTTGTAATCTAGTACCTTGTAGCCCATGAATCTTTTATTGAAAGCAATTCTGTTAGAGTATTTACAGTGTTTGAAACAGTTGTTCATGCCTCTTCCTCTCATGTAGGTTCACCATGCAACTGTGACCATTGTTTGCCCCTCCAAAAACTATATAAATATAAAAACCTTGTCTAATACCAAGACGTCTTTATTACCAGCTTGTGCACTATTGAGATTTATTCTTTCATCCGTTCTTTCCATATTTATTCATGCCAGTGGTTTAGGTTTTTGAAATGTCTTTATCCTATTTCATTACCTATATACCATGTGTCAATAACGGTAAGTGTTGACATGTGGCAGCTGTCAGCAGGTTTGTGTAAAATTTCCAAGGAAAAGGGAATTTCAATGGTTGGCAACCATACTTGGTGTGTTTGCCAGTGCTTTTCTGTTTGCCCGTGAAACTGGACCTCTGAGGTAAATAGCAGAATTTAGGTAATGCCATCATTATAACTATATTTTTTATACTCTGTGAACTTGTAACTTCATTGTTATACTGTTTCCTTTTAGTATGGACCTCCATAATACCATTATGTACCATATACACTCACCTAAAGAATTATTAGGAACACCATACTAATACGGTGTTGGATCCCCTTTTGCCTTCAGAACTGCCTTAATTCTACGTGGCATTGATTCAACAAGGTGCTGATAGCATTCTTTAGAAATGTTGGCCCATATTGATAGGGTAGCATCTTGCAGTTGATGGAGATTTGAGGGATGCACATCCAGGGCACGAAGCTCCCGTTCCACCACATCCCAAAGATGCTCTATTGGGTTGAGATCTGGTGACTGTGGGGGCCATTTTAGTACAGTGAACTCATTGTCATGTTCAAGAAACCAATTTGAAATGATTCGAGCTTTGTGACATGGTGCATTATCCTGCTGGAAGTAGCCATCAGAGGATGGATACATGTTCTCATTCTGTTTACGCCAAATTCGGACTCTACCATTTGAATGTCTCAACATAAATTGAGACTCATCAGACCAGGCAACATTTTTCCAGTCTTCAACAGTCCGATTTTGGTGAGCTTGTGCAAATTGTAGCCTCTTTTTCCTATTTGTAGTGGAGATGAGTGGTACCCGGTGGGGTCTTCTGCTGTTGTAGCCCATCCGCCTCAAGGTTATGCGTGTTGTGGCTTCACAAATGCTTTGCTGCATACCTCGGTTGTAACGAGTGGTTATTTCAGTCAACGTTGCTCTTCTATCAGCTTGAATCAGTCGCCCATTCTCCTCTGACCTCTAGCATCCACAAGGCATTTTTGCCCACAGGACAGCCGCATACTGGATGTTTTTCCCTTTTCACAACATTCTTTGTAAACCCTAGAAATGGTTGTGCGTGAAAATCCCAGTAACTGAGCAGATTGTGAAATACTCAGACCGGCCCGTCTGGCACCAACAACCATGCCACGCTCAAAATTGCTTAAATCACCTTTCTTTCCCATTCTGACATTCAGTTTGGAGTTCAGGAGATTGTCTTGACCAGGACCACACCCCTAAATGCATTGAAGCAACTGCCATGTGATTGGTTGACTAGATAATTGCATTAATGAGAAATAGAACAGGTGTTCCTAATAATTCTTTAGGTGAGTTTATAGAACATATCACCTTGTATATACAGTGGTCCCTCAAGTTACAATTGGTTCCAAGACAACTATTGTATGTTGGCACCATTGTAACTTGAGTAATCCGTTCCAAAAACCCAAAGTCTCATGCAAGATAAGAGAAATTGATGATTTAAGACAAATAAGCAGATGATGAAGACAGATGGATAAAACAAGTCCTCACATATGACAGCCAGGAAGATCTGTTAACCAGCAAGCTGTTTTACCAGAGAAGTGGCCTTGATTGGTTGGATCTGAGTCTAAAGTATTGTATGTTGAGTCTGGTTTCAACTTCCGATGGGTCAGAAAAGACCATTTTATGTTGAAAATATTGTATCCTGAGGCCGTTGTATCCTGAGGGATCACTGTATTTGTCGTATACTATGGTCCTTACTGGTAATGTATGTATTGATAGAGAAAAACCATTGCAGAATTTTCTGGACAAAGACCATTGAAGATGCTGGCAGATGGATGTGGAGGTCCTAGAGCTGTGTCCAGTCCAAAAACGTACTTTTCGCCTCAGTCTCACTGATCTACAGTAGTTCAGAACTATGGGTGTACAGCTCGTAACTCTTTAGATGTATCCTAACCCCAGCTCTTTTAATGTCACATTACATGTTCTCATTTTTCAGTGCCCCCGCCAAATTTATGGTGTTATAGTATTAAGCAGCATTAAGATTTAAAGGGGTTGTCCCAAGATAACGCTGTGCTCAGCTATGTGCGTTAGTCCCATATAGAATGAAGTGTCAAGTCGATTTCTCAGTGGGCAGATAAGTTTCTATACTGAGACACAAGGGGTTGTCTGGCCATATATATTGATGACCTATCGTCTGGTTAGGTCATCAATATCTGGGTGGCGGGGTGCGAGTGCCGCTTCCTGGTCTTTATACTACGTGTCGTCTCCAGTAGAGCGGTGATGTAGTGTAATTACAAGTACTTGCTCCATTCCAATAAATGGAGCAATACTCGTCATTACACTGCACTTCCGAGATAAACTGCAGCAGGAATCGGCGCTGGCATGGAGCACCGCCACCCCTTTTGAACAGCTGATCGTCGGGGGTGCCCGGCATCGGACCCCGTCAATCAGATATTGATTACCTATTCTGAGGATCACTGCGGGGTACCTCTAAGTAAATGTGGGGATGCAGCCATACGTTCAGGCATTTTGATGCAGTTTTTAACACCAAATTCGGGAGCGGATCATAACAGGAGAGAAAGTATCAAGGGCGAATACAACTTCTCCACTTTTTTTTAATACACTCCTGGTTTTGGCTTCAACAACTGTATAAAAAAACTTGAACGTGTGGCAGCACCCTTGCAGTTACCAAAAAGAAAAACTTTAAAAAACACTTAGATTTTACCTGGCTGTAAATTAAAATGATATAGTTTGCACTTTGTCAAGAAGATGAGGCAGTACAGGAAGAGATTTCAGGAACTCACAAGCAGCAATTTACACAACCGGCTTCCAAATTCTCGACAAACCAACGGGGATATTTCTTCCAGTACTGATTGACCAAGATTTTTTTTGGTTATTTCCTCTGTAACAAGCATCAGCCAAGCGTTTGTTTGCTACAGCTGGGAGAGGGAGTAAAACTGCTGCTAGACACCACTGCTGAAGGCACAATTTATCAGGGACATTAAAATTCATCATGTTTCCCCAAACGAAGAATGTCACGGGACAGTTAGGTTGCTCATATGCCTATGATATTGTTGAGTCTCAGGTTGAGTCCCAATTTGTGGTCTCCTCCAGGGTCTGTCTGTCCAAGAGAGTACAAAAGGATCCTCCGGTGAACCCAGTCTCTGAAGCCATAGTAGGTCCCAGAGGTCAGGAGAAAACAAAATTTGGAACTGATTTTGGAGCTAATCATTTGTCACTAGGGTCTATTTCTTTGATTCTTTGTTTTTGATGATATAGGATGTGGGCCCTGAGAATCATTTTTTGTTATGGCAGATCCAAAGAACCCCAGTCTGACACTGGGGCTCCTCTAATCTGTATGCCCATCTTCAATTTGCATTTTGAACATTTATGCTAATATAAATTATTTTGCAGTCCTATAGGCATTAACCTTTACACCTCATCCCTGATCAGCCATGTTCACTCGAATACACTGAGCTGTCACTGTCACACTGGCATGGATGTTGCTTAGACTGGATAAAAGAATTAATGCTCTGAACCATTGATGAATTGAAAGCCACAGAAAAAATAATAACCTAAAAGGGGTTGTGCAACAATTTGGGGTATGGGAAGGGGGGGTTGGCAAACCCTTCCCCCATTCTGTCAGATATGCAAATGAAAGATGACTTACCTACATCCCAGCGCTGGCTCCCCGCTCCTTCTCCCGGATGCCTATGAAGCCTTGCTGGGCTCCAGCGATGTCACCATCTGGTTTGACTTCACCGCAGCCAATCACAGGCCATGGCGGTGTCTGGCATCCTTTACAAATAGTCACATGGCCGCAAGGGGAACCGGATACCGCCACGGCCTGTGATTGGCTGCGGCAATGTGAAACCGGATGTTGACATCACTGGAGCCTAGTGAAGAATCAGGTCTGCAGGAGAGGGAGCGGGGAGCCGGCAGTGGATGCAGGTAAGGCCCCATGCACACAGCCGTTGTTTGGGTCCACATCCGAGCCGCCATTTTGGCGGCTCGGATGCGGACCCATTCACTTCAATGGGGCCGCAAAAGATGCGGACAGCACAAAACGGTTCGGATCCGGACCCATTCACTTCAATGGGGCCGCAAAAGATGCGGACAGCATTCCGTGTGCTGTCCGCATCCGTAGCTCCGTTCCGCGGCCCCGCTAAAAAATATATAACATGTCCTATTCTTGTCCGCGCTTTGCATTTATATTGCCGGCGCCCGTTCCGTTCCGCAAATTGTGGAAGGCAACACGGACAGCTTCCGCTTTTTGCGGATCCGCGGTTTGCGGACTGCAAAAAAACGTCACGGTCGTGTGCATGAGGCCTGAGTCATATTCCCTTTGCAGGTCCTGCAGAATAGGGAAGAGTGGTTTGCCAAAAACCCATCCAACCTCTTTAAAAGCTTTGTACACCTTTAGGGGTAATTTTTATTGGGATTGCATCTTACTCATTTTGGGCTAAAAATATATATTTTTCAATTGGTGTTTATTAACAATACTGAGCCATTCTATCACAAAGAGTTAACAGTTTTTCTAGCTGTGAGAATCCTACTTTCACTTAGATTTTTTGCCGGTCATCCATTAACCCTTCATAATGGTCATAAACACTTATTAAAGGACTGTACTACACCAACAGATTATCTAACCAATACCTAGTTGGTGTGTATAACAAAAGATCTGTGTGTGTAATAGGCCATCTGACCAATGATTGGTCAGATATCTGAAAGGGTAATTCAAAAAAAGAGGGGTTATAATAACCTTATTGAAACCTGGATGCACATCCAGGTTATCAAAGAGATGTACAGATTCGGGCGCCAATGGGGTGGCTTACATACAAAAATAAATAAATAAAAAGATATCAGATATCTGTCAGATAATCTGTTGGTGTAATACAGCCCTAAGCCACATTCTTATCAGTAAGATAAGGATTGAGCTTTAAGGTGGATTTGAACAGGCAAACTGAGTTGCTGATTGTTGGGAAGGAAGCGTTCCTTCCTGACAGTCGGCTGCTCTTCAGTGAAGGAGATCGAGCATTTACATGTAGTGATCTCCTTCACTGTATGAGGACAGGGGATTGCTTTAGCGATCTCATGTCCTCATACAGAATAATTGCTTCTGAGCAGCAGATCGCTGTTTAGACCACACGATCTGCTGCTCAGAAGCCATGATCAGACCATTCGCAGGAATGATGAGTGTTTATAAGGTCAGAGAGCAGAGATAAGGAGCCCGTCATCTCCCTGCCTGACGGAAGAGAGAGAGAATTCAGATCCTGCTAATAGAGCATCTCAGCTCTGTACAGGGAAAAGGACTCCATATTCTTAATGAAGACCAATAGAAAAAATCATTTTTTACCTCATAATGAGTACAATGCAATAATAAATAAAAGTTGCCTCCAAAGGTGTACATGTCTTTAAGTGAAGCTTTTTAGCGCAGCTTGAAATGCCTGTAATTTCACACCTCTTATAAAAAAAAATTATACCTAAATTCGACTCTATCCCTGCCATTTGTTTGGGTTATAGACGTAGGTGAATTGAAACCCTCTATCAAAAAAAAAAATTGTTACTAAAAATGTAAAATTCTGAAGCAGAAATCTAGTGACACGGTGGAGGATCTGGAGGACATCCAACCTTTTCTGAACATATGGTAAATACTTCAAGAATCGCGGCAGTTTGGAGATGTTTCATTCACTGGAATACATTGACATGAGGCTTTGTAAAGTACGTTACATAGCAGTAAGAATGTAGTAGTCCATTGGTGAGGTAGATGTACAAGCCTCCTCTGGTCCCGTGTCGTGCCCCCCTCCTCCCAGCTTTGTGTGTGGCAGGCACCCGCAGTTACAATAACATTGGCTCCATCTGCACTTGGCGTCCGCAGTAAAATTCAATCCCTGAAATATTTATATGTTTGTTTCCTGGGAAGAAATGAAAGTGTTCTGAGATGTCGTCTCTTACCTCTGCTACTACCTGTAGGAGGGTGAAACACCATATATAATAATCATTACTTAGAGGTCTCATGCACACGACTGTTTTTTGGGTCTGTGTCCGATCTGCATTTTTTTGCGGAACGCACACAGACCCATTCATTTCTCTGGAACAGCAAAAAATGTGGACATTTGGCCGCAAATGATAGAACATGCCCTATTTTTGTCAGTTTTGCAGACAAGAAAAAGCATTTCTATTAAGAAAATGTGGCATGCACATGGCTGGTATCCGTATTTTGCAGATGCGTGCTTTGCAGGCAGCAAAACATATAGGGTTGTGTGCATGTAGCCTTAAAGGGGTTATCCAACCCCTATAATGACCCCGCCCTCCACCAATGCCCAGACCTCTCAGATAGGTTATACTTACCTCTCTCCCCGGCACCCGCATGGCTGCTCATGCCCGCATGGCTGCTGCTGCATCTCCCTGTCGCACTGATCAAAACTAGGGAGTCTTGTCTTCCGTCGCGGCCTGCTATTGGCTGCCCCCCCTTGTCACCAGATGTTTTGATCCATGCGACGGGGAGATGCAGCGGCAGCCGTGCGGGCATCAGGAGTGATGCGGGTCCCGGGGAGCGGGGTAAGTATAGCCTATGTGAGGGGCCCGGGCATTGGGGGGGCGTAGTCATTATAGGCATTAGATAACCCCTTTAAGGGAATGTCTGCATTATTTAATTTTAGTTTATTTAGATTGAATTTTGTAGAAAAATAATGTATTTGTTGTTTTTCTTTTTGAAGTTTGTAGCTATTTTTCCTTCCCATCTAATATATAAAGCTGAGTGTATGTATGTCCGCTAAAGCAATCCGCACAGTCGCATTTACAATCACAAAATTTGGCACACGGTTACATCAGGTGTCCGGGAAGGTTTTAGACGGGGTCCCAGCTCTCTAGCACTCACCATTCCTGAGATATTTCCAAAAAATGCTTTAGCCAATAGAAGCCTGGTCACATGACCCTATCAGCCAATAGAAGCTTGCAGACTCTTTGTCTCCACATACACACAGTTTTACACCAGGTTTTCCTAACAACCCAGCCATTTTTTTCACTGCTGTAGGTCAGGGCGTTGTGGATGACACTGTTAATGAAGCGGAGTGCTGTGGAGGTCACAGTTCAGGGGACAGGTAGGGTGGCCATTCAGCCCACTCTCAAAAGACAGACTTAAAAACCCTGCCCCTGCCTGCCTGATCCAGTTAGACCACACACCCTCCCACTCCGCAGCCGAGGGGGTTTGAAAAAATGAAGGTGAATATCAACTTCTGTCAGCTGCAGGGGTGGGAGGGAGGGTTACTTGCTCCCTGCAGCTCACGCTCAGACAGCACAGTGCTGCTGTCTGAGAGTGAGCTGTTCAAA
Organism: Bufo bufo; assembly: GCF_905171765.1. Classification (NCBI taxonomy): domain Eukaryota; kingdom Metazoa; phylum Chordata; class Amphibia; order Anura; family Bufonidae; genus Bufo; species Bufo bufo. The sequence continues at coordinate 41,923,088 of NC_053397.1, read as the reverse complement.
AGGACATCCTTGTTTCCATCCAGGCCCTGCGCCAGACTGAGGACAGGGAGTCTGAAAGCCGGACTGTCCGGCCTAAAACCGGACCTCTGGCCACCCTAGGGGCAGGCTGCTGTGGCGGTCACAGTTAAGGGGACGGTCTGCTATGGAGGTCAGTGTTAAGGGGCAGATTGCTGTAGAGGCAACTGTTAAGAGGACAAGGTGTTGTGGAAATCAGTGTTAAGGAGATGGGGTACTATGGAGGTCACTAATAAAGGGGTGGCTGCTGTGGAGGTCACTGTTAAAGGGGCGGGCTGCTGTGGAGGTCACTAATAAAGGGGCAGCCGCTGTGGAGGTCACTGTTAAAGGGGTGGGCCGCTGTGGAGGTCACTGTTAAAGGGGCAGGCTGCTGTGGAGGTCACTGTTAAAGGGGTGGGCTGCTGTGGAGGTCCCTGTTAAGGGGGCGGGATGTTGTGGAGGTCACTGTTAAAGGGGCGAGCGCTGTGGAGGTCTCTGTTAAGGGGGCAGCGAATGGTGGACGTCACAGTTAAGGGGACGGTCCGCTATGGAGGTCAGTGTTAAGGGGCAGGGCGCTGTAGAGGTCACTGTTAAGGGGGCGGGGTGTTGTGGAGTTCACAATTTAAGGGAACTGAGCTCTGTGGAGGTCACTGGTAAGGGGGCGGGTTATTGTGTAAATCACTGTTAATGAGACGGGGTACTGTGGAGGTCACTGTTAAAGGGGAGGGCGCTGTGAATGTTACTGTTAAGGGGGCAAGCCCCTGTGGAGGTCACTGTTAAAGGGGCGGGGTACTGTAGATGTCACTGTTTATAGTGGATAGTGTTGATATCTTTTACCGACACACACAAACATTAAATGAAATAGATGAAATATACCCGTGAGAAGCCGGGTCCTTCTGCTAGTTTTTCTATATAGACAGTGCCGCAGGATGTATTCTTTATGGCACCCGCAATGTATGGGGGTCAGTTGACTCAGAAGTGCCTTAGATATTTATAATGCCGCGTAAGTAAGTACTGCTTCTTGCCCAGAGACCAGGTGGCCTTGTTTTCTCTGGTGGCCAACCGTATCTGTTTTGCAGTCCTCCGTCCACGGATCCACAAAGTATGGATACCAGCCGTGTGCATTCTGCACTTTTCTACTAGAAACGACTGTTCTTGACCTCAAAACGGACAAGAATAGAACGCACGGATTTGGGCAGTACACGGATGACATCTGGCAAGACTGCACACAGTCTACTATTTGGTTACCACTGTGTCCGTTCATAGAAAAGGTTGATATCTGCACAATGTAGTCTTGAGTCCTGGTGGAAATGAGCAGGATAAAATGTAATGAATAACTACTTTCAAAATAAAAAGTAGAGTCTCTGTATAGGATATTAGTCTCCTCAAGCGCTGCAAATCCTAGGACAAAGTGGGTGAAAAGTCCATGAAATAATGATAAGGAGAAGGATTGCGCTGCAAGGGAAGATTCTTTTCTGTTATTTCTTTGCCCTTATAAACGTGACAGTCTTCGGTTAAAAGGACCACATGCAAACGATAACTTTCAATAATGGTATGGAAATCTGAAATGCAGTAAGAGAACGCACTATGGTGTAGTATGCTAGGAACACCTGTCGCATCGGGTGAATGCAATATACTCACAAGACTCCACTAGTGAGACGCATGGAAAGAGACCTCGTTGATGTATTCAGCAGAAAAGCTCTGTCAATGGAACAGGCATGAATCAGGAGACGTCGATTCGGGAGATCTTGATTAAAACTGTAATCCTAAAATTAATTATACCACCGCTATTGGTGTATGTGCAGTGGTATGTGATTACACCCAAATATAGCTGATAAATTTTGTAAACTGGGACTAATTAAAACGTAACCTTTACTAGGTCATTTAAAATATTGTTTCACACTTAGTGGGAGACGACAGTAACAGTAAATTACCTCCACTATATCACATTATATATGGTCATAGAAAAAATGCAAAAAGGGTAGATCTCACCTCGTCCGAGCTGGATCCACATCCGTGGAGGTAGGTCCTGGCAGTTAGTGGTGCCTATGACCGGTGTGACCAGGGTGCTTGTGTTGTATTGGCATTACATCCACTCCTACGCCACCCTATAATGGCTTTCCTGCCTGTCTAGGGGTAGGGGGCTGTAAAATGGACCTGCCTACCACACATGGAGCACCCGCCCCGACAGGGGCGACCCCACACCGAACCTTTCCCTGGGGTATGGGTCTAGTGTTCTATAAAGCCCTAATTACAATGCCCTACATGCCATGTTTCTGTCTTTCTTGACATCATCAGGGGCTTCACATATGTATTCAAGGACAATCATTGTTATTTGTGGTGAGACACAGACTGACATGGGACACTTCCCATGATACAGAGAGGATAAGAATTACCCACTATCCCGTGTGATGATACGAGGCTAAAACCACCTTGATCTCTATTTGTCCTTGAAAACATATGTGAAGCCCCTGATGATGTCAAGAAAGACAGAAACATGGCATGTAGGGCATTGTAATTAGGGCTTTATAGAACACTAGACCCATACCCGAGGGAAAGGTTCGGTGTGGGGTCGCCCCTGTCGGGGCGGGTGCTCCATGTGTGGTAGGCAGGTCCACTTTACAGCCCCCTACCCCTAGACAGGCAGGAAAGCCATTATAGGGTGGCGTAGGAGTGGATGTAATGCCAATACAACACAAGCACCCTGGTCACACCGGTCATAGGCACCACTAACTGCCAGGACCTACCTCCACGGATGTGGATCCAGCTCGGACGAGGTGAGATCTACCCTTTTTGCATTTTTTCTATGACCATATATACTGTAATGTGATATAGTGGAGGTAATTTACTGTTACTGTCGTCTCCCACTAAGTGTGAAACAATATTTTAAATGACCTAGTAAAGGTTACGTTTTAATTAGTCCCAGTTTACAAAATTTATCAGCTAAAACTGTAATCCACCTCACTGTCTGGATTACGGTTTTAATCAAGATCTCCCGAATCGACGTCTTCTGATTCATGCCTGAAACATTGACAGAGCTTTTCTGCTGAATACATCAACGAGGTCACTTTCCATGCGTCTCACTAGTGGAGTCTTGTGAGTATATTGCATTCACCCGATGCGACAGGTGTTCCTAGCATACTACACCATAGTGCGTTCTCTTACTGCATTTCAGATTTCCATACCATTATTGAAAGTTATCGTTTGCATGTGGTCCTTTTAACCGAAGACTGTCACGTTTATAAGGGGAAAGAAATAACAGAAAAGAATCTTCCCTTGCAGCGCAATCCTTCTCCTTATCATAATAAATAACTCCAACTATGAACAAGAAAGTAATGTTTTTGTGTTAGGAATTTTAAAGGGAATCTGTCACCAAGAAATTCATTGAATAACCAGGCACAGTACCTTGTAGGGCTAGCTTGGCTGAATGTAATGATACCTTTCACGTAGGGATCTACTTAGCGGTACTTTTAATCCATATGCAAATGAACACTTAAGTGCAAACAAGGTGTCTCAAGCCACACTGTGGACCCTTACTGCTCCTGCTTTCTCTGCCATCGCTCCCTCACCTTGAAGGATCGGGCCAGGTAAAATGACTGTGCAGGAACCTGGCCCTGTCAAGAAGAAGAAGGGTCTGTCAGAGGAAGCAGGAGAAGCAAGGGTGCGCAGAGTGCCTTGCATCCACCCTCAGTGCACCCAACTGCTAATTTGCATATGGATTCAAAGTACTTTTTCTCCAGACCAATGCAACAGATCAGTTAGTGAAAGGTATCATTACATTCAGTTGAGCTAGACCTACAATGTACTGTGTAACTGCCTTTCCTGGTGATGGGTTTCCTTTAATTTTCTTTTAAGGTGGAATTCTCCTGCAACTGTCATAACTACAACATCACTAAATGTATATATCATACGACTGGCGACAGTCTTCTTTTGAGTAGTAGCAGACGCAGAGCATTTTGTTTTTAGGAGTAATATTTCAGTATAAAGTCCCTTTAATTCAAGAGATACTTGTTCCGGATTATAACATGATGTTTGGCTGCTCCTCTCTTGAATTCAGATGGACTCAGGGACTTCAGCCCATCGGCGTAAATGTGTTTTTCTGCATCCATATATCAACGTATCCGAGTCTAACATGATTAATCGTGGCCAGATTTTTCACATATGGGGAAGACATTAGGAAAATCTACTCAACTTTTGGTGGGAATGCATATGCCGAAACCTCAAAAACAAAACATAAAAAAAAAATCATTCTAAATCACTTTAGTACGGTACATTGCATTTCTATATATGGGAAATTGATGTCCTTGATGTTTTGTGTCCTCTGACAAAAGAATTCATGTATGTAGGTAAAGACCTGACCATAACATTTTCTTAATAAGAATTACCGTAATTACGGTAATTTTATTTCACGTGTATATCTGACTATTTAGAACGTAACCTAAACCCAGTCTGTTTTGCTACTGTCTTAGCTATGGCCTTCATGAATGCTATACTCAGTGGTGCACATAGAGGTTAGGGGGCTGGTAGCATATATCAGACCAGGCTTCCAAACTGGTTCCTGCATTTACCACCCAGGGCAGAAGAGCCTGGCGTTTCTTTCTCCCCATTTTCTTGACCCTTGGGCCAATTTGCTACCCCCTTTTTTTTTTTTGCTAACATAGAGGGGGATTCTTCACAGGTTCTCACCACCCAGTAGCAGAGGACCTGGAACCAACCAGAGAGGAACGCACATAAGATCCACGTAAATTTCCGTTCGGATTTATGGGCGTTTCTGCAGAACATACGCACCAAAATCCGCCACCCAATCCTCAGCAATTTTCCTTATGTCTTTGTTTAACAATTAACGTTGCAGACATTGATTCTCACGCCACATGTGAATCCACCCTGATGCTGTTTCATCCAGATGGGCCAGCATCCGTGGCAACGTGCATTCCAGAAAATATCAGCATACCATTGCTTTAGAACCCCTCTTCTATTGGTTTACATGTATATGCTAGAACAATCTTTCTGAAATGTTTTTTTTTATTTTTTTTTTTTTATTTTTGCACAAAAATGTACAGAGAGAAATTAATGTCTTGCAATCCATTAGAATAGTAGAATAAAAATGCTTCCCGCTCCCTATTCGTAGGATACTTGTATGCTGCAGTTACATTGTCAGGAGGATTCTGTGGTTTTGCATCTGTTCTTTATAACGTTACGTCTGAGCTGATTCCCAGTGGCGGCTCCGTGCTACTAAGTGGAAGAGCAATGTCCTATGTTTCTGCCACTTAATATTGATGGGGCTAGTTATGTAACCACCACCAATGTGCAGTACCACCATATTGTGGGGAAATAATTGTCTTGGTAATATCCCAGACATAAACACACATGTTCTGCAGCTTTTAGTAAACTCAACATATCCTGCAATACACAATCCAGCGGCTCCAAATAGAAAAGTAAAGTCACGTTGCACCTGCATTCTAATTTATGAATTGTATGTTTTTTTAATAGCAGGTTATTTCTGTCTGTGTGTTGGATATATAGGGACCAGCGCTGTGTGAGGAGGATGGTTGCTTTATCTGTGATTATGCTGGTAACACTCTATTGTTGTGTTTTACTTTAGATGTTTTAGGCATCGTCGTACTGCCTGCCTATATATATATACCATATTTTGTTACCCTATAAGACAACTAAATTTTAGGCTACTTTCACACTAGCGGCGGCCTTCTCCGGCAGGTGAAATATTTTTCATCACCTCCAATGCTAATCAAACCTCAGATCAGACCCCCAATGTTAATTCCACCTCAGCTCAGACCCCCACTGTTAATCAGACCCCCAATCGGACCTCAGATCACACCCCCAATGTTAATTAGACCCAATTTCCGACCCCCAATTAGCCCTCAGATCAGACTCCAAAAAATAAATCAACTTACCTCTGCTCTGACATCGCCACTCCTGAGATCTAGCCCTCTTCCTGCATTACTGTGCTCTGACCCGATGTCGCACAGCCTGAGGTCACAGAGCGTGCCTACGTCCTCATGCTATGTGCAGGTCAAAGCACAGCACTGGCAGAAGAAGACCTGGGAGTGGTGAGTAGAGCCAGCACAAGGAGTGCTGTATTCACTGCACCCTGGTCCTAATGTATTACTTTTGAGGGAAAAAAGTGTGTCTGACAGGACAGATATGGTGTGTGTGTGTGTGTATATATATATATATACAGTTGCAAGAAAAAGTATGTGAACCCTTTGGAATGATATGGATTTCTGCACAAATTGATCATAAAATGTGATCTGATCTTCATCTAAGTCACAACAATAGACAATCACAGTCTGCTTAAACTAATAACTCACAAAGAATTAAATGTTACCATGTTTTTATTGAACACACCATGTAAACATTCACAGTGCAGGTGGAAAAAGTATGTGAACCCCTAGATTAATGACATCTCCAAGAGCTAATTGGAGTGAGGTGTCAGCCAACTGGAGTCCAATCAATGAGATGAGATTGGAGGTGTTGGTTACAGCTGCCCTGCACTATAAAAAGCACACACCAGTTCTGGGTTTGCTTTTCACAAGAAGCATTGTCTGATGTGAATGATGCCTCGCACAAAAGAGCTCTCAGAAGACCTACGATTAAGAATTGCTGACTTGCATAAAGCTGGAAAGGGTTATAAAAGTATCTCCGAAAGCCTTGCTGTTCATCAGTCCACAGTAAGACAAATTGTCTATAAATGGAGAAAGTTCAGCACTGCTGCTACTCTCCCTAGGAGTGGCCGTCCTGTAAAGATGACTGCAAGAGCACAGCGCAGACTGCTCAATGAGGTGAAGAAGAATCCTAGAGTGTCAGCTAAAGACTTACAAAAGTCTCTGGCATATGCTAACATCCCTGTTAGCGAATCTATGATACATAAGACACTAAACAAGAATGGATTTCATGGGAGGATACCACAGAGGAAGCCACTGCTGTCCAAAAAAAACATTGCTGCACGTTTACAGTTTGCACAAGAGCACCTGGATGTTCCACAGCAGTACTGGCAAAATATTCTGTGGACAAATGAAACCAAAGTTGAGTTGTTTAGAAGAAATACACAACACCATGTGTGGAGAAAAAGAGGCACAGCACACCAACATCAAAACCTCATCCCAACTGTGAAGTATGGTGGTGGGGGCATCATGGTTTGGGGCTGCATCAGGGCCTGGACGGATTGCTATCATCGAAGGAAAAATGAATTCCCAAGTTTATCAAGACATTTTGCAGGAGAACTTAAGGCCATCTGTCCACCAGCTGAAGCTCAGCAGAAGATGGGTTTTGCAACAGGACAACGACCCAAAGCATAGAAGTAAATCAACAACAGAATGGCTTAAACAGAAGAAAATACGCCTTCTGGAGTGGCCCAGTCAGAGTCCTGACCTCAACCCGATTGAGATGCTGTGGCATGACCTCAAGAAAGCGATTCACACCCAACATCCCAAGAATATTGCTGAACTGAAACAGTTCTGTAAAGAGGAATGGTATCACGGTCGGCGTGACTATCACATACGTGACACAGAGGGAGGGAACGAGGAGGGCCCTGCCCAAGTGAGAGGGAAGATGGTGACCCCTGACTCACCTTGCGGCTGGCACCTGGCTGCCCTGACGTCCCTAGACGGGTTCCTCACCCGTACGCCGATCACGTGCCTAAAGCCCTGGCTTTCCCTAAGCTGAGCCCTAGATAGTGAACAGGGCGGTGGGAACACTAGTCCGCACCACTAGCTCTAAGGGAAAACACCAAGGGGAGGACAGACAACACAGACTCAACATATAATCCCAGGTGGGCGACAACAGGAGACAACAAGAAGCCCCACAGGGATCCGGAGGGAAGCACTCTGGAACGACAACCAGGATTCACAACTCCAGTGGGTCAGTATAGATGTCCAGGCAGGAAGCTCTATAACTGGCAACTAGAGAAGTGTGAGGGGAGAATATAAGGAGGTTGGGAGTGGCAGACAAGAAACAGCTGAGGAGGAGAAGCTACGGATCCCTGAGTGAGACAAAAAGGATAGCAAGGCAAACACAGAAAACAATCACTAAGAAACAACGTGATCTTTAGATATAGAGCGCGCAGCCACCCGCTGCGACTTCCTGACCCCGGGTAAAACGGAGTCAGACGTGGCTCTTAATACCCTCGTGACAAATGGTCAAGAATTACTCCTGACCGCTGTGCACATCTGATCTGCAACTACAGGAAACGTTTGGTTGAAGTTATTGCTGCCAAAGGAGGTTCAACCAGTTATTAAATCCAAGGGTTCACATACTTTTTCCACCTGCACTGTGAATGTTTACATGGTGTGTTCAATAAAAACATGGTAACATTTAATTCTTTGTGTGTTATTAGTTTAAGCAGACTGTGATTGTCTATTGTTGTGACTTAGATGAAGATCAGATCACATTTTATGGCCAATTTGTGCAGAAATCCATATCATTCCAAAGGGTTCATATACTTTTTCTTACAACTGTATATGTATATATATATATATATATATATTTGTGGGGACTCGCTCTGGTAGACAGGATTAGCGGACACAGTATATTCTTTGGATTAAACAGTTCAGTGTTTTATTCACACTTTAGGCAAGTGACAAAACATAAAAACATATTCAAACAAAAAGTCACCTTGCGGTGTTGGTGGTAATTCACACCATGCGTCAATTCTGCCTCAAAGAGTCCTTGCTGATAGCAGCACCAACCTGTTTTCTCACGCCAAACAGGTAGCAAGCCTTCATCCAGACACAAGGCTCTCAGATCCCAACAAAGAGACATGGCTTCTGAGCCCAGCTGCCTATTTAAGGACAGCCAGGTGCAGCCAAAACCCGGTCCGGCATTAAAAATCCGTTCTGATATTTGACCTCACCTGGCTGTAAATCAGCCTAGCAGCACATGCTGGGAGGAAAATACCTGTTTTCCCAGACCAAACCTCTCACTGTGTCACAATATATACATATATATCCATGTTGAAAAATTTACCTATAGGACCTATGTAATTCTACATGTCCATTGTGTGGGAACTTATCCTTAGGGCATGTTCAGACGTGGTGAATTTGTTGTGGATTCAGCTTTTGTGTTTCGTTTCAATTTCTCTGTCCTATGTTAGATTTGTGTCTACAAGGCTTGTTGGAAAAACAAGCAAAGGAGGACATTTAAGACTGACAATTGACATGCTGCTTTTTCGTTTTCAATTTGGACTCTCCTGACCCGTTTTCTTTTATGTAAACCAATCACTCTGCTTGGTTTCCATGCTGTATGTGGCACTTCCTGTTGCTGCATCCAACCAAACCCATGATGCGCTTCTCCTTTCTCTGCCACACCTCCAGCACTTCTCCTAACAATGCCCAAATATTTCCATGTTTTTGAAAAGTGTCAATTGAGGTGCAACCCCGCCCCCCCCAAGAAAAAAAAAAAAAAGACACAAATGTTTGCACAAGCAGGCATCTGCCAAACTTTTTGAAGGCAGTTTTCTGTCATACAGGGGTCTATAAATGTCCCTCAAGATATGTAAACCTATGGATCTGATTTTGTCCAGTCATTAGTATTCAACTGATAAGACGCACTGACATTTCCCCCCCAAATAATTCCGTCTTATAGGCCGAAAAATACAGTATTTCAACTCGGCTCTGAGTGCTGACAGCAGAATAGGGTGCAGTAGGAGAATAAAAAATAGTGATCTGGACTCCTCAGCTCAGTACTACCCATGTATTACTGTAGATGATAGTCGGTGACAGATTCCTTTTAAATCTTGACTACGTGACCACAGGTCACATTATTTTACAGTCTGGCTCTCCGTGCCCTTTGCGCTGTGCACTTTGCTTGTGCTGTAATGTAATATTTTATAGGACAAATTCATCAATGACATTAAATATGCAACATGTGCAGTCCACACCTAATGTGATGTGGCCTTGTTACAACCAAGAGATGCTGAAATATTGATGGAATCATTTCCACCAGTAAGTCCTGTATTGTGTTGGGGTTCTCAAACAGAGGAGGGAGTGCAGCATTCATCAGCCGGAAGAAGTGTAGGTCAATCTAAGAATAAAATAAGACATTATTTAACCGGAGATTGATGAGTATGTAATAGGCACTTAGTACTTTAGAGGTATAGAATAAGTATTAAGCCAGGACTAGATGGAGATTTGCTCTACCATGGTATAACTACAAATCTTATGGAAAGCCTACAGCTTAGTGGTCCTCTGTGCCTAACAGCCGTGCAGTGTTGCACCATCCTGCAGGTTATTCTTTACTTTTTAGCCTGTTTAGAATACTGCAGCACGGGTATGGGAAAGGGATGGCACCCACAAGGTGCTCCCTCTATCTATGCCCACTTCTGCCAGGAGAGAGATTAAAGGGGTACTACCGTCTCGGACAGTAATGGCATATTGCTAGGATATCACGTCACTGTCACCTCTGGGATCCGCTCCTCTCTTCAGAAAAGCCCTACCCGAAGTGAAGGAGAAGCACTGCGTAAGTGCGGCCACCCTCCATCCACTGCTGTGGGCGTCCTGAAAAGAGCTGAGCACGATGAATGGAGCGGTGGCCACGCTTGTGCAATGCGTTCTCCATTTACCATAATGGGACTTCCAAAAAAACATGTAATTTTCAGAACTCCCATAGCAGTGAATGGCACACGCCTGTGCTCTCCTTCACTTCAAGGGGCCCCTTTCTGGACCTAGGACTTGGGTGGGACCTGCACCTATTTGACATTGATGGCATATGTTACCAATATGACATCAATGCCTGAAATGGGAAAACCCCCTTAAGTATGTTGCCGTAGTTCAAATCACTGGATAGAAGCACCCAGCCACTGAATGCATCAAGAACAGCGAGCAAAAATGGTCTTTTTTTATCTGTCCTTGGGTAAAACGGTGGCGTCATCATTATTTCAGTATTATATGGTAAGGTAACTGAATACACTTACAATAATGCACCTTATTTAATAATTATACGGTGAAACATGGACTTCAAATTGTGCGCTCTTACAATTTAACCATTAGAATAGCATTTTGAACTCCAATGATCTCAAGATTTTTGTTGCATCTTCACAGGAGAATAATGCAATACAAAGATAATGCCGGCTCCTTGTTCCCTTCAGTATATTCTAATCACTGTGGCCAGATTTAGCTTCTCGGATCCAAGACGTTTTTGAGCTAATAAATCTGAGCTTTAGATTTTGAGAGATACCGTAGCTGAATAGCTGTGACGGTGTTCTCTTTCTGAGAGTTATCCTGTTACTGTAAGACTCAAGTCTTGAAAGTTGGCTGTAGGAATGTGTCAACTCTTAAAATGAACCTGCCAGATGATGTCTGCTGCCCTGTCTGAGGACAGTATATGATAGAGGGAGAGAAGATGAGGTCTTATCATTTAAAACAGTGACTCCTAGGAGAGTCAGTGAGAGTCCTGGTTACCCCACCGACACAGGATGATTGACATTGAGAGTCCTTATTACCTTACCATGATTGACAATCTTCTGTGTGCACACACTGATACCGGGAGAGCTGTCAATCATTTCTTGTGGGCGGGGTAATCAGGACTCTTACTGACTCTCCAAGGAGTCCTTTCGGGATTTACTCTGGTTATTCCTTTGAAATCGTACTCCAAATTGTATAAACATATATATCACATCTCCCTCTGTCATGTGCTGCTCTCAGATAGGCCAGAAATCACCTCACTTTAAGGGTCCATTCACACGTCCGTTGTTTCTTTCCTGATCTGTTCCGTTTTTTGCAGAACAGATCTGGACCAGTTCTGTACCCATTAATTTTCAATGGGTCCTGAAAAAAATCGGACAGCTCAATGTCAGATTTTTTTTCAGGACCCATTGAAAATTAATGATGCTTTGAAAATGATTTCTCAGCTGCACAGTGTCCATGAAACACGGATGACACACGGACAGCAAGAAAATCGACACACGGATCCTTCACAGACATCTTCATGGAGGCACCACAGACCACCTTTTCACGGATTTGAGCATGGCCACTGATGTGTGAATGAGGCTTAAAGGGTATTCCCATCTGGGTCATTGGCATATCGTTAGGATATGCCACCAATCTCAAATAGGTGCCTGTCCCACCTTTGCGACCTGCTTCTGTCGCCAGAACCGGGCCCACAAAGTGAAGGGAGAACAGCAACGTATATTTGGCCACCCACTTTTCACAGTTTTAAAAGGCTTACTCTCCATTCACCTCTATGGCACTTCTGAAAATAACCGAGAGAGCTGTTTTCAGGAGTCAAATATCGGGTGAATGGAGAGCACGCCACGCATTCATGTTGTGTTCTCATTCACTTCGGAGTCCCCGTTATGGAGATAGGACCCTTACCTATTTGACATTGATGCATATCCTAGTGATTTGCCATCAATGTCCCAGATGGGAATACCCCTTTAAGCAGCAAAATCCCAACATTTAGAAAAGTGACTAGCCGCTCTGATGCTGATGTTCCATCCACATGGTTATTTTCTTAGTGATTTCTCCATCACCGTTGCACATCTCGCTAATTAGAGTGACATTTGGAAACTTGTAAGTGGACTGGCAGAAGCTGTTTGTGTTCGTTTGACTTCCAGTCCTTCGAACAAGAGATCAGTGTCTGAGCTCGGACAATCCGAAATTCCACACATCATCGATGTGCTGAGAGCTCTGAAATCCAATCTCTGGAGAGCCCTAAAGTATGCGCCGCTTCACCAGATGAAACACAAGGTGGAGGACTTTGAGTCAGTCAGTCGCAGATGGAACCAATAAGATGCACAGGAAAGTATTGGGTAGCAGGGGTAGTACTTTGGCACAGCTCTGGAGACCACTCCATTGAAGCAGGCCATAATCTTTGCCACCTACCATAGCTTTCTCTGTTTAACCTACAAGGTGTTTTTTTTTTTTTCATCGACATATTGGTCTCATAGGGTGGAAAGACTGATTTACTTTACTGGTGATGTACATTAGTCAACTCTAAATCCGTCGTAGTTATCCATTTATCCAGGTGTCTTGTGTTTCAAAGGAGGTTCCTTGACACAGTGACCTCATTTCAGCTTACGTTTGCTAAGGCTGTGTTCCCAATGCGTTTTGAGATACCTTACTGATATAAGTAAGGGGGAGTTCACATCGGCGTTTTCAATTCCGTTATAGCTTTCCGATATAATGGAAAATAACAGAATTGTGAGATGGAGTTGAAGATGGAAACCTTTAGAGGCATTCTGTTTTGATCCGTCATAATAGAGTACTATGGCCAGAAAGAACGGTTCCCTCTGGTTTCCGTTATCCTGGACGGAAAAGAAGGACTTTCGTTCAGTCCAAGAGAAGAACGGAAACCAGATGCAACAGTTATTTTTGGCCCTAGAACTCTATTATGACGGATCGAAACAGAATGCCTCCAAAGGTTTCCGCTTTGAATTCCATCTTACAATTCCGTTATTTTCAGTTATAAGCACGTTATAACGAAAAGCTATAACGGAATTGAAAACGCTGATGTGAACCCCCCCAAACCTTCAATTTAAAGGGGTTTACCGGGTCTTTTATATTGGTGATCAATATCTAATTTGTGGGGGGTCCATCTTCTGGCACATCCACCAGTCAGCTGTTTGAAGAGGCCATGGTTGCCTCCTCCTAATACAGTGACTTCACATTCATCGGTCACGTGGCCTAGTTGTATCTCCTTCCCATTCAAGTGATTGGGCCTGAGCTGCAGTACCAAGCAGTGCCACTATACAATGGACGGCGCTGTGCTTGGTAAGCTGTGAGGAGGCTGCAGCTCTCACAGGAGCACCTAGGCCTCGTCAAACAGCTGATCTGTGGGAGTGCCAGGAGTTGGCCCCCACCGATCAGATAGTGATGACCTTTTCTGAAGCCATCAATATAGAAGACCCTGAAAACCTTATTAAAGTTCTCAACAAAGTTGCCCATGTAGGGGATAAAATAATAAAGGAACCCCCCCTCCGTTCCAGCGCTGCCTCTTCGCTCGGTGTGTACCTGCCTTCAGTGATGACAGCATGTATATCCCACGTGACTCCCTATAGCTACGCTCCTGCTTCATACTAACGCCATTGACCTTGGCCACAGCTTTAAATAGCGTTTCTTTCTGTTTTCTCGATTATTCATTGAAAAATAAGTGAATGACATAGGAGAACCGCTGCGCCGCGCTGTTATTATTAAGACTTAGCTCGCTACCTTGGCAATGGTGAACATTAATAATTGACGACGCTTCCAGCATTAATTCATGCATTGGCTGTAACACAAGACAGTGACTGCTGCCGACTCATGTACCTGTAGACTCTTAGCTTCGCTTTGGCAGCCTGATATATATATATATATATATTTTTAAATCTTTCATTTATTTTATGATCCCATTAAAAGAATGAAAGTATGAGTCGCCAGGCTTATTTCTATCGTGTTCCTCCGCAGGAGCTGCACAGACGGAATCAACTCCAGTCCGAATCGGCCAAGACCAAAGCTCTGCAGACGGTCATCGAGATGAAGGTAAGTGTTGCCCTAGATTCTGTCCTGTAGGTGCAATGATCACGTCTTCTCCATATCCATCACATGATTTCACATAATCTGTAGCATTCGGAGTGAACACTTACCTGTCATCCCCTGCTGAACACATAGATAGTTTCATCATACATAGGTTGCTTTATTGTACATCATCACGTCCTTTAAATGCCATATGTTCTTCAGTAACTGATCATCTACCATGGTGTACATGTCATCCCCTGCTTTCCTCCATAACATGCATCTTCAATTCATCACCTGTTCTGTGTCCACCACTGAAGAGTGCACGTGTTCTCTCTATTTTTCTGCCACGTGTGAACAGGGTTTTGCAGAATCCTATTAACTTCTATCTCACTTTTTGGATCCAAGTCTATAAAAAAGCTGAAGAATGTGTATATGTCTTTACTGCTCTTTATAGTAATTATTAACCCCATCTACCCTAAAGTTTAAGAATCCTGCATTGGTCATGCATTTGAAATTGCCTGATTTCCTGCATCTGCGCATCAAACTGCCACTTGCTTTGTATATTTCATATTAAAACAGCAGTTGTGCAGTATTTGCATCAATATATGGAGCATTAGGGGTGTTGTACTGTGTATACTTTGTGCCCCTAAAATTGCCAACCATGACACCTAGGGCAAATTCACAGTTTTCCTAGCATGAATGTTAACTGCATAAGGCCTCATGCACACGGAACAGCACGGACAGCCTTTAATATAAATACCTATTTTTGTCCGCAAAACGCGGACAAGAATAGGACATGTTATATTTTTTTAGCAGGGCCACAGAACGAAGCAACGGATGCGGACAGCACACGGAGTGCTCAACGGATGCGGACAGCACACGGAGTGCTCAACGGATGCGGACAGCACACGGAGTGCTGTCCGCATCTTTTGCGGCCCCATTGAAGTGAATAGGTCCACATCCGAGCCGCCAAAACGGCAGCTTGGATGCGGACCAAAACAACGGCCGTGTGCATGAGGCCTAAATCCAAGGGAATTTTGTGCCCAGAGATTCATTTGTTCTTTGAGGGTTCTGTGGGTAATATCCTTAAAGGGGTTGTGCAGGAATGTGTTTTTTTTTTTGTTTTTTTTTTGGGGCAAATCCCCCCACTTGGCCCTATCTGTAAAGGGAAGCTTACTTACCTGCTTCTCAGGGCTGGCTCCCTGCTCCTTCCCCTCCGTCTGCGATGCTCCACTGGGCTTCCTGCCTGAAAACATCCATTTTGACATGGCTGCAGTCGATCACTGTCCTTGGACCTGGCTTTGACCGGCCAAATGATCACATGACTCAAGGCGATCCAGTCACTACCACGGCCAGTGATTGGTTGCAGCCATGTCAAACCGGATGTTCTCAGCAATGGAGCGCAGTGGAGGAGTAGGAGCGGGGAGCAAGGTAAATAAGCTACCCCTTACAGGTCCGGTCAAGTATAAGGGTTTGGCCCCCCCTATTCTTGCACAATCACTCTAAAGACGCTGTAAATTGCAGAAATCCAGATGTGTCTCTTGCGTTTTTTTTTTTTTTATTAGCATTTTTATTCAGTTTTTCCAGCTTTTTTTTTTTTCAATAAATAATTGCTGAAATCTAATAGTGAAATATAAAAGGCAGTACAAGTGTTACTTTTTTTTTTGCCTTTTTTTCTTCTTTTTGTTTTTTTTTGGTGAGTTTTTTGGGTCCATGGTGTTTTTTTTTTCTCCAGACAATTCCTATAATACCTGAAATAACCCACTAAAAAAGTTCATAGCATTTTCTACAGGCCAAAATATGTCCCACAAAAAACATGTAGAGGAAGCCTTAGAAAAAGTTATCCCTTATCCACTGGTTCCTGGGGGTCTGACCGCTGGGATGCCCACGCATTATGAGAACAGGAGTTCCATGCCTCCATATGAATGGAGTGGCTGGTCATGCGCACTGCCATGGGACTGCCAGAGATGTACAATATTTGGCTACCTCCTGCAGTCCCACAGATTTTGAATGAAGTGGTGGTGCGCATGCTTGACACGGCGCCCTTTATCCTCTAACTTTTTGTAACCAGTATATCCCTTTAAGCAGTTAAGCCATTGATTCCCACTGAAAGTTCACATCACCGTTATTTTTCCGTTCTTCTGATCTGTTGCAGTACTTTTATTTCCATCTAGAAAAACGGATCTCAGATGGAAATGGCTCAGATTCCAAATGTACATAACTGATGCACAGGATCGTTTTTTTTTTTTTTTTTACAAGATCCACTTTTTTAACAGGATTTTTTTTCTTTTTTTTTTCTAATCTTCTTAAAGGGGTTGTCCGGATTCAGAGCTGAACCCGGACATACCCATAATTTCACCCAGGCAGCCCCCCTGATGTTAGCATCAGAGCATTTCATGGATCGCGCAGGTCAAAGGCTCTTTTATTTACAATAACACATTGCCTGCCGGGCGGAGGCTTCCGCCCAGCAGTGTGTTCGGTGACGTCACCGGCTCTGATGGACGGGCTTTAGAGATGCCCTAGCCGTTTTACAGGCTAGAGCAGCGCTAAAGCCCGCACATCAGTGCCGGTGACATCACCGGGCTCACTGCTGGACGGAAGCCTCCGCCTGGCAGCCCCATGGAGAGCCCGGTACGTGACCGGAACTCCAAATAATGCCTTTGCCCTTACGCAATTTAGTATTTCCCTGACCTCTTCTCGGTTCATCAGGGGAACAGACTGTCCTAAAAGATAGACCTGGAGCTCTCCTGCATGTAGGGCAGCAACCCTATCAGATGTACCATTGTGCACTTTATTTATCAATGGTCTATCTTTCATAATAGTCTGGGCCCCTTATGAAACAACGGGGAAAGGCATCGGGACATTCAGGAAGACTTTTAGGGATATTGGAGGTACAGATGAGGGCTTAGCCACCAAGAGGTGGGGTTGCCCCTCTCAGGGTTCTCTGCTTGTTGGCAGTTGTAGAGCAATGACACATAGGAGTCAGCAGAAGTACCGAGTTGACGACTCCTAGTCTTTGAGAGGTATCGTAAGTAGGATGAACCATGCACATCTAGGTGCTGTATAAGACTGATAACCTCCAATGGTACCCTAGTGGGACCAATAGGTCTCATATCTGTTTTAGCTTTGTCTGCATAAGTTGTATATTCTGTTTGGGATTTATGAGAAGATTTTAAGGATCTAGTAAAAATTATGTTTTAATTGAAGGTTCAGATACCGTGATGTGAACTCTCCCTAAGGGTACGGCCACACGGACAGGTTTCCTGATACAGTTTTGGAAGCCAAAATCAGGAGTAAAAAAAAAAAAAAAAGAGGATCTGTCTTATCTCCTTTTTATGGTCCACTCCTAATTTTGGCTTTCAAAACTGCATCAGGCTTAAGCAGGGTGCTGTCTCTCTTGAAACAGACCAGTCCTGTCTGGAGACTTACTGTAATTGCTCTATGGTATGGAGACTTATTGGAAGTTCTCCATAGCAAACAAATATGCAAAGAGGTATCTCCACCTATTGGAAGTGGCTCCCCATGGGTCAAAATACGACTTTCCAACAAGCCTTGGTACTTGATTAGGGAATATAGCCAGACCAGATATCCTATTAGGTTGATGAAAGTGAATATTATAGAGGCTCACCCATCTGTTAGCAGGGATATGCTTTTCTTGTCAAAATTGATACACCCAATCAATAGTAAAAATAAATGATAATTGAACTAGTAGTGACAGGCACTCATTATCTACAACCACCCGGAGACCATGGGTCAAAATTGATATTTATTACAGCCACTATATACCCATATACAAACAAAACCACATAAAAAAAATAATACAAAAATTAGGTCTAGCCAAGTTTTGTGTGTCAGCAGACGCGGTTAACTGGCATTGATTTCGTAATTAGTGTTGATCGAGCACCAAAATGCTCGGGTGCTCCGACCGAACACATCGGTATGCTCGTGTGCTCTACCGAGCACCCGAGCACAATGGAAGTCAATGGGAGAACCCCAGGCACCCCCTGCTCGGAAGAGAAGAGGGTGTCTGGTTCACAAAAAAAGGTTAAAAATTGATGGAAACCCCATCAAAATGGTTTGGAAACAGCATTAAGAGGATATCTGGACTTCTATTATCTATGACATACAATAGACAACCACACAAAGGTATGTGCAAACCAACAATCTATCCATGAGACAGATAACAGGCTTAGTCAGCATACCTTACAATGGCAGCCTTATGCACTATGAGACATTCCAAACCAGCTCTCATCTGACTGAGAGCCAGTAAGCCTCAAAGTTACTTCACATCTGTTGGATGGCTTGGGTGGACGTGCACACCTACATCAATATAATTAGGGTGACAAAAATTTTTCTGATTGTCCTAACATAATATTCAATAACCTTTCTATACAGTTTTGTCATGTAAAAACTAATTTGCATAAACATGGGCATATGGAGAAAGACATGCAAATGAGCAGAATCTGCCTGGTTTTTCAGCTGAAAAACCATTTGCCTGAAAAATTTGGGATCTACACTATTCAACGCCATCTATTGTTTTTATAGTATTATGGCAAGAGTAATAGTCTTGTCATAAGACTATGAAACCAATAGATGGCGCTGTTCATGAGCCATTACAAGCAGGGCAATAGTCCTCAGATACACCCTAGCAAGCTTATATTACAGCAGATAAAGTGCTAGAAGATGTGTGAATGATAGTCTTGTCATAAGACTATGAAACCAATAGATGGCGCTGTTCATGAGTCATTACAAGCAGGGCAATAGTCCTCAGATACACCCTAGCAAGCTTATATTACAGCAGATAAAGTGCTAGAAGATGTGTGAATGATAGTCTTGTCATAAGACTATGAAACCAATAGATGGCGCTGTTCATGAGTCGTGTAGATCACAAATTTTCCATGCAAATGGTTTTTCAGCTGAAAAACAATGCAGATTCTGTTCATTTGCATGTCTTTCCCATATGCCCATGTTTATGCAAATGTACTCGAGCACCCGCAGTATTCGGCCGAGCACTCGGATGTGCCGAGCATAGCGATACTCAAACCGAACAGCAGTTCGGCCGAGCATGCTCGCTCAACACTAGTCGTAATTAATTGATGTTTGTAATATATCCGTCTGTTGTCTGGCACACACATGGACTTCCTAATATTAAGCTATGGGGATATATAGTACAATCCCATATACAGTTGCAAGAAAAAGTATGTGAACCCTTTGGAATGATATGGATTTCTGCACAAATTGGTCATAAAATGTGATCTGATCTTCATCTAAGTCACAACAATAGACAATCACAGTCTGCTTAAACTAATAACACACAAAGAATTAAATTTTACCATCTTTTTATTGAACACACCATGTAAAGATTCACAGTGCAGGTGGAAAAAGTATGTGAACCCCTAGACTAATGACATCTCCAAGAGCTAATTGGAGTGAGGTGTCAGCCAACTGGAGTCCAATGAATGAGATGAGATTGGAGGTGTTGTTTACAGCTGCCCTGCCCTATAAAAAACACACACCAGTTCTGGGTTTGCTTTTCACAAGAAGCATTGCCTGATGTGAATGATGCCTCGCACAAAAGAGATCTCAGAAGACCTACGATTAAGAATTGCTGACTTGCATAAAGCTGGAAAGGGTTATAAAAGTATCTCCAAAAGCCTTGCTTTTCATCAGTCCACGGTAAGACAAATTGTCTATAAATGGAGAAAGTTCAGCACTGCTAGGAGTGGTTGTCCTGTAAAGATGACTGCAAGAGCACAGCGCAGACTGCTCAATGAGGTGAAGAAGAATCCTAGAGTGCCAGCTAAAGACTTACAAAAGTCTCTGGCATATGCTAACATCCCTGTTAGTGAATCTACGATACGTAAAACACTAAACATGAATGGATTTCATGGGAGGATAGCACAGAGGAAGCCACTGCTGTCCAAAAAAAACATTGCTGCACGTTTACAGTTTGCACAAGAGCACCTGGATGTTCCACAGCAGTACTGGCAAAATATTCTATGGACAGATGAAACCAAAGTTGAGTTGTTTGGAAGAAACACAAAACACCATGTGTGGAGAAAAAGAGGCACAGCACACCAACATCAAAACCTCATCTCAACTGTGAAGTATGGTGGTGGGGGCATCATGGTTTGGGGCTGCTTTGCTGCGTCAGGGCCTGGACGGATTGCTATCATCGAAGGAAAAATGCATTCCCAAGTTTATCAAGACATTTTGCAGGAGAACTTAAGGCCATCTGTCCACCAGCTGAAGCTCAACAGAAGATGAGTTATTAATTCCAAGGGTTCACATACTTTCTCCACCTGCACTGTGAATGTTTACATGGTGTGTTCAATAAAAACATGGTAACATTTAATTCTTTGTGTGTTATTAGTTTAAGCAGACTGTGATTGTCTAATGTTGTGACTTAGATGAAGATCAGATCACATTTTATGACCAGTTTGTGCAGAAATCCATATTATTCCAAAGGGTTCACATACTTTTTCTTGCTACTGTATATGAAATTCATCGCAAAAAAAAATAAAATCTGATTGGTAACAAAATAGTTAAACATTCAAATAAAGACTAAAAGGGACTCAGCGCTGAAAACATGTGAAAAAGAAAAAGGTTAAAATGGCCACAAAGGGTTAATCAGCCCCCAAAAAAAGCTTTCCACCGTGATAGTAT
Organism: Bufo bufo; assembly: GCF_905171765.1. NCBI lineage: Eukaryota > Metazoa > Chordata > Amphibia > Anura > Bufonidae > Bufo > Bufo bufo. The sequence continues at coordinate 41,901,981 of NC_053397.1, read as the reverse complement.
AAGTTTTGAATCCATCCAGAAGTTACTCAATCATATTGGTGTAGCATGATTTGTATCCGATATTGGGTATAGTTAAATTCAGTAAGTAAGTCGGTCTTTTTGGCGTGTTAGTAAATACTGGGATGTCACTTACACTGACCACAATGTTAGTAATAGTCAATAGAGTTACTACCTGCCGTTGTTCCGTGGCATCCCACATGTCAGGCTGGGTATAAAGTTTTTTTTACCTCCCTCCTGAAAAATAGGATGCAGGCGACACCTTATTCTCCGGCTGCGCCGCTCCTGAAGGTTCGCATTCGGCGTCCCACGTGGCTCAATAGTTCAGAGGTCAAACTGTCACGTGTGTCGGCACTTTTACTTGCGGTCCCGCCGTCAGTAGAACACTGGGAGGAGGATTGTAGGTTTCAGAGCGCCGCTTGTGTGTATGTTCGTCGCAACTTTGCTCTTATTATTTGTCCATGGATATTTAAATTGGAGTCATCCAGATTTGCAGGTATCAAAACAGCAGACGCGTTTCGGAGTATAGCCTTACTTGGCTCCACATGTGTTCTCAGCGCTGAGGCCCTTTCTTTTAGTCTTTATTTGAACATTTAACTCTATTGTGATCAATCTGATTTTGTATTTTTTTTCCCCATAGCTTAATATTCGGAAGTCCATGTGTGTGCCAGACAACAGACGGATATATTACAGACATCGATTCATTACGACATCAATCCCAGTTAACCGCGTCTGCTGACACACACACAACTTGACTAGACCTTATTTTTAATTTTTTAATTTTTCATGAGTTTTTTATGTGGTTTTGTTTGTATATGTGTATATAGTGGTTGTAATAAATATCAATTTTGACCCATAGTCTCTGGGTGGTTGTAGATAATGAGTGTCTGTCACTACTAGTTCAATTATCAGATATCCTATTGCCTTGTCAAATCCCAAGGCTTGTTGGAAAGTTGGATGACTCATAGGGAGCCACTTCCAATAGGGGGCTCTAGCGAGATGGTTTTCTTCCTTGGGAGATACCTCTTTGCACAACTGCATTAGGAAATGTGATCATGTGGCCGTACCCTAATGTAGCATCTGTCTGTTGTTTTATATAATGTTATGAAATGCATAAAATCTCTTTTCCTAGAACATGAGAGATGCCTCGCACATTTCCATACTAACAAGCATCACTTCCATACTAGGACAGCTTTTGCAATATGCATTTGCTCTCTGCAGACACTTTAAATATATATGATTACACGTCTGTATGATTCTAGCTCGTTAGAGCATGAAATCTCAATTTAGCATGGCTCGTAAAACTGGTATATTTCTGCACTCCACTTTTTGTGCGCCCACAGAATACAAAATAGGCATATTATGATGATCCCACGTACTTAAAGCAGTTTATGAAATTGTAATCGCATGGCTGCATTTTTTCAGAAACAGCGCCCCCCTTGTCTATAGGTTGTGTCTGGTCTTGCAACTCAACTCAAGTGAATGGCACTGAGTTGAAATTCCAGACCCAGCCCTTGGACATGAGAGATGAAGAGGTTAGGTGTAATGTTGACCACATTACAGGTTCGTTCTTCACTCTGCTGTGTGGAGCCTGTAACAGGCTAGATGTATTGTTCAGTAATAGAACATGTGTTAGAGTATGAGAATCCATATAATTTTTTACAAAATTAAAAAATAACATGCCTGCATGTAAAATGGCGACATGTGGCAGTACAGACCATGACCAGCATATTTGGGATCTATGTGATTCAAGTCCCCAACATTTGTTTGCTGAGTCAGAATCTGAGTCATAAATTAAAGTGAACCTGTCACCATGAAAATGCAAAATAATCTGCGGGCAGCATGTTATAGAGCAGGAGGAGCTGAGCAGATTGATATATAGTTATATGGGAAAAGATTCAGTAGAACTTGTATTTCATTCATTTATATTCCTGCTCATTCTGGAGTTTGAAGTCCAGGAGGCGGTCCTATCAGTGATTGACAGCTGTCTGTATACAGTTATAGAGGGCAGGCTGTCAATCACTGATAGGACCGCCTCCTGGACTTCAATCAGTGATTATATACACAGTCATAGAGGGCAGGCTGTCAATCAGTGATAGGACCGCCTCCTGGACTTCAATCAGTGATTGTATACACAGTCATAGAGGGCAGGCTGTCAATCACTGATAGGACCGCCTCCTGGACTTCAAAGCCCAGAACAAGCAGGAATATAAATGAATGAAATACAAGTATTACTGAATATTTTCCCATAAAGCTATATATCAATCTGCTCAGCTCCTCCTGCTCTATAACATGCTGCCTGTAGTTCAGACACCATGTTCCACGTGACTGGTTCCCTTTTAATTATCTATATCTATCTATATATATATATATATATATATATATATATATATATATATATATTGTATAGAGAGTCCAATATAAAAGGAAATAACATTCTCCAAATCACTCTGGGACAGCAAAAAAACTGGAGCATGAGCTTTGCATTGCATTTATCAAGTGTTTTAGACACTTTTCTAGCCTTTAGGCGCCTTGTCCGCTAATTAGGCGTGGCATAATGAAAATAGGCATGGTGTCATGGGAAAGAGATTATGGTTTAAAGGGGTTGTCTCACTTCAGCAAATGTCCATATTGCTTCCTTTGCTGTCTTGATTCATTTTTCCATCTCATTATACACTTCTTCTCGTTTCCATGGTTAGGACCTCCCTGCAATCCAGCAGCGGTGGTCGTGCTTGCACACTTTAGGAAAAAGCGTCCTATGCACACTCCTGCGGTCTCAGCCACCAGAGAGGTTGGCGCCTTTTCTTCTATTGTGCAAGCACGACCACGACCAGGGTGGTTGTAACCATGGAAAACAGCTGTGTATAATGTGATGGAAAAATTAATCTAGACAGCAAAGGAGGCAACATGGACAATCACAATACATTAGTAAGTGCTTTGTATTAGCTTAATCTACTTGATACATGCCATTTGCTGGTATGAGACAACCACTTTAAATGAGCCTCCATGCACCAAACATATGCCAAAATTTTGGCACATTTTTGGACTAAAGCGAAACACACTTCTAGGTGGCTCTGCTGTTCCAGTGGCTCTCATTCTTGTGCATGAGAGCTACGGAAACTGTGTATCACAACAAGCTATGCTGTTTCTGAGTTAGGGAATGAGACGCTACTGAAACGGCAAAGTGCCGGATCGGTCTGCTGTTTCCCGGCCTGGAGGTTGTCAGAACTGTGTCCCATAATATCAATCCTCCATATACATATTCACCAATCCAAGAAACAATTCTGGAATTCCTGGTGCCGGTGCATTCTTAGATTGGTGTCTATTGTGCGGACATGTACATTTTATATACTAAAAATATACATTATAATTGCAAATAATCTTGGACCAGATCTAGCAATCTCTACAATTGGATCCCTATGAAATAAGGTAAAGAACAAACAGCTGGTGGCGCTATACAGATATAGTTTATTGAATAACTTAGTGGCTGAATAAATATTTTATTACGTTTAATTACAGAAGTATTCAGATGCAGGTTCTGATTTGAAAAATGTAGAATATTTTTTTGTGGCACAGCCCCTTTAAGGAACTGCAGTCTTGTGAAGTAGCACAGTCATTACTTAGCAGCAGCAGAGGTTTCATAGCCCGTGTTCCCTTGTAATTAAATGGTAGAAGCCTCAAGTAAATCAGGGTTGTTTCTGGATTGAACTATACCTCTTAAAAATCAGCTTAATTATATGGAAATGCAGCCATTAAGAAAATGTGTTTAGTGCAAATGATTGTCAAGGTAATTTATGCTGAAATGCTTTTAGTGAAATGACACAACACGAGGGGCATACAAAAAGACAACAGTATAATGCTTCAATAGATAATGAGGCAGGTAAAAGTTGCCTAATTTTAAATATATCCAAATATATACATATTTTTTGGACTATAAGACGCACCTAGGATTTGGAAGAGGAAAATACGAAAAAAAATCTAAATCAGACCCCCATGCTCCATCAGCCTCAGATCAGACCCTCCCAAGCTCTATCAGCCTCAGATCAGCCCCCATCAGCCTCAGATCAGCCCCCATCAGCCTCAGATCAGACCCCATAAGCCTCAGATCAGACTCCATCAGCCTCAGATCTTACCCCATCAGCTTCAGATTGGACCCCCATCAGACCACAGATCAGATGTTAAAAAAATAATAATAATAATCTTTGCTTGCTCCGGACTGCACTGCCACTTGCTCACTGCTCCCTAGTCTTCTGGCCAGCACTGCACTGTGACCTGACTTTGCACAACACCTACGTTCATTACGTCCTAAAGCTGTACGCAATCAGGACACAATGCACAGAGCAGGGCTTGGAAGAAGACCAAGGAGCAGTGAGTACAGCCAGCGCAGCAATTCCCTCACCGCTCCTTGCGCCTCCCGCATGCTGATACCGCTTCCATAATTGTCTAAAGGGCATGTACAAAGCTGCTGCCCATACACCTTCAATAGCTGTCGGACAAATTCTCATTTCTGCTGACTGGTATCTCTCCTGACTCAATGGAAGAAAGGAGTAAGCCACAGCTAGGCACCTCTGTTGCAGCTTATCTCCCAGGAGAACAAAAGGATCAGGCGTTGGAATTTAGTGCATCTGATCCTTCTCTCTTCTACCATTATCTTTCAGGGTTCACTTAGGAACTCCCCATAAATGTTAGATTGTTGGCCAGTCGTTACACCCGGAAGTAGAGGTGAATGCAGATGAAGCCGATTGCGCCTCCACTTCTGGGTGGAATGACGTCAAATGCGCATGCATACTGAACATATTCACTGCTTGGCAAGCAGCAGAAGCCGGGCTCAATCTAAGGAGAGGAGGGTATGTTTTTAACAATGGCAGCAGCAGGGGTGTCGCTGGAGTGGTGCTCAAACCGCATAGGCCTACCTCCTGGTGCTTCAGTGCCTTATTTGCATAAAATTAAAAGTCTAAATTTCTCCTACAAAAAAAAAAAGAAGAAAGGCCGGTATTGTTTTACTCAGCTGGATGAACCCTACCAGGCTACATGCCTGGTTTAATAGGGTTGATCCTGGTGACAGAGCTGCTTTCAGTGAATCAGTCCCTTGATGAAATTTGTGGCAGCGTCGTATACTTGGACTGAGCAATACTTGCGGACTTTTCTTATGGCAAAATATATGTCAATAAAGAGTCACTTACCCCTTACAGAGACGCTGTCTTCCTACAACTAACCTACGGAGGTACATACAGCACCACTAGGTGTGGCCTCCACCTATAGGTATTATGTAGTTTCACTATAAAATGTTTTGATGTATGGTAATATGTGTCTTGCAACCTTTTTTTTTTTTTGTAAAATGAGTTTTTATTATATTTCTGCATGTACTAACAATCTACATTCACGACACACAAAACGTAGTACCATCTGGAGCGTGGATCCTGCAGACTTGAATCACATTGTTTTCTGCATGAATTTCATTAGAGAAACTCCATAGCTGCAGCGCTAATGAGCGGAGTCATTTCGATTTCATGTCATAATCCTTCCCCAGTCTTTTACCACGAATCGCTGCCCTCCCCTGTTCCTCGCTACTGTAATTTAGCTTATGGTGTTTTTGATTCTGTGCCAAGAGACCTTCATATAGTTATGATTATGAGGTAGATCCGGTGACTTGAATGTGCTGCAACTGGAGAATCAAACTGAATATGAATCTGTGGTTTTACTCCTTGTAGAGATCTCCATCCCTGTGCTTTGATCCAGATTTTATTTGGCAGGTAAGTTGAAAGGTTTGTGTGTGCGTTAGTTTTTTTCTTATACTGCTCGGGTGCGTGCCATGAATTGATTTCTCTGTGTGGACCTATTCAGCCTGCCATCGGTACATATTATAAGGAGGAATAAACCCGTTCTGCTTGTCTGTAGACACAATCATTGTTTCTTTAGACATTGAGAAGTCAGCATCTTCCTCCTTCCCCCCCCCAATTACAAGTTTTTGTATAAGGGAAAAATAAATGGCTCATATGTATAATTCAGGGACAATGTCAGGTAGGGGAACAAGTGCAATCACATTTCCCATCAGAGCTGATGAGTCCAATGTCAACCTAGTCAACAATTATGTCAGTACTCCCTTGGTAATGGTCAACCTACCCTGGTGTCGGCTGGACACTTAAAGTGGCCCTGAAAAATAAAAACTAAAATTGCCCCCATGTTGTAGGTGGGTCCAAACGGATAGAAGGTAGGGCAACACAAGAAGGGAGGTCCAACAGTAGTAGGTTTGCCAGCAATAATGTATTTCAGAACAAAATACCGCCCCAGCAGAACCAAATACCACAGTGCAGCACAAAATACTGCCACCCGTGCCATAGTATGATACTGTATCATAATCCTGAAGATGGCAATACATTTTAATTCAGGAGGACACCTGAGGCCGCTGACTAGGTGTATATGTGCCTGATGCTCCTATATCAGGCATCCTCAAACTAAGGCCCTCCAGCTGTTGCAAAACTACAACTCCCAGCATGCCTGAACAGCCTACAGGTATCGGCCTACAGCAGGGCATTGTGGGAGTTGTAGTTTTACAACAGCTGGAGGGCTGCAGTTTGAGGATGCCTGTCCTATATTGATATGCTGAGAGCATCAGATCTTTATGGACTTGGCTGGCGGCCAAGTGGAGGACTTGGGTGACCCCCTGACAGTTGGCCTACCAGGAAATTTCCCTGTAGGTTCTTGAACCTACCCCAGAGGCAACCTATTTTTTAATTTTCTTGTCTCAGTGACAACATAGAACAATTCTTTGTTCTCTAAATAGGTGGTGGTCTCATTGGTCATTAGTTGCCCACCATAGTCTTAGACACTGTACAAAAATAAGTTCTTATACAGGCTGCTGGGTCTGATGCAAACCCAGTCACCAACTAGATCAATACTCCTCGTACAAAACAATTGCAGTCACATTTCCTTTAGAGATTCTGTGAACCAAGTCACCAATTATGTCATTGCTCTCTCGGTAATGGTCAACCTACCCCATTATGGAAATCTTAGATAGTGCCCTTAAACCCATCAAAAAGCAACCTGTTAAGTGTCTACATCTTTAATGACATTGGAGAACATGGGACCCCTGTTCGCCCAATTGGTCATTAGTTGCCCAGTTACCATAGATGCTGCTCAAAATATGTTCTCCATATACGGGTGTCTAATATACATTTGTCACTCATCAACTACACAGGGAGAGGAGGACCAAGATACTGTTGTGGAGTCGGGTAGTGGTTTAGATGCACATTCCCATGTGGTATTCATAGTGTTGTAAAAAAACAGCACAAAAGCCACATTATGATTTTTACTTGTCATTTTTCGGACAATTAGAATGAGCTGGACATGGAGGCAGAGCCCTAATAAGTATTCATAGAAAGTCACGTTCTATAGCCCGTACCACAAGGGAAAGCCAAGGCCGAAGATATAGATTGGATGAGTTTTGGGATAATTCAGTCTCGCTAATCTCAGTACATGTGAACTGGCATATTAAAGGAATTGTCTCACAATGATAAGACCTTTCTAGGTGCCATTTCAGGGCATCTGAAAGTCCTAGAGCAGGGATGCCCAACCTTCAGCCCTTCAGCTGTTGCAAAACTACAATTCCCAGCATGCATGGACAGCCTACTGCTATTAGGGCATGCTGGGAGTTGTAGTTTTGCAACAGCTGGAGGCCTGCAGGTTGAGCATCCCTGTCCTAGAGGATGGGTTCCCTCTATTGGAGAGAGAAGCAGAGCTGCCATATAAGAATGGCTCCCACTCTGGTGGATCCAACTGGTCCATGAAGTACATCGTTGGCCATTTGAATCCAAATGGCCAGCATGTAATGCTACATTTTCCTGCAGCTTATAGCCAGATTTGGCTTCCCATGGATGATCGCTAGAGGTAGAAACTTGCAGCGATCATTGGGCCGGTTTCTATTTAACGAGTTGTTACTGTACCTTTATGAGACAATCCCTTTAAACCTTCAGATACAGGACCTACAGTGCTTGTCTACCATACTGAATTGTCTTTGAAGGAGTATTCTGGTGCTTTTATATTGATGGCCTGTTCTCAGGCTAGGCTATCAGTATCTGATCGACTGGAGTCCGCCCCCTGCACTCCCTTTCACGTCAGTGGGAGCAGAGATACACTGACCAGCTCTGTCCTCTATACAGATGAATGGAGATGGATAGTTCTCCTACTTTCGGCATTGGAGCTGCCTTAGAACAGCTGATTGGCTAGAGTGCAGAGTTTCGGACCCCTCCGATGAGATATTGATTTCCTATCATCACTATAAAAGGACTGGACAGCCCCTTTAACTATGTGTGCACTGTATATGCTTATATACCTTCTTTTGTTCTCAAGCTAACCCAAAGCTGTCTAACTAGAGACCTGTTCGCTGCATGTGGCCTCACGGCAGGAGTTTGGTTTCCCATCGCACCTCATTAGTCAATGCAATTAATTATTATTCCTTCAACAATGGAATGAGCTCATGTTAACAAAAATTAATCCAGAAACCCATAAGTACAGTAAAAAAATAATAATCATATTGACGGTCTATCCTGAGGCTAGGTCATCAAGATGAGATCAGATTGTCAGGGGTCCTATTCCCGTCACCCCCGCCAGCTGTTTGAAGAGACTGTGGCACTTCGTTGAGCGGTCTCTCCCTAGATCCGTGTCACATGAATTAAGCGCACCTCCGTTCCGTGCAAGTGAATGGGGCTGAGCTGCAATACCAGACACAGCCACTATCAGATGGATGGCGCTGTGCTTAGTAAACTGTGACGTGGCTGCAGCCCTCACTGGAGCGTCGCTGTCTCCTCAAACATCTGATCCTTGGGAGTGTTAGGTGTCACACCCCTGCCGATCTGGTATTGATAACCTAACCTGGGGATAGGTATAAATATTAAAATCCCCTTTAATACTATATATCTATCTCCTGTGCACATACTTACAGTACTTTACATGTAGGCGATATGGTGCAGTGCGAGATACGGTAAGCTGATGTTTCTAGTATCTCTTGGAGAAGAACGTTGAAGGCCATATCTTCTGCATGCAGCAAACAGCTCTGCCGTTCCCCTTTATAGGATCTACCTTGTATTTTTGCAGATATTTATTAGATATTAGATATTTCTTCTCTGTATACAGCAGAGTCCCATGTCCGGTTGCTGTGATTTCTTTGACATACTAATAGCTTACGTTTTGAGTGCGTGGCATGTCTACTAAACGCTTGACTCTGATTAACTCTGTACTAATCCGTTCCGGTCTTCTAGCTTAAGAAAACAATCATTTACATCATTTGTATCTTTTGTGCAAACGATTATGTTTTATTTTTAGATTGTATTTTTGGATGAAGACGTCTTATATTGGATATACAAATAAACATATTAGGAACGGGGATAGGACTGTGTTCAGACGTTGTTTCTTGAGATCCTCACGAGATATACCCCAAACATGTAGGATACAATGGGCCCAATCTATGTCCTTTTGTGTCCGCACGCCTGTATTGTACTGTATTGAAGAGTGAAGCTCACTACACATGGGTGGTATGGGAGTCATCATCCCGCAGTATATTACTCAGGAATACTTTCTGGTGGGAGAAAAGTACACAGCAGAAGAAAGTTCCAGCACTATTGGAGATTCTGTTGCTTTGTCTTTATTTTCGGTCATGTGGACACCATCTCACACCGCCGCACAATGACGCGTTTCGAACTGTACCGTTCTTAGTCGTAACTGTGTGCACTGCCTGACCCTCGGGTTTAAATAGATCCATTCCCCCTGTAAAGGAGGGGGAGGGGAACTACACCCCCCGGGGCGAGGCAAAGCCCTTGCTCTGTCCTGTGCTACACCCATTATCTACATCTGACATCATATTAAAAAACAACACTTATAAATCCCACAAAAATGCGAAGTAGGAGGTACAAAATACAAAAACACCTATCTAGGACAAGGTCAAATGAGAAGATAAAATAGAAAGAAAAACCTCATTGAATAGGAAACCTTCTAATAACACTTAATAAAACATCGCAATGGCTGTTAATTGGCTTCGGCATGTGATATTATAGCAAGATTAGTAAAAATACAGCAATTCTTTTTTCAGATTGAGACCAAAAGGATATCTGGTATTCAATCTGAAGATCCAATATGCCTCCCGCTGCAAAATCCTTTTCTTCATGTGACCACCTCTGGGCAGGACCGCTACCTTTTCAATCGCGAAGGTACAGAAGCTATTAACTGCGATTATGTTCTGTGATAAAATGATTTGCTGCATTTGATATTCCCGTCGCTGAGGGATTGGAAATAGAATTGATATGTTCCCGTAACCTTGTTTTGAATTTTCTGCTAGAACTCCCCACATACAGAAGATCACAGATTGTGCGCTTAAAGGGAACCGGGATTTTGTGTATAGAGCTGAGGACATGGGTTGCTAGATTGCCGCTAGCACATCCGCAATACCCAGTCCCCATAGCTCTGTGTGGGGTAAAGGAGAGACGCCTATCTGTGGAGTTTGTTGGACCTTCCCATGCCAGAAATTTGCTCTGTACGGGAAAAAGAGGAGGCTCAGAGGAGCGAGCAGCAGCGCGGTCTTCTTACATAACGATTTATACCAGAAACTGAATAAAAATCCTTTATTGGAATATCAAACAGAATATACTGTAATCCTCAACAAGGGGAGAGAACGAGGTTTTATTAACCACACACAATACGAATTTCTGAATGTGGAGGCACCAGTCACACCTATAAAACAAAATGTGAACCCCCGTCCCTATTGTCTCAGGCATCGGCTCTCTGATGGAAGAGATGGGAGATTGGCTGGACTCACTGTTACAGCCTTTAGTGAGAAGAGTAGCGGGATATACCCCAGACACCACTGATGTACTCAGTGTCTATAGTAGACAGCGGCATAGGGATTATGCATGGCTGACCTTAGACGTAGTTTCGCTTTATCCCTCCATTCCCCACAATGTAGCTATCCTTGCATTGGAATATTACCTCCACAGGTATAGTAAACCTTCAAATGAATTTATAGACTATATCTTGGAGGTGACATCTTTCCTTATGACACATAATTATTTTTCATTTGATAACAAATTTTTTGTTCAAACAAGGGGCGCGTCTATGGGAGCAAAATTCTCACCCTCATTGGCGAATTTAACCATGGCTTATTAGGAAGAACGTTATATATTCTCTGAAAATGATCCCTTTTCGTGCATGGTGGTCTGATATGGCAGATACATCGATGACCTGCTCCTTATATGTGTCTGCCAGACCGGACTTCGTGGATTACGCTAATAATAATCCGTACAATCTAAGATTTACTCATCACTCGGATTCACACACTACTAGCTTTTTGGACCTGAAACTGACAGGGATTTCTGACCAAATTATTTGTGCGGAAACGTTCCGCAAAAAAGTTTCAGGAAATACAATATTAAAAGCCGATAGCCGTCACCCTGTTCACACACTTAAAGCAATCCCAGTTGGAGAATTTATACGTGCACGCAGAAATTGCAGTACAAGTGTTGCTTTTTCTAGCGAATCCCAGTCAATCTGGACACGCCTGACCAAAAGAGGTTATCCAGACTGGATGTTATCCAGAGGTTTGAACATAGCTAGGAATAAATCTAGAACAGAATTATTGTTCAAACCTTCAAGAAATAATACCATGAAAAAAGATAAAATAACCTCTGAACAACCTACGCTGGTCCTGACATACAGTCGCCAGTCCACAGAAATACAACACGCAATTCAAAAATTTCTCCCAATTTTGTATGAAGAGGACATACTATATGATACCTTGAAAAATGGACGTAGAATAGTGTCGAGACGACCCAGCACATTGGCCAGTGTTCTTTCTCCATCTATGGTTACGCGTACTGCAAATAAACCATCAGGCCTCACTGAATGTGGAGGACATCCTTGTAGAACGTGCAGATATTCCCTACCTACAAAATATGTTCACAATCCGACACACACTGAAATTTTCCCGATAAAAAGTTACATTGATTGTAACACAATGGGTATTATTTATGTCACTAAGCGGACAATCTGATCTTCTGTATGTGGGGAGTTCTAGCAGAAAATTCTAAACAAGGTTCGGGGAACATATCAATTCTATTTCCAATCCCTCAGCGACGGGAATATCAAATGCAGCAAATCATTTTATCACAGAACATAATCGCAGTTAATAGCTTCTGTACCTTCGCGATTGAAAAGGTAGTGGTCCTGCCCAGAGGTGGTCACATGAAGAAAAGGATTTTGCAGCGGGAGGCATATTGGATCTTCAGATTGAATACCAGATATCCTTTTGGTCTCAATCTGAAAAAAGAATTGATGTATTTTTACTAATCTTGCTATAATATCACATGCTGAAGCCAATTAACAGCCATTGCGATGTTTTATTAAGTGTTATTAGAAGGTTTTCTATTCATTTAGGTTTTTCTTTCTATTTTATCTTCTCATTTGTTTGCTTTTTCTTACACTGTGTTCACATTATGCGATTTTTTTTGTAGGCAAAACTGCACATGATCGAGGTTCCGATCTGGAATGTATGAAGTGATCCTATGATGTGACCTTGTCCTAGATAGGTGTTTTTGTATTTTGTACCTCCTACTTCGCATTTTTGTGGGATTTATAGGTGTTGTTTTTTAATATGATGCCAGATGTAGATAATGGGTGTAGCACAGGACAGAGCAAGGGCTTTGCCTCGCCCCGGGGGGTGTGGTTCCCCTCCCCCTCCTTTACAGGGCGAATGGATCTATTTAAACCCGAGGGTCAGGCAGTGCACACAGTTACGACTAAGAACGGTATAGTTCTAAACGCGTCAATGTGCGGCGGTGTGAGATGGGGTCCACATGATGTAATTTGTTACCGAAAATAAAGACAAAGCAACAGAATCTCCAATAGTGCTGGAACTTTCTTCTGCTGTTTATATCTGGAGAACTTACCTGGTTCGTTCCGTGCACGGAGGATAAAGGAGACATTAATGTTATGGGAGGAAAATACAGTCAGAACAGAGATTATCATTTATTTATTTAGCACCGACATATTACCTTGTGCTCTACAATCATGGGTAGAAGCAAACTTAAATATTGAAAGCATGCAGAACGTATCTGACAATGAAATAAGAGGGAGAGGAGCTTAAAGGGTTTCTATCACTTCGTATCACATATTTAGGTGTCAGACACTAGCGATCCGCTAGTGTCTGCTCTAACAAACCATCCTAATATAATAGGTTTTGGGGCAGCCGTTTTGCTAAAATAACAACTTATATCTATATGCTAATGAGCCTCTAGGTGCTATGGGGGCGTCATTAGCACCTAGAGGCTCCGTCTACCTTCATAAACTGCCGCCGCCCAGCGCGTCCCTCCAGCCCGCCCATCTCCTGCTGAATGCGATCCTCTCCGTGCGCGGCTCTGTTCGGCGCATGCGCAGTAAATGTCTGACCGCTTCCCTGCTCAGACATCTCCACTGCGCCTGCGCCGATGACATCATAGTGCTCCGAGGAACAGGCGCAGTGGAGATGTCTGAGCAGGGAAGCGGTCAGACATTCACTGCACATGCGCCGAACAGAGCCGTGCACGGAGAGGATCGCATTCAGCAGGAGATGGGCGGGCTGGAGGGACGCGCTGGGCGGCGGCAGTTTATGAAGGTAGACGGAGCCTCTAGGTGCTAATGACGCCCCCATAGCACCTAGAGGCTCATTAGCATATAGATATAAGTTGTTATTTTAGCAAAACGGCTGCCCCAAAACCTATCATATTAGGATGCTTTGTTAGAGCAGACACTAGCGGATCGCTAGTGTCTGACACCTAAATATGTGATACGAAGTGATAGAAACCCTTTAAAATTAAAGGGGTTTCCAGGGTTTTAATATTTATGGCCTCGTCCATCAGTATCTGATCGGTGGGAGAATGACTGCCCACACCCTCACAGAGTAAAGCCTCATGCACATATCAGTGTTTGATCAGTGATTTCCATCAGTGATTCTGAGCCAAAACCAGGATTGGAGCCTTGACAGGTATGGTGGAAAGATCTGCTCCTGTTCTGTGGTTAGAGCCGCATCTGGTTTTGGCTCAAAATCACTGATGGAAATCACTGACCAAAACAGGGACGTGTGAATGGGGATCTGGTGCCAAAAGTTGGTGCTGCACACAGTGGCGTACATGGAGAAGTAAGGGCCCCATAGCAAGGCCCCCCACACAGGACAGAAGGGTTCTGCTTAAACCCTTTTCAATGACCCTTGGGTCATTTTTCCACTGCCTCATTTACTAAAAGTTGTTCCTTTAGAGAGTAGAGTCCTGACCAATTTTTCACCTCCAGTAGAAGAGAAGATCCCAACTAAGACTGGGCCCCCTCTTGGCCCCATAGCAGTCGCCTGGTCTGCCGCTATGGTAGTTACGCCCCTGGCTACACAGCTCTGTCCGTTGTGTAGTAGATGGAGCTGGGCACTGCAGCACTGTTACCACTGACGTGAATAGGATCAATATAAAAATTCTGGAAAACCCCCTTTAAAAGGGTTTTCTGAAATTTTAATACCGATGACCTATCTTCTGGATAGGTCATCAGTATCTGATTGGTGGGGACCCCGCCAATCACTTGTCTGAGAAGACACCGGCGCTCCTGTGCTCACCAAACACAGGGCCGTACATTGTGTAACCTCTGTCCTTGGTATTGCCCTCTGGCCCATTCACTTCTATGGGGCTGAGCTGCTCCAAGACCACATGACCAATGAATGTGTCATCACTGGCCTAGGAAACGACGAGAGAAGGCCGGAGCGCTCACAGGAGTGCCGGTGCCTTCTCAAACAGCTGATCTGCGGGGGTTCCGGATGTTGGGCCCCCACAAATCAGATACTGATGACCTATCGAAAGGATAGGTCATTAGTACAAACCGGATTCCAAAAAAGTTGGGACACTAAACAAATTGTGAATAAAAACTGAATGCAATGATGTGGAGATGGCAAATGTCAATATTTTATTTGTAATAGAACGTAGATGACAGATCAAACGTTTAATCCGAGTAAATGTATCATTTTAAAGGAAAAATACGTTGATTCAAAATTTCACGGTGTCAACAAATCCCCAAAAAGTTGGGACAAGTAGCAATAAGAGGCTGGAAAAAGTAAATTTGAGCATAACGAAGAGCTGGAAGACCAATTAACACTAATTAGGTCAATTGACAACATGATTGGGTATAAAAAGAGCTTCTCAGAGTGGCAGTGTCTCTCAGAAGCCAAGATGGGTAGAGGATCACCAATTCCCACAATGTTGCGCAGAAAGATAGTGGAGCAATATCAGAAAGGTGTTACCCAGCGAAAAATTGCAAAGACTTTGCATCTATCATCATCAACTGTGCATAACATCATCCGAAGATTCAGAGAATCTGGAACAATCTCTGTGCGTAAGGGTCAAGGCCGTAAAACCATACTGGATGCCCGTGATCTCCGGGCCCTTAAACGACACTGCACCACAAACAGGAATGCTACTGTAAAGGAAATCACAGAATGGGCTCAGGAATACTTCCAGAAACCATTGTCAGTGAACACAATCCACCGTGCCATCCGCCGTTGCCAGCTGAAACTCTACAGTGCAAAGAAGAAGCCATTTCTAAGCAAGATCCACAAGCTCAGGCGTTTTCACTGGGCCAGGGATCATTTAAAATGGAGTGTGGCAAAATGGAAGACTGTTTTGTGGTCAGACGAGTCACGATTCGAAGTTCTTTTTGGAAATCTTGGACGCCATGTCATCCGGACCAAAGAGGACAAGGACAACCCAAGTTGTTATCAACGCTCAGTTCAGAAGCCTGCATCTCTGATGGTATGGGGTTGCATGAGTGCGTGTGGCATGGGCAGCTTGCATGTCTGGAAAGGCACCATCAATGCAGAAAAATATATTCAGGTTCTAGAACAACATATGCTCCCATCCAGACGTCATCTCTTTCAGGGAAGACCCTGCATTTTTCAACAAGATAATGCCAGACCACATTCTGCATCAATCACAACATCATGGCTGCGTAGGAGAAGGATCCGGGTACTGAAATGGCCAGTCTGCAGTCCAGATCTTTCACCTATAGAGAACATTTGGCGCATCATAAAGAGGAAGGTGCAACAAAGAAGGCCCAAGACGATTGAACAGTTAGAGGCCTGTATTAGACAAGAATGGGAGAGCATTCCTATTTCTAAACTTGAGAAACTGGTCTCCTCGGTCCCCAGACGTCTGTTGAGTGTTGTAAGAAGAAGGGGAGATGCCACACAGTGGTGAAAATGGCCTTGTCCCAACTTTTTGGGGATTTCTTGACACCATGAAATTCTGATTCAACATATTTTCCCCTTAAAATAGTACATTTTCTCAGTTTAAACTTTTGTTCCGTGATTTATGTTCTATTCTGAATAAAATATTAGAAGTTGGCACCTCCACATCATTGCATTCAGTTTTTATTCACGATTTGTATAGTGTCCCAACTTTTTTGGAATCCGGTTTGTATTAAAATCTCGGAAAACCCCTTTCAGGCCAGTTTCACATGAATGTAATAGAGCCACATTTTAAGGTCCATTTTATGGCTACAAATCCTGTATACTTCTGTCCCAATCTAAGAACATAGAAGTCGGTTGTAATACACAGTAAGCTTTTTTTTCAGTCAAATGGCATCTGTCCTCAGATTTGTACCTATGACACTGGCTGACCTGTTACATGTGCACTTGGCAGCTGAAGGCATCTGTGTTGGTCCCATGTTCATATGTGTCTGCATTACTGAGAAAAGTAAAGTTTTAATATATGCAAATGAGCCTCGGGGAGCAATGAGGGCGTTGTTGTTACACTTAGAGGCTCCCCCTTTCTCTGCAAATGATACACCCTCTGCACTGACTGACAGGACCAGGAAGTGAAAAAGTAATTATGCCTGGCCCTATCGAAGTGAAGAGAGAGCAGAGCCTCTAGGTGTAATGGTAACACCCCCTTTGCTCCTAGAGGCTCATTTGCATATATTAAAACATCCTTTTTTCTCAGCAATGCGGGCACATAGGAACATGGGACCAACACAGATGCCTTCAGCTGCCAAGTGCACATGTAACAGGTCAGCCAGTGTTATAGGGACAAAACTGCTGACATATGCCCTTTAATTGTAGAGGAAAGAGGAGACATGTTTTTCCTAAAATTGACTTCAAATATTTTCCTGTCAGACACAGTCAGGGTCTGAGTCTGACTCCAGATCTCCAAAATGTAAGGGCTGCTTGGTAGCTCTGGAAGATAGCACTTGACTTCCCATGGAAGACCCAAGGTTGACCTGGGGTACAAGGGTGATTAGGGTATGTTCACAATGGCAAGTCCAACATGTATTTAGTGGAGGATCCTCTGCAGATGGGGATAATCCTCCGACTTTTCCGAATAGAATCCGTGAGAATAAGTACGGTAGTTTGTAGATTTTTTTTCTCCAGTGCACGTGAATGGGGTTAGGGAAATTCATTAGGGTTTTGACAATGAAACCAGAGGAATAAAACATTTTTTTTGTTTGTTTTAGTAATCATGGGGGTCTCAGCAGTTGGACTATGACACATCAGTAATGCATATGTTGTACATGTCCTTTCTATATCCATTAATTTAATATATTACAGTGATTTGCAGTCATTGCACATCCTATCCCACCTACTGTCACTAGAGTCCACATCGTGTCCGTTTTCTGGGTTTTGAGACAATATAGAGTTGTCGTAGATATAACAGGAAGGTGTTGGTATTAAAGCACTTGTGGGTTTTGTGCTCCATTCTTAACTCAGGATTGCATGGCATGGATTGCGTGATGTATACTGCGGCCTGATATACTGACCAGAACTCACTGGCCCTGCTTCTCATGTCGCTTCTCTATTAACCCTTTGTTATGCAATCCGGGCTCCTGGTGACTCCTCCATTCTGTGTCTACCAATAATTACGTTGTTTTTTTTTTGTTTGTTTTTCCACACAGGATACCAAAATAGCGTCCCTGGAAAGAAATATGAGGGATCTAGAGGATGAAATCCAAATCATTAAAACCAATGGTGTCCTAAACACAGAAGACCGCGAGGAAGAAATCAAGCAGATGGAAGTGTATAAAAGTCATTCAAAGTTTATGAAAAGCAAAGTGAGTATCAGGATTATAGCAAATTGTGTGGGTGCTTAAAGGGAACCTGTCAGCTCAAAGACACACCCCGGACTCAAGTAAGCAGGGTATAGTTTAAGTGGTGCTGAGTCCGATTATATCATTTTATTTTCATGTTCACTTGCATTCTGACGCTGCACTCCCATAAACCAGCAGTAAAACACATTGAGAGCAGTCCTCTTTGAGTCCTCTCCATTATGTGCATGAGCACAGGAGTCCTCTCAATGCCTTTTACTGCTTTTTTGTCAGAGCATAGCGTCGGACTGCAAGTGAGTATGACGATAAAAATCACATAACCGGACTTGGCGTTACTTACACTATACACCGCTTAGTCTAGTTTGGGGGATGTTTTGGAGCTGGCAGATTCCCTTTAAAGGGACTTAAAATACGTATAAATTGAGGATGCTCACCGTCTTATTGGAGCCTGGCCTACTGGCCACCCCCAGTTCTCCAAAATTACCAAATGTCAACAAAATGGCTGGCTCACAATATTCTGCAAGTATTTTTACTCATCCATATAATTAAAAACATTTAATCACACAATATACCAATAATTCATAAATCCTCAATTAAAATATATTTACAATAAATTAATAGAATTGGTCCCTTTACAATGCGGAGCTCATGCATACAATTATGATACCTTCCAGTTAAAGATCCATTGCGTCATTCTGGAGAAAAGTCCTTATAATCCATATGCAAATGAGCAGCTAAGTGCACAGAGGGTGGGCATAAGCCTCCTGCTTCTTCTACCAGCCCCTCCCTCTCCTTGGATAACTGGCTTAGGTCTTCCTGGTGGATCTGGTGATCTCTATAATGGGGACACCCCTTAGCTTGGTTTACCTTCCTTTGAGGGATATCTGGCTTTCACTGTGTTAAAGACCCATAACTGGGGATCCACTGGTATTTTGCATATTACTGTTTCCCAGGGAGCTTTGCACTTGGGATTGCTGTGTTGAGACTCTTAAATGAGGCTCCACTGTGTTTTTTTGTCGTTGGTCTCCCTAAGATCAGTTGGACTTCTGAGGAAGCCAGTTTGACCTGGCGATACGCGTGGGGCATATTACCCACACACCATGATCGCCCGTGTTTCTATTTGATAAGTATCTTGCATTATCTTTGATGCCATATTTATAAATTGTACATCTTTCTGGCGGTCTTGTTTATGTTCTTATATTGACCTTGGTGTTTGTGTGTTGGACTCATCATTGATCCAAACACAATGTTCTAATTGTATACAATGGTTTTAACTTTTTGAGCTTTGTGTTATAAACGATGGATTTTTACAATCGGACGTGCAGCGCAAGTATGTGGCGTTTCTTTTTTTTGCATGGTCTCCCTAAGATCATCTATTGTTTGACTTGATTGGCAGGATCAGGTTCCTTCATAGTCATTTCACCTGGCCCTATCAATCAAGGAAAGGGAGTTGCTGGCAGAAGAAGCGGGAGGGGCTGGGTTACACAGACGGGCTTGATCCCGCCCTCAGTGCACTTAAACGTCAATTTGCATATGGATTAAAATAACTTTTTCTCCAGAGTGAAGCAACAGATCACTAAGTGAAAGGTATCATTACCTTCAGCTGAGCTAGATCGACAAGGCGTTGTGCCGCTTTTAACAGTGAATTTCCTGGTGGCAGATTCCTTTAAAAATGGTACCAATATTTGTGTTCCCTCACAATGTATGTTACAGCTCAGTTACTGGTGACAGCTGTGGTCCTACGTTGTGTAGATGCTTTGTAAATATTTTTACTGTTTGTACCCACAGAGTATATAGCAAGGCGTAGTTTTACAGGGTGCAGAGTTAGCAGGCACTAGTATTATATATAGCATATAGTTCCCTGTTACAGATTTTTTATTGAGACCCAGGAACCCCAATGCAAAATGAAGTTGCACTTATCAGTATATAGAGGAGACAGGTGCTAGTTCTCTGGATTACACCCATCATCCAGCATTGGAGAACCCATTGTAGTAGATTGGTTGGCATGATCCTCTATTCTTCTCCCTGATCTCTGTTTGGTAACATTTGGATACTTATCGCTGCCTGCCCTGACTTTGGACTTCCTGACCACGTACTTCCCCTCGGTGCTTGAACCAATATCTCTGACCCCCTGGTCAGCTGCCACTGACTCGGGGACTGCTCTGGAGTGGCACCTGGCAACTACCCTAATGGCCCAAGCCTATCTTCACCATCAGAGGCTCTAGTGAAGACCAGGTAGATGTTAGTCACGCTCCACCAGGGTATAGCTGGTCAGTGGCACAGTGGGTCCGCACCCCCTTGCATAACACACGCTCCTTGTTTGTTAGCAAAGATTTGCTGCAAGTAATTTTTCAGCCAAGTAATTCTTATGTTGCTGTGATTAGATGTAGCATGAGAGATAAGCATGTGGTATTTCTATCACAGAAGTATAGGAGCCATTCCCTATCGTTGCCGACCATCTGTATAGTAACTCAATTACTGTACATTTCAGTATCTTCCAGACAAATGTCAGAGAGGACAGTTTATGTGCTGTGTCTGTATAGGCTGCGATAGATAGGTAAGAAATGCCCGTCTGCAGTCTTGGCAGCGACACAGCAGGGAGGGGGCTGTTGAGGCATATACTTGCAGCTGTAACATCCACCCAAATTCCAATGACCCTATAGAGCCCTATGATGATCTAAGTTCAATGTGTTGAGAGAAAGTAGTGGCCACAGCACTTGTCCAGATGGCTTTTGGGGGTGCACGTCCCCGGGTTGATCTCCCTCCACCTGGGGATCTTGTATACAACTTAGTATTGGTATATGGTTGAAGACAGCACACCGATAAAGTAGTTTAGAAAATTGCTTCTTTTATTGATTCATTTTAACACCAGTGGTACATGATATACATCAGTGCAACGTTTTGGGCCCTTTTTAGCAGGTGCCCTTTTTCAAGCTGTTCCGATGCTCTGATATGCGTGAATGGCTGCTTGTGCGCTAGCTGAAAATGCCAGTGAGGTAATATTCTGAGGGTGGTGTGACAGCCATATTATGGATTTGAAAATCAAACCATATTAAAGGGGTTTTCCAATACTTTTAAACTGATCGGTGATGGTCCCACATCCCGCTGTTCTGCAGTAGATGCGACACCAGCACTGTGTAATGGATGGAGTTGGAACTGCACAACTATGTCCATTGTGTAGTGGAAGCAGTTGGTTACTGCATTGAAGTGATTTGGAACAACTCTGCGGTAACCAGCTCTTCCCGCTACACAATGGGTGGACCGGTGTTGTTCTGGCACCTATTTCTGATGTTGGGGCAACTCGAAAGCAGCTGAGGATAGGCCATCAATATAAATTATAAAAGCACCAGAAAAACCCCTTTAAGGTCTCATGTACATGAACTGTATCCATTTTGCAGTCTGCAAACCGCAGATTTACAAAATACGGATACCGTATGCATGCCCCTTTCTTCTGATAGAACCGTCTTTTCTTGTCCGCAAAACAGACAATAGAACGTGTTCTATATTTTGCCCAACGGCCTCACCGATGGGACTCATCCGTGTTCTGTCTGCATTTTTTGAAAACCCACAGAAATGAATGGGTCCACAAAAAAATTTGGATTGGTCACGGACCAAAACAGTGGTCGTGTGCATGAGCCCCAAAGCTGTATGAACCCGTCCATAAGGTTTGTATGAAATAAGAAGTACGTGTCTTGAGTGTTGGTAACGGGGCAGAGGTTTTCCATCATTGGTTTTCTGATAAGTAGATTCAGGGCTCACAACGTTCTTCTCCAAAGTGTGGATTAAACCCGACCCCAACAAAAATTTTGGCACTTGGATTCAGTTACATTTATGTCGCCCCTTTCCCCCCCCCCCCTCCACCACATCTTTTTCCAGACTCTTTCGCCAAATGCTTTGATTTCTTAATGATCATAAAATGACTATAACTAATTGTTGTCATTTTATAGATTGACCAGTTGAAGCTGGAACTGTCAAAGAAGGAATCTGAACTCCTTGCCTTACAAACCAAGCTGGAGACTCTTGGCAATCAGAACTCCGACTGCAAACAACACATTGAAGTACTTAAGGAATCTCTTACTGCCAAAGAACAGAGGGCTGCGATCCTTCAGACGGAGGTACGTTCATTCACGGACTGCAGCGCCTTCATTAATCACGGCTTATATTGTGAATCTGCTCTAACCTATTCTGACAGATTAAGTAATTGTTTTTTTTGTTTTTCTTTTTTATTGGCCCCTACTATGAGAAAAATGCTGAAATGACTATTATGTTGAAAAGGATAACATTACAAGGTGGAACTTGAAGGAGTTACGGGCACTTTTATGAAACAGGACCGGCTGTTTATTAGCCTAATTACCACAAGTAGCAAGAATGTGCAAATGATAAAGCATATTTGAAAGGGTTGTTCAGTTTCAGCAAAAAAAAAAAAAAAAAAAGACAGTGGTGGGAAATGCCA
Source organism: Bufo bufo (assembly GCF_905171765.1). NCBI lineage: Eukaryota > Metazoa > Chordata > Amphibia > Anura > Bufonidae > Bufo > Bufo bufo. The sequence continues at coordinate 41,879,441 of NC_053397.1, read as the reverse complement.
TAAAGTAAAAAGTAGTAATACTTACCTATTAGATCCAGTGCAGCCGCTCCTGGCTGTAGTGATGACATCACCAAAAACACAACTGCTGCAGCCAATCACTGTGTTAGGGTTTTTATAACGCATCTGACCACTGTAGCAATAAACCGCGTGTTCAGAGGCTGAGCAAGTTTGAGTCTGAGCATTAGCTACTTCTTCTATGTATCAGACCACCGAGAGAAACCATTTGGTTTGTAGTGCCTCTTCTACAGACTGTAACTATTATGCTTGTGTACCACTTCAAAGTGGTTTTCCTCAGGATAGGTCATCAATATCAGAATGGTGAGGGTATTACACCCATCTTCCCCCGTTGATCAGCTGTTTTGGGAGGCTATCAGCGACCTAAACAGTAAACATAAGGCTCTGTTGACTGTGCCGTTTTCGGCAGCGGCACACTGTACTGCGGCTCAGGTTATATTCACTTGACTGGGAGCTGAGCTGCAGTAATGCGACACGGCCACTTCACAGTGGACGGAACCAGTCCATTTACAGCCCAGTGCTATAGACCCTTAGTACCCAAGACCCCTTCCCTATAGGTACAGTATGTACTGGAGCACCCCTCCCTGGGCTCTGGGTGTACGCCAGACCACTCCCGGCATCTTCTCGTACACTCCATTTGAATATTGCAGATTATTTTCTTTCAGCTTAAAAGGGTTGATCATGAATGGGAACCTTTCCTACAGACTCTATGGCATGGCCAGACCTACGGTAATAATCATACTAACCTGACCCTCTGCACTGGGTCCCAGCTCCATCGCTGCCCCGCCAGCTCTGCAGGTTCTGGGTCTCCCTGAGTCAACACCCTGTTTGGCAACGGATCACGTGATGTATGGGCGTTATGTCACCACTGTAGTCAGTCGTTTGGCTACAGCAGTCACGTGACCCAGCGTCAAACCGGATGTTGATATGAAGATACCTGGGACTTGCACAGCCGGTGGGGAAGTGATGGAGCCAGAAACCAGAGGTAGGAATCGGGGAAGTCTGATTACCAATGTGGATCTCTCTTGGTTTTCATCAGTTGAATACAGCTTTTCTGATGGTGGGGTTTATGCAAATGTGCCTCATAATGGACATTTCTCTGGGGTTTTGTGGGATTTTTTCGGTGGATTAATTTTCGATAAAGACAATCTAATTAATATTATCTAAATTGTCTATATGTCTATCTGTTATACATCTATCTATCAATTTGTCTATCATCTATTTCTCATATCTGTCTATCTTTCTCATATCTATCTATCTATCTATCTTTCTATCTATTATCTATCTATCTATCTATCTATCTATCTTTCTATCTATTATCTATCTATCTATCTATCTATTTATCTATCTATCATCTATCTATCCATCCATTGTCTATCTATCTATCTATCTATCTATCTATCTATCTATCTATCCATCCATCTAATTATCTAATTGTCTGCCTATTTATCTATTATCCTCTCTCTCTTTCTCTCTATCCACCCATTTATCTGTACACACATGTAGTATGAGTTCAGGGCTTTACAGACATGAACATATGAGGTGTCTGTGTGCGGGGACTATTTCCGGATGTTTGTTAGGATTACTATGCGAGGTCTAGGCTGCCATTTGTAGCTCTCTTTTTTTTATTAAACCTCGGTAAGTCCAAACCAAACACACTAACAGCTTTATGATTTATTAGTTTCCAGCTGTTCCAACTCAATGAGCAAATAAGAAATAGCCCTTTCTATATTTGTAATGAATTATTGACATTCACAAGGAAGCCTCAGATCGCTGCCATAAAAATGTGTTCTGCGAGTTAGCTGGATGGAAACCACATCCTTTACCTGGATTACATTTAAGTTCAGACACATTGGAGCATAATGCCATTATCAATGATACAGAATTGACATTGTATTTAGGCAGCAGCGCTGGGTCGTCCACCGCAGGACTGCAAATGAACATTGATTGTTTTCCCATACTATCAGCCCAGGATTCATGTGTGCTCAGCCGTGGTTTCGACAGCCGGGGCATAAAATATAATATTTCCTGAAAAGAACAATTAAACTGCAAATATTTCATTTAGGACTTTTTGGAGATGATGAAATGGAAAGTTTACTTAAAGGTGTCATGGTTTTCAGCAGCCAGGTATAGAAGAATCTAAGGTACAGATGTATCATTCTCTAACTTGACACTTTATAACATTAGTAAAGTTGCAGCAAACACTTAAAGGGGTTTTCCATTATTATTTTTTTAACTGATGACCTATTCTCTGGATAGGCCATCAGTATATATGATCTGTGGGGGTCCCACACTCAGGACCCCTGCAGATCAGCTGTTTGAGAAGGCACTGGATCTTACGGTACCTTTGGCTGGGCCTTGTAATGTCATGTTCATAGGTCCGATGGTCTAGGCAAAGCTCAGCCTCATTAAAATGGATAGGTCATCAATATCACATGGGCAGGGGGCCGACACCTAGGACCCCCGCCAATCAGCTGTTAGAAGAGGCTGGCGCTCCGTGAGCACAGCGCCCTCTTCCTAGGCCGGTGACGTAACTGTACATCGGTCACGTGGCCTAGTACCAGCTCAGCCCCTTTAAAGTGAATGGGGCTGAGCTGCAGTACCAAGCACAGCCACTATACAATGTAAGGTGCTGTGCTGGAAAAGCTGCAGGGAGTTAGGTGTGCCCACCAGAGCTCCGGTGAGCGCGGCAGCCCCCTGTAACAGCTGATCGGAGGGGGTCCCGGCAGTCAGTGGTAATGATGACCTATCCTGAGGATAGATCACTGTGTTTACCTGGATAACCCCTTTAATTTTAACCTCTCAGTCGTCTGTCATGTCCAGAACATGGCATAACGGGGGTTTGCAAATTGCTACTTTGTGGGGTTTTCTATGCAAATGGCATTGATGATTTGACTATACACCCTTACAAATAACTATCGCCAATTCACACCATATTAACACTTATACTAATCTTTATAAGTTGCCCCATTACAAAAGATTAAAAAAAATGTTGCGCACTATAGCAAAAAAGACATTATATAGCATTTCCAGAACGTGTACGTAATCCAAGCAGATACTAGAGGTATGGATCCCATAAAAGGCACAGTGCATACAGTATAACCTTCATTAATGTGTCTGAGCAGAAGTACCCAATGTCCAAAACATCATAACATTATAAACCACCCCAGCAAGTGCACATATTAATAAAATGTGAAGCTGCACTAATGTGTCAGATAGCCAAAGGCGTGGTGCTCACAGTTGAGTAGTTTCACCCACTCTACATAAATATTGCATATAAAAGTAACATCTGGGCACTCACTGACATGTGTGTCAATTGAAAGCAATTTATTGATACAAATAGATAATAAATAAATAAAAATTAATAATGGATACAAATAAAAACAGTGAAGATAATATGTTCAATTAATTGAACATATTAACTTCACTGCTTTTATTTGTATCTATTATTATTTATTTATTATCTATTTGTATCAATAAATTGCTTTCAATTGACACACATGTCAGTGAGTGCCCAGATGTTACTATGTATTACCCATAGCAAACTCTGGTGTAAATGATAGTGAAGCGGTCAGGCAGCTGGAGGCCACACCCCTCCCTGTAAACTCCACCCACTTTGAAAAAGTTTTGACAGAAGTGAAAAGTCGCCAATGGGGCATCCATCTTAATTTTTGACTTTTTAAAGCCACATTAGTATGTTAAACGATTAATACATGCCCCTCACTATGTAATAAAATCACCAAACCATGTATGAGGGGCTCAATACTAAAACCAATATATCCTACACACGCGTGCATTCGGACTGTATGTATTTTAGGCTTGGGGCTCCAAGCAATTCCAGTTGATGTCATTTTTATTTTTTTAATGCTTTCCAGAGCTGTGACTTTTCCGAAACAACGTAGTTTATTGGTGTGAAATCCTACGAGTTGCATGGCTTTTAGCACAGCAGATATTTCTCATTCTTTGGCTCTGGCGTAATGGAGCATCTACATTTGAAACCTGCTGGGTGTCTGAAGGTGACGGGGCTTGCTTATTCTATGGAGAGTCACAAAGTGTTAATGCTTTCAGCCTGTGTGCTCTGTAAGCGTCCATTAATCAAGCTATTTCCATTCCATTTGTTTGGCGATGTATACGGCGCTGCTGCTTTTCTACTTATTAATGTATCTATTTTTTTCACTGTCTTCTGTGTTGTTCTAAATTATTCTTTTAGTATTACAGTTTGTAAACTTGTATCTCTAGAATGGGGGGGGAGGGAAGGGCACAAAAATGACCAAGTGAACTGTGCTTCCCTAGTCTCTGATTAGATCAATGTATGGCTTAAAGTGCACTGGTCAGCTGGATCAAACCTGTTAATCCAGGCATGTCGCCTGTTAAGGTTGATCCTGCTGATTCAAATAATATATATCTTGGGAAAATCACATGCAGTGTTCCTGAGAAAAAAAAACTTTTATTCTTTAGGTGAGCGGGGGCTTTGCTGCACCAAGGGATGTGAAAAGCTGAGGAGCGGAGTTGCACCGAAGGGCTAGGCCCCACCCCTCAGTGCACTGAAGCCGTAAAGGATAAAAGTATTTTCCCCCAGTGGTCTCCATGACACCACATCCTGAGACTGACTTCCTCTGATAGGAGCGGAAAAACACAGAGAGGTTTAAATCCCAGCCGTCCCCTCCATCACCAGTGTCTTCTCCGGTTTACCCAGTTTATGCATTCCCTCCCATTCCATTGATTCCCAGGGTCCTCCATAAATTTCAAAGGGAAAAGGTATACATTGATCCTAGTGGCTCCCTCCTGGCCCAAAATGAGTTTGTTCGCCCTATTGAAATCCCTCAGCCTAGAGGATCCCATTCTCCTCCCTCTGAGATCAGAGCTTCTATATCAGGGGACCATCATTCATCCCGATATCAAAATCATGAAATTGTCAGCTTGGATTCTGAGGAATCTATCCTTTTAAAATTAGGTTTATCTGAAAGAGTTGTAAACACCTAATAAAATACAAATAAAGCATATTTTAAGATCTGGAAAAAAAAACACTTCCTGGTGTCGGGAGAGATTTGATCAGTTTAATCCTAATGTTACTATGATCTTAGATTTCCTTTGGGATGGATTAGATCTGGGACTCTCTCCCAATACCCTCAGAGTTCAAGTTTCGGCCTTGGGTGCCTTGTAAAACAACAGCGTAGCGGAAATTCCTTGGATAGCTGGGTTTCTAAAGGCAGCAGACAGACTTAGACCGACAATTGAAAACATGGTAGCCTCCCGGAATTTCAACACCGTTCTATCAGGGCTGACTTCTGGAGCCTTTTTGAACCCATAGATTCCATATCCATAAAATGGCTCACTATAAAAAATATTTTTTGATAGCGATATCCTCGGCAAGATGAGTCTGTGAACCTCAAGCTTTGTCCATTCATAAACTTGTCCTTAGAATTTTTGAAGACAAATTAGTAATTAAGTTGGATCCTAGTTTTTTACCCATGGTAGTCTCTACCTTTCACAGATCCCAGGATATCGTCGTACCCTCTTTTTGTGCCAACCTCAAAAATGAACAGGAGTTTATATTTTATACCTTAGATGTTAGCCGGGCAGTTATGAAATATTTGTAAGTGACTAGATATTGGAAATCTAGTAAATAAATAAAAAATCTCTTTATTCAATTTTGTGGCCCAAATAAGGGTAAAAAAAGATTGATTAGGGTGGCCATTTATGAGGCTTATAGAGCTAAAGGTAAAGAAGCCCCATCTTCTCTTAGAGCCCATTCAACAAGAGGTATTGCTGCTTCATGGGTGGACAGATCTTCTGCCTCTCTACAACAAATCTGTAAGGCGGCAACTTTGAAACTAGTTCATACCGTCACCAAACATTACAAACTAGACGTTTTTTCTAGTGAAGATATGGTCTTTGGACTGAAAGTCCTGTGTGCTATTGTCCCCCATAATATAATTCTTTGTTAATTCTCATGATGTGTTGTCATGGAGACGACTGGGGAAAGGAGTATTACACTCACCAGTAACCTAGTTCCTGGAAGTCTCCATGACACCACAAACCTTCCTCCCTTTCCCTTCATTATCTCCTTTTTTTTTTTTTTGTACTCATTAATTATCCCTTTATCCTGGTTATGACTTTAAAAATACACTGGTGATGGAGGGGAAGGGTGGGATTTAAAGAGGAAGTGAGTCTCAGAATGTGGTGGCATGGAGACTTCCAGGAAACCGGATTACCGGTGAGGGTAATACTCATTTTCTCTCAGGAACAATGCAATGATTTTTCACAATGCAGGTATCAATTTAATCAGCAGGATTAACACTACCAGGCAGTATTCCTGGGTTGATAATAGAGTTGATCCTGCTAGATAGCTCATCAATATTTCATTACCAGAGTTTTCTAAATCTTTCCCAGTTTCTCATTTTATTTCACCCAAACCGCTATCTGGGTACAGTTTTCTGATGTACAGTACCCTACATCACTAATGTACTGTTTTAGAATGTCTAATCCGCTCCTCGCTCTTTGGGCCTTCTCATCATTCTCATTGACAGAACCGAAACAGACTTTCTCTACATTTATTATTTAATGACTTCATTCAAGGAGTGACTTGCTACGGCCATCCATTCATCCTTGTTTCCCTTCACCCATTGATTTGTCTATTTTTTTCTGTACCCATTACACACCAACCATCTTATGTCATTTTGCTGTATCTGTTTCACAGTCCTTTGATTGACCTTGTCCCTTCAGCGTTTCTTTGTTTCCACCACAGTCCACGTGGTCGCCTAACGTTTCTGTGACTTGTTCTATTGTCTGGTGTCATTGCTTCCCTTCTTCCTCAGCAAGTTATGCTTTATTAGCAAATACCCCTAAAAATACTACTGTCGGCACCTACGTTATAGTAGTTATGTACTATGAGTCTGCTCTGAATATCGCCAGATAAGTCCAGAATAGTGCGCTCCCAAAGAACACTATTTGGGACATACTATCTCTCCTTGGGGAGAGCGCCTTAATCGGTGTGAGGAGCTTATAGGCCATACATGCTCCTCTGGAATTCTGGGAAGAAAGGGATGCAAATGAGCTCTTTACAAGCTCGACCTCTAATGCAACCAGATGTAAGGCAGCTATCAAACATTGACTTATAGGACAGCTGCCTTTACATGTGGTGGCATTAGAGGCAGAGTTTAAGAGCTCATTTGCATCCCTTTGTTCCCAGAATTCAATAGGAGCATGTATGGCCTATAAGTCTTCTCACACCGATTAAGGCGCTGTCTCCCCAAGGAGAGATAGTACCCCCCCCAAATCCAGACTTAGGCCTCTCACCCAGTTAAGCCAGCACTCTCTGCTCTGCACTGATGAGGGGCAATCACCCAAAACAGCTGTCTGCAGATGAGATGCTGGCTTATTTAATATCCGAGTCATGTCTCAAGGCCTATTTAAAGGGTCGAACATTGACTTATAGGATAGCTGCCTTACATCTGGTGACATTAGAGGAAGAGCTTGTTAAGAGCTCATTTGCATCCCTTTCTTCCCAAAGAAAACTTGCATGATAATAATAATAATGATAATAATAAAACCAGTGTTTAAAAACAAAACTGGTCTTTTATTAATAGACAAATGTTACAAAATGAAAAAAACACAGTCTAAGACTATACATTTTGGGGTTAAAATCCCTTCTCCAGGACAAAAAAGGACTTTGGATAGCACAGAGCATGTCTAAAACACTCTCCAACAGATGTCAATGAGGTTCCCTCCTGGCCCTTGTGGCTATGGTCCAAATGGCTGCTGCGAAGCAGATCTCTAAATACTGTTATTAGCAGCTTAGGCAAATTAGCTGTCCCCATAATTATGTACAGATTTTTATTTTTTTGCGAAATGAGAAAATAAAATATTAGAAAAAATAAATATGTGTCACTATCTAGTTTTAATTACCGGTAGTAAGAAAAATATAGGTTTTCTTACTAATATCCTTTTTAAGCTGATAACCCTAGTCTGTTTGCTCCTCACCAACTCTTGAATAGGCACCATGTAAGATAAGGCTACGTTCACATCTCCGCTAACCTCAGTTCACCGGATCCAGCATTGCCAGATGCAGTGCAGTTCACTGCCGGACCCCATAGCCTATAACGGGATCCTTTGGGGATCTGCTGGAACAACCTGCTGATTCAGGTTGAATGTAGCCTTAAAGGCTATGTACACCTTTGGGAGAATTTTTTTTATTATTGCATATGACTCGTTTTTGGCTTCCCTGGTGATTTCAGCACATCAGGAGCTGGGACCCATGATCACAGGGGAGGGCTTTCTTCTAAGAAGAAGTTTTTTGTTGAAATAACCCCGCTATGTGAAGAAGATACATTCCAGGCAGATTCCATGATTGCTAAAAGCAGTTATATCCCCTTAAAGGGATTCTGTCATCAGAATTTAGGCCTATAACCTAAACATATGGCGAGGTCCCTACTAATACACTGAATCCTAAAGTGACCATATCAAATGCGCCTGTGGCTCTATAATCATATAAAACAGGTTTATATAACCTGTCACTCACGTCACAAATGTGTCCAAGGGGACGTCTCATGATGCAGGGTGCCCGGCTGCAGCCATCTTGTTTTGGTGCCCAGCGCCGCCTTCTGAATTCAAATCGCCGCCCTCCCTCCCTTTCATTAGAGCCGCCTACCTCAGTTCATCGCCGCCTCTCTAACGTCCGCTCTCCTCAGCCAGATCCCGCGCGTGCGCACTAGGTATAACCTAGCTGTAGGAGGTTGGATGGCTGTAATAGGGCGGTCAAGGCAGGTTCGAGCGAAGTGCGCCGGCCGGCGTATGCGCACTTCGCTTAACGAGGCCGCTGCCAGGAGTCCGCACGAGTGCATCAGGTTATACCTAGTGCGCACGCGCGGGATCTGGCTGAGGAGAGCGGACGTTAGAGAGGCGGCGATGAACTGAGGTAGGCAGCTCTAATGAAAGGGAGGGCGGCGATTTCAATTCAGAAGGCGGCGCTGGGCACCTAAACGAGATGGCTGCAGCTGGGCCCCCTGCATCATGAGACGTCCCCTTGGACACATTTGTGACGTGAGTGACAGGTTATATAAACCTGTTTTATATGATTATAGAGCCACAGGCGCATTTGATATGTTCACTTTAGGATTCAGTGTATTAGTAGGGACCTCGCCATATGTTTAGGTTATAGGCCTAAATTCTGATGACAGAATCCCTTTAATATATTGTCCTATGTAAGGGCAGCATATAACAGAACCAGGTCCTCCATCCTATTAACCGAAATGGTAAGAGAGATTGTTTTGATTAGGAATCTTCTGTATTCGAGAGGGTAGCACACTACTGGCGCAGTAACTACAAAGCTTCGTCATGGAAGCAAGCATCTGAATGGGTACCAAAGTCAACCTCAGCCATCCAATATTTCCATATGGCCTCTCTATGTACCCACACATCTCTGTGCCCACACTTTCCATGTCCATTCAATGTCTTGCCTTTGTATTTGCGGGACACCTGCACTCTTAAGAATTTGATCAGAATGCCCTTTAACCTGTTGGCATATGGGTTGAGTGTTTTACTGCCCATTTACTGCCCCTTTAATTTTCTTTTGTCCAAAGGCTCTTTTTGCTTTGACACAGAATCCTAGCAGTTTGAATACTGGACAAATCATGTGTCTTACGTTTCCTTTCACTCTTTACTGCCAATAGGATGAAATTACCACGGCCTCTTTTATGTCGAATGCCCGTTTGTGAAATAATTGTAAGAAAATATCACCTGCTGAGTTGAGCTTTATTACTTTGCAGCACCCTGCTACATATTACATTGGGGTCTCAATCTGCAGATGTCCATTACTTATTCATGGTTATTATAGAACAAAACTCATGATACCGGTTATGGATATTCGTTAAATGGATCAATGTAATGGGTAGACGCTACAGATCCTCAGATGTGTGTGTATTAGTGATACAGAAGCTTATGGATTAGAATATATGCCTGTCCCTATTATTTTATTTGTGGCCTTAATCCAAATCTGGTTGTAATTATTTATCTGGCAGTTCTTTAGACAACTTTTATACTTTTTTTTTTTTATATCAGTTTTTGCTATTGTGAATGCTGTAAAAAATAATTTAAAAGTTTTTCACCTCAAAAATCCTCTGCCACACCTGTTCCAGTGCTTTTTGGGTTCCCACTGGCCTCCGTTTCCTGGTTCCTTTCGTCAAACATTAAATGACCACTCAGCTAATCATTGGCGGCAACGGTGACCAGTTGATTTTTGCCACGTTGAGTTGGCCTAGATGGTAGAACAGGAGCAGCGAGAGATTGGTGCTGTGAATATGACTTTTTTTTTACAGCATTCTGACCCCCACTAAAAATGTTTTGGCCAGACAAACCCATTAACTTTAGCTGCCACAGTATGAAAGTGATGACCCTGATTGAATCACTCGCTATATTGCAGACGCCTTGTGATACTTTCTTAAGAAAAGCCTCTGTGAGATTATTTTTGTAACTATTGATGCTTCTGTTAGGATACTTTATGGAATTGCTTAGAGTTGTCACAACATGACAACCCTTTTGTCGGTGCAGGGATCAACCAATTAACATTGGTTCTGGCTTCGGAAAAACTCCTGGCCTCCTGGCAACCAGCTTATCTTGGCAAGAGAACTTGAGACAGGCCATAGATTTGCCCTTCAGTGACCAATACATGGTAAAAATATTACATATGGCCATTCAGATGAATCGCTGATGTAGTTATACATGGATGGGTGGTTCCACCTAAGTTATATCTGCTCTTTTTAGTGGGTTTTCACTCTACCCAATAGATAGGATAAAGCAACCTGTAGCTTAGGTTGTATATTGCAGTTACTTTTTGTCTGTTAAGGGGAGTGACTCTTTTAATAACAATATATTAGGGAACTATTATTTAAGCATCTTGTAGGCTCACTTAAAGGGGTTGTTTTCTTCTAGAAACAAAACCACACCTGCCCCATGGCCTGTGTCTGATTTGCAGCTTAGCACCACAAAAGTCGATGGGGCTGAAGTTCCTTTTTCAGACACAGCCTGTGGACAACTTTTAGGAATATAGTGGCTGCAATGCATTTAAAAAGTCTTCAGACCCTTTCTCGTTTTTTGCATTTTAAAGTTTTTCCCCATCAATCCAATCAATTAAAGCAGAATTAAAATTTTTGCCAATTTATTTAAAAGGAATTTTTTTTTCTCATGAACATAAGTATTCAGACCCTTTGCTATGATGCTTTAAATTGAATTCTGAGGGCCTCCAATTTCTCTTGGTCATGTTTAAGATATTTTTATGCCTTGATTGGAGTCCACCGACCTGTGGTAAATTCAGTTGATGGGACATGATTTGGAACGACACAGCCCTCTCTGTATGAGGTCTCACACCCGACAATACATATCAGAGCATAAACCAAGCCATGAGGAGGAAATAACTGCCTGTAGAGACCAGACACATGATGTTATAGAGGTGCAGATCTGGAGAAGGGTGCAAAAAAATCTGCTGTACTGAAAGTTTCCATAATTTTTAAATGAAAGAAGTTTGGAACTACCAGAACTCTTCCTAGAACTGGCTGCCCCAGCAAACTACAGAAAGTAATTGGGGGAGAAGGGCCTTGGAAAGAGAAGTGACAAGAAACCCAATGGTCACTCTGGCTGAGTTGACCTTCTAAAACTTCCAGAGGGTCAACCATCATTGCAGCACTCCCACCAATCTGGGCTTTTTAGCAGAGAGGGCAAAAATAAGTATCTCCTCAGTAAAAGACACATAAAAAGCCCACTTGTAGTTTGCAAAAAGGCACAAGTACTCTCAGACTGTGAGAAACAAGATTCTCTCGTCTGATCTGATGAACCAAAGAATTAACTTTTTGGCTTCAGTCCTAAGCGTCATGTTTGGAGGAAACCAAGCACTGCTCATGACCTTCCCAATACAGGGAGTGCAGAATTATTAGGCAAGTTGTATTTTTGAGAATTAATTTTATTATTGAACAACAACCATGTTCTCAATGAACCCAAAAAACTCATTAATATCAAAGCTGAATATTTTTGGAAGTAGTTTTTAGTTTGTTTTTAGTTTTAGCTATTTTAGGGGGATATCTGTGTGTGCAGGTGACTATTACTGTGCATAATTATTAGGCAACTTAACAAAAAACAAATATATACCCATTTCAATTATTTATTTTTACCAGTGAAACCAATATAACATCTCAACATTCACAAATATACATTTCTGACATTCAAAAACAAAACAAAAACAAATCAGTGACTAATATAGCCACCTTTCTTTGCAAGGACACTCAAAAGCCTGCCATCCATGGATTCTGTCAGTGTTTTGATCTGTTCACCATCAACATTGCGTGCAGCAGCAACCACAGCCTCCCAGACACTGTTCAGAGAGGTGTACTGTTTTCCCTCCTTGTAAATCTCACATTTGATGATGGACCACAGGTTCTCAATGGGGTTCAGATCAGGTGAACAAGGAGGCCATGTCATTAGATTTTCTTCTTTTATACCCTTTCTTGCCAGCCACGCTGTGGAGTACTTGGACGCGTGTGATGGAGCATGGTCCTGCTTGAAAATCATGTTTTTCTTGAAGGATGCAGACTTCTTCCTGTACCACTGCTTGAAGAAGGTGTCTTCCAGAAACTGGCAGTAGGACTGGGAGTTGAGCTTGACCATCCTCAACCCGAAAAGGCCTCACAAGCTCATCTTTGATGATACCAGCCCAAACCAGTACTCCACCTCCACCTTGCTGGCGTCTGAGTCGGACTGGAGCTCTCTGCCCTTTACCAATCCAGCCACGGGCCCATCCATCTGGCCCATCAAGACTCACTCTCATTTCATCAGTCCATAAAACCTTAGAAAAATCAGTCTTGAGATATTTCTTTGCCCAGTCTTGACGTTTCAGCTTGTGTGTCTTGTTCAGTGGTGGTCGTCTTTCAGCCTTTCTTACCTTGGCCATGTCTCTGAGTATTGCACACCTTGTGCTTTTGGGCACTCCAGTGATGTTGCAGCTCTGAAATATGGCCAAACTGGTGGCAAGTGGCATCTTGGGAGCTGCACGCTTGACTTTTCTCAGTTCATGGGCAGTTATTTTGCGCCTTGGTTTTTCCACACGCTTCTTGCGACCCTGTTGACTATTTTGAATGAAACGCTTGATTGTTCGATGATCACGCTTGAGAAGCTTTGCAATTTTAAGAGTGCTGCATCCCTCTGCAAGATATCTCACTATTTTTGACTTTTCTGAGCCTGTCAAGTCCTTCTTTTGACCCATTTTGCCAAAGGAAAGGAAGTTGCCTAATAATTATGCACACCTAATATAGGGTGTTGATGTCATTAGACCACACCCCTTCTCATTACAGAGATGCACATCACCTAATATGCTTAATTGGTAGTAGGCTTTCGAGCCTATACAGCTTGGAGTAAGACAACATGCATAAAGAGGATGATGTGGTCAAAATACTCATTTGCCTAATAATTCTGCACGCAGTGTACATTCCCCAAAAGTGAAGCATGTTGGTGGCAGCATCATGGCGTGGGGTTGTTTTTTAGTGGCTAGAACTGGGAGACTGGTCATGCTTGAAGGAAAGCTAAATGAAGCAAAGTACAGAGATATTCTTAATGAAAACCTGATCCAGAGTGCTCTGGGCCGAAGACACAGCCAAGACAACACAGGAATAACTATGGGACATCTCTGTAAATGTCCTTGAGTAGACCAGCCAGAGTCTGACTTGAACCCAAATATACATCTCTGGAAAGATCTGAAAATGGCTGTCCACTGATGGTCTCTATCTAACCTTACAGAGCTTGAGAGATTCTGTAGAGAAGAATGGCAGAAAATCCCCAAATCCAGGTGTGCAAACCTTGTGACAACAAAGCAGACCGGAGGCTGTAATCACTGCCAAAGGTGCTTCAACTGAGTCCTGAGTAAAGGGTTTGAATACCTATGTCAATGCAAGATTTTAGTTTTCCCTTTTCCTTAAATTAGCAAAGATTTTTTTTAAATTCTGTTTTCACATTGTCATTGTCATTATGGGGTATTGAGTGCAGAATGATGGGGGGAAACTTGATTTTTAAAAATGTATTACAAGGTAGCAACATAACAAAATGTGAAAAAGTGAAAGGGTCTGTACAGTTTCCAAATTCATTGTATGTTTTTCCCAATCCCTTAGAACCAATGCAGGGATCAGCCCATCTACTTTTGCCTCATTTCTGAACTTTTTTTGTATTTTTTATTGTACATGTTAGATTGAGTGCCCTTTCCTGGAACTAAATGCTAGTTCATTCAAGGTAAATGCGATAAATGTTTAGCATTTATCCCAAAGAGCAGAGAGTTTCAATGTATCAGGTTTGGTACTGTGGATTTATCCCATAACGGGTTTGGTGATGTGAAGGCTTAATACTTGGTGGTGTTTAGGAAATGCTGGTATAATGTTCTTAGGCCATTGAGCAGTTTATCCAGTAAAGTGCCTGATATCAGAATAAATTGTCTTGTTCAGGGATTGGAGGGATTCAGTTCTTTTGAAAGTTAAGACTAGACCATGTACTAAAGACATGTTTAGCATGAACTGCCAAGAAACTCTCTGGAAATGCTCTGTGTTTCTGTGTATAACTCTGGGAATCTCTATACGTCTAATACATCACATAGCTGCAGTGGAAAAAGATTCACCCACAGTAACCCTTTATTGGGTCTTGTCTACTTGTGGTGACTGTATAGTTTACCACAATAAATGGTGGACTGTCACACAATTTCAGATTTATTAATATTGGCTTAAATAAAGATAACTAAAACCTAGAAGATGGGCCAAAAATATCACGCTGTTTGATTTTGGTGCACCTTGGCCAAAGCTAGATGCTGTTCTCTTCCTTACACCACCTCTTGAGTGGTTTACTTTACACCAGTATTTTGTGGAAGAAAATAGCACACACCATTAAAGGGGTTGCCCGCGATATGGATGACCTATCCTCAGGATAGCGTAAAAATAGAAGATGACAGCAGCATATCCAAATGAGGGTCCTTTATTCACCAAACATCCATGAAACAATGTACAAAAAAGTGCAACGTTTCGGCTACGTAGTTCCGGGAGGGAACAACCTGCCTGACCTCTGCATTGCTGGAGGTTTGTAAGGCTCCGTCAGGCCCCATTCACTATAATGGGGACACCTGGAGACCCGTTCACATTCCGGCTATGAGAATCAACCAGAAGAAAACGGCTGCAGTTTGTGTCAGTTCCATCAGAGATTACCGTAGTTATTTTTCAGAAATAACTTATCTCTGACAGAACTGACACAAACTCATCCTCAAAAAAAGACAAGAGTTATTTTAAGTGCAAACTGATGCTAAGGGTACTTTCACACTAGCGTTTTTGTTTTCCGGTATTGAGTTCCGTCCTAGGGGCTCAATACCGGAAAAGAACTGATCAGTTTTATCCCTATGCATTCTGAATGGAGAGCAATCTGTTCAGGATGCATCAGTTCAGTCCCTCTTACGTATTTTGGCCGGAGAAAATACCGCAGCATGCTGCAGTTTTCTCTCCGGCCCAAAAATCCTGAACAGTTGCCGGAATGCCGGATCCAGCATTAATTTCCATTGAAATACATTAACGCCGAATCCGGCCCCAAGTGTTCCAGCAAAACGGATCCGTTTTTTCCATTTGTACATGCGCAGACCATTAAATCTGTGAAAAAAATAAATACCGGATCCGTTTTTCTGGATGACAACCGGAAAGACGGATCCGGTATTGCAATGTATCCGTCTCACAAATGCCTCCGTTTGCATCCAGATTGCCGTAACTACCTGCCGGAATCCTCTGCCGCAAGTGTGAAATTGCCCTAACTGAACATAACCAATGCTCAAAATAAAGGATCTGTTTTTTTTCTGTTCTTCTGACGGATCAGAAGAACGGAAAGCTAAATGGTTATGTAAACCCAGCCTTACAGACACAAAGGAGCCTCCTGTGATGTTCAGAAGCGGCTCAGGAGCTCCGCTCTCTCTGACAAGCCCCCAGTTCCTCTCTGCTGTCTTCTGAGCTTCTGTTTCGAGGGACGGATCTTGCCTGACAACAGGTAGTGGACAACAGTTGTGGAAGTGAGAACCCTTAGTGGCCATGCCTTTGCAGCTTTTTCTCTGGTTGATGCAGACATATTTTTTAAATTAAAGGGGTTCTGCACTTTGTTTTAACTGATGATCTATCCTCTGGATAGATCATCCGCTTCTGATAGTCGGGAGTCCGACACCGGGGACCCCCGCTGATCAGTTGTTTGAGAAGGCACCGGCGCTCCAGCAGTGCCGCGGCCTTCTCACTGTTTACCGCTGGCTGGGGCTAGTGAACAGAGCTTAGCCGCGCCCACGCTAGTTGATACTAGTCGTGACGTCACTGGGCCTGTGGTAAACAGTGAGAAGGCCGCGGCACTGCTGGAGCGCCGGTGCCTTCTCAAACAACTGATCGGCGGGGGTCCCGGGTGTCGGACCCCCGCCGATCAGAAGCTGATGATCTATCCAGAGGATAGATCAGCAGTTAAAACAAAGTGCAGAACCCCTTTAAGTGATTTAGAAATTTGCTTGTTACACCATTCTCACATCTTTCTTGTGTGAGCGTACATGGACTCTTTCAAATTGGAAAATTGTCATGTTTTGCGTGATCTAACAGAGAAATGTAATATTTTATTGTCGGACAAGCCATATAAATGTAACATAAGTAAATGCCTACTATTAGATACCTCTACTTAAACACAGATGATGCAGATTTGCCATCTTTCAACTTCCAAAATCTAAGACCCTATTATGTTGTATATCTCTTATATGAAGTTTTATCATAAATATTAGAATTTGTGTTCTTCTATCCGCTTTTAGGCAACACTAAGATTTGTTTGTAGAACATTTCATGCTAGAGACCACCAGCATCCGTCTGTCTGGGAATCCTTGAGTCAGTGTTACGTTAGGTGAATCACAGGGGGTCCGTCTCCCGTTACATGTTCTGTGCCCAAAGACGTTTGATGGATCTCTTTTGGCTTTCCTAGTCCGGCTGCTTTCCAACACTCAACAGTTTTATGTGGCACAGGGCTTTGGGATAAATCATTAGCCGAACAATAAAGCTATGTTAATTTGATTAAAAATCATATAGTTCCCGTCGATGTACAAGGATTTAGCACACACTGCCAAAACACACAAACTCTCTGCGTCTGACTTGCAAAATAAAAGTGAGTAGTGTTTCTGATATTTGCTGTTTTATGGAATTTTTACCGTCAGAATGGATTAATAATTGCGAGCGCTGCTTTCAGTTGTAATTTGTGTGCTTCATTCCACTTTTGGGAGTTTCTGGTGAGCCCTTTTGAAGCTGCATAGAGATTTTACAAGATTTAAAAGGTATACATTGTAATTACGAACACAGACTAATGTGCAGTGAAGAGGCTTACCATGTTCTCCATGTTTCTTTGTGAAGAGATTTAGATGATCATAGATGATCATCACAATGTCTAATATGTGTGATATGCCAACTTCCATCAGGTATCGTAATGCAGAGATATTCTCCCATGAAAGGTAACGCTTCTAGGGGAGGACACTAGAACATGTAACTACGACTAGTGCAGAACTATAGAGACTCTGTGGTATCATACAAGCACTTAATAATATTAATATTTGTTAATGCTTGAAGAATAATTAAACTTTTTCCAAAGTCAACATTTTTGAAAAGTTTCACAATTTAAACCCTCATAAACCATTTACTTTTTGGTTAACATTTTGACTTAATGATTCACTGTGTTCCATGTTATTTCTTGTGTCCTCAATCCATATACATTGATCCTTCCCAAATTTTTCAGATTGCCCTTGGAAACATACATCAGTTTAGGTCCACAGATATGTCACTTAACAGCTTAATGCCATGTTCACATCTTTCACAAACATTTCCGGCAGGCTGTTCCTGAGTTCACCGGATCTGTCATTGCCAGATTCTCTAGGTTATGGGCCGGATCCCCATTGACTGCAATGAGGTCCGGCGGTGATCCAGCTGCTTTCCGCATAAAAGCCGCTTTGTCCGGGCGACAGCCGCCATTTATGCAGGATCAGGCAGCCGGATCATCTCTGACGGAGATGTTACCATCACAGTGTCACCATCATCCAAGCTATCATTCTATGGCAGCAAGAAAACAATACCCTTCTGCATTAAGCGTTAAGGACCTGCTCACCAGTGGAGTACCAAGGGGGGGGCAGGGGCGGCCCGCCCCGGTTGCCACTCACAAGGGGGGTGCCAGCCGCGACTGAGGATAAAAAAAAAAAAAAAAAAATGTGGCGAGTGGGCCAGGCGTGGCGCTGTGATAGGGGCAGGGCTCCAGATGGTCTCTCCCTCCCCCTGTGCTGCTGCTGCCGCGATCAATAAGAAGAGGGACAGGGCCGGGGGAGGGGCTGTGGCCACTGCGCCACCAATGAAGATAACTGACCTGTTAATACAAATGCAGGAGGCGGGTGCCGGAATCAAATAGCCGGCACCCGACCTCTATTACAGGGAGCTGCGATCAGCCTCATCAGCGGCAGTTAACCCCTCAGGTGCCGCTCCCTGTCATAGAGGTCGGGTGCCGCTATTTGATTCCGGCACCCGCCTCCTGCATTTGTATTAACAGGTCAGTTATCTTCATTAACATTGAGTGCGGCCCCCCCAGTATAATAAACATTGAGTGCGGCCCCCCCAGTATAATAAACATTGAGTGCGGCCCCCCCCAGTATAATAAACATTGAGTGCGCCCCCCCCAGTATAATAAACATTGAGTGCGGCCCCCCCAGTATAATAAACATTGAGTGCGGCCCCCCCCCCCCAGTATAATAAACATTGGTGGGCAGTGGGCAGTGCCAATGAGGGTTAAAAAATAAAAAATTAACTCACCTCCTCCAATTGATCGCGTAGCTGCTGCCGGTCTCCTTGTAATTTCTTCAGGACCTGTGGTGACGTCACTGAGCTCCAGCCTCTATCACATGGTCCATTACCATGGTGATGGATCATGTGATGTATCATGTGATGAGCTCAGTGACATCACCACAGGTCCTGAAGAAAGTACATGAGACCGGCTGCTACGCGATCAATTGGAGGTGGTGAGTTAATTTTTATTTATTTTTTTAACCCTCATTGGCACTGCCCACCAATGTTTATTATGTTGGGGGGGGGGGGCGCACTGTGCCACCAATGTTTATTATACTGGGGTGTTGGGGGGGGGGGGCGCACTGCACCACCAATGTTTATATGTTTATTATGCTAGGGAGGGGGGGCGCACTGCCCACCAATGTTTATTATGTTGGGGGGACACACTGCGCCACCAATGTTTATTATACTAGGGTGTTGGGGGGGGGGCGCACTGCACCACCAATGTTTATATGTTTATTATACTAGGGAGGGGGGGCGCACTGCGCCACCAATGTTTATTATGTTGGGGGGGCGCACTGCGCCACCAATGTTTATTATACTGGGGTTTAAGGGGGTGCAGGTTTTTATTTTATTAAGGAAGGGTTAAGGGGTCTATTAAGGGGTGGTTAATGGATTTTATTAAGGGGGGTTAATGGGTTTATTTCGTTAGGGGGTGTGCAGAGGTTTATTTTATTAAGGGGTTTTATTTTTATTTATAAATATTATTGAAAACATTGAAAAAAGTTTGTGCATGTTTTCTTAACTTTCTTGGGGGGGGGTGCCAAACAAAGGGTTCGCCCCGGGTGCCAAATGCTCTAGGTACGCCCCTGCTGCTCACACTGTGGATCTTGACACCAGTTTCTGCCTCTGCCCCGTTGAATGGTGACTTCTAATGGTGGCTGTGTCTTCCTGGCACGGTTGTGGCTTTAAACCACCTGCCTGCGAACATAAGCTCCACCTCCCATTGAAAACAGAGGGAGACAGGCAACACATGGTGGCCAGAATTTTGGCACAAGTCCATGCCCAAATTCAGATGGCAAATTCCACTGTGTGACCGGCCCTAAAGGAGTACTGGCTTATCACTAGGGGCTTAGTAGTGAACTAAGCTGGAAATGTGGGCTACAGTATAAATATCAGATATGTTTTATTGGTCTTTTGTCTTGTTTTATCCGTTGTTATGTGTTCTGTGTACATTGCTTTGAACTTGTTGCTCTTCCTGGCAGATTCCTGTGTGATGAGCAGTATCGGCAGTCTGCCCGGAAGTACACACACGATGATACACATCAACGACATACCTGTGGTCTTGTGTTCTAGTAACAGTTGACGTTAATGAACATAGCCGGAAGTGTAGGTTAGTCACTAAGTGATCCAACAAGTGGTTTCCCATCTAGTGTGGGATTTGATGGGGAATTTAAAACACATGGAGGATACCCCACATTTAAGAAGTAATTTAGTTTTTTACTCCAAACCAAAGACTTTAAAGCAAATTGTTTAAAATCTTTCTATATAATTTGACTTATCAAGTCATGGAGAACTGATTGACTATAACCAAAGTTAATCTATAGCAAAGAATTGCTGATGAGATGTACCAGTCTAACTTTCTCTAGAGGTTGCAGACATATCGGTGCAACAGAATGAATTTTGTCAGCTACATACACTAGCATGATCAGTGGACTGTGTCCCATACATCAAATGTACCCTTGCCCTGATGGAGGCCAATAAAGTGTCCTTTTGGTCTCCATCAGACCTGTTTTCTTTGAGAAAAAATATATATACTGCAGAGAATATCCCTCCAGCCCCAGTGCTAAAGACATATTTGGATAGACATTACATACATTCAATGACCAAACATACAAGAGAATGCAGCACTATATACCTAGTATACCCACAGATGTCTTCTCTGATAATACACATTCTTTTTCCTTGTCTTCTCCATTCAGACCAGACCACCATGATGATTTCTTTCAGCCATGTCTCGTCTTTGCAGAGTTTGCCACACAGACATCTTTGGTTACTCACTTTTCCATCATCCTCCCCCTCCTGGTGTCCCAACAGTGTTATCCTGTAGCTACCCTCAATACTATGCCCGTTGTGCTCCCCAATGCCCCCAAAAACTATATTGTGGATAAAATAATGCCTTACAGATAGCCCTGCATAGTAATAGTTCTCCCCAAAGTCACACCAATAATAATTCTCCTCAGAGTGCCCTCATTAATAATGGTCTCCTATAGTTCCCCCAAAAGTGATAATTCTCCCTGAGATGGCCCCCATTTCTAGTAGTGCCCTCCATATTATGCCCAACAATAATAATGCCCCCAATAGTAATAATGCCCCCATATTGCCCCCAGCAGTGATAATTCCCCTACAGTGCTCCCAGTAGTAATAAAGCCCCCATAGTGCCCCCAAAAATAATAAGGCCCATAGAGCCCTCAGTAGTAATAAAGCCTCTTTATAGTGGATAGAGTAGTAATAAAGCCCCTATTACCTCCTAGCACTTCTAATGCCTCCTTTAATGCCCCCAGGAGATGTAATGCCCCTATAGTGCTCTCAGTAGCTATAATGTCACCTGTATTGCCCCCAGTAATTATAATACCCCCTTTAATGCCCTTAGTAGTTATAATACACCCTGTAGTTCCCCCAGTAGTTATAATGCCCCCTATAATGCCCACAAGAGTTATAATGTCCTTTAAAGTGCAAAAGTAGTTATAATGCCCCCTGTTGTGCCCCTAGTAGTTATAATGCTCCAGTAGTAGTGACAACAACAAAAAAATTAAATACTCACCTGTCTCCTGCTCTATGCCACCATCTGTGATGATGCCTGTGTCGTCACGCCAGCTGTGACCTGGTGCATGCAGTCACCATGATGTCATCTTTTCACAGCCGCCTGTGTTGCTTGCCTGGTGGCTTGTTGGTTATGAGATTGGATTGAAGGGTGGTGATGAGAGTTACAGTATTCAAATGCAGGGCCCTATGCAAAATTTTGGGGGCCCAATCTTCAGATGTTTTGCCCTAGCAACACCCTGGAACACTGATGGGCACTTTGGGCAGGCATGGGCCCCCAGGAGCCTCGGGTCCTTGGCGGCCACCCAAAACAGTCTAATTGTAATCCACCATTGAGCTTAGATTTTACAAATAAGCATTATCTGAATTAGCGGGGGCAAATTAGGTACTATTATGTGCTCAGGAAGGGCCCTTGACACACTATGTAAAATGTCCTGCAGCAGTATCCATCCATAACTTGACCTGCGGTGTTGATTTTAAGTCCTCAGTTTGTCAATTTAAGAGTAAGACGTAGGGTTGGGCGATATACCGGTATCACGATATACCGCGGTATTAAAAAAAACGGCGATATGGCGATATCGCTGTTTTCTAATTACCGCGGTATTTCGTGACGTCATAGAAGCGGTCATGTGCGCTGACCGCTTCTAAATCTGCTTCCGCGGCCGCCCGCCCCAGCATGAACCGATACTGGACATTTGCAGAGTACTTGTACTCGTGCAAATGTCCCCGATACCACTGCCGATACCTGCTGGCCGCTTGCGGCGGCAGTCTTAGCAGTTCGGCGTGGGGGAAGGAATTCTGTGACTGGCATTCCCGGCACCCGACCTCTGAGAGGACGCTGTGATCCGCGCAATTAACCCCTCAGGTGTGGCACCTGAGGGGTTAATTGCGCGGATCACAGCGTCCTGTCAGATGTCGGGTGCCGGTAATGTTCTTCAGTCTCTGCATGTTAGTGGGCAGTGAGCAGCATGTTAGTCAGCAGCATTATACTCACGTGCGCCGTGGCCGCCGGGCGCTCCTTCTCATAGGTCTGTGCGGCGCATTGCTAATGCTATAAGCATTAGCAATGCGCCGCACAGACAGAAGAAGGAGCGACCGGTGGCCACGGCGCACGTGAGTATAATGCTGCTCACTAACATACCATAGAAGCCTGTAGCGTCCTGACTGCCATGGTAACCGATCGGAGCCCTAGCATTACACTGCTGGGACTCCGATCGGAACTGCCCACTGCCACCAATGATGGGAGGGGAGGGGGACCCTGTGGCCACTGCCACCAATGATTAATACTAGGGGGGGGGGGGGGTTGAGTTACCAGAGGGGGCTGATAAGAGGGAGAGGCTGGGGGGCTGATCAGAGGCTGGGGGGCACATGAGAGGCTGATAAGAGGCTGGGGGCACATGAGAGGCTGGGGGGCTGATGAGAGGCTGGGGGGCTGAATTAACCCTGTAATGTTTTTGTTGTTACTAGAAGTCAATTGACTAGTTACAGATACCCGAAATGGTGAAAAATGACATATAAAAGTATAACAATTAACGTCTCCTTGTGGCTGCCCCCATACAGTGTAACGTCTCCTTGTGGCCGCCCCCATACAGTGTAACGTCTCCTTGTGGCCGCCCCCATACAGTATAACGTCTCCTTGTGGCTGCCCCCATACAGTATAACGTCTCCTTGTGGCTGTTCCAATACAGTGTAACGTCTCCTTGTGGCTGCCCCCATACAGTATAACGTCTCCTTGTGGCCGCCCCCATACAGTATAACGTCTCCTTGTGGCCGCCCCCATACAGTATAACGTCTCCTTGTGGCTGTTCCCATACAGTATTACATCTCCTTGTGGCTGTTCCCATACAGTATAACCTCTCCTTGTGGCTGCCCCCATACAGTGTAACGTCTCCTTGTGGCCGCCCCCATACAGTATAACGTCTCCTTGTGGCTGCCCCCATACAGTATAACGTCTCCTTGTGGCTGCCCCCATACAGTATAACGTCTCCTTGTGGCTGTTCCCATACAGTGTAACGTCTCCTTGTGGCCGCCCCCATACAGTATAACGTCTCCTTGTGGCTGTTCCCATACAGTATTACGTCTCCTTGTGGCTGCCCCCATACAGTATAACGTCTCCTTGTGGCTGCCCCCATACAGTGTAACGTCTCCTTGTGGCCGCCCCCATACAGTATAACGTCTCCTTGTGGTCGCCCCCATACAGTATAACGTCTCCTTGTGGCCACCCCATACAGTATAACGTCTCCTTGTGGCTGTTCCAATACAGTGTAACGTCTCCTTGTGGCTGCCCCCATACAGTATAACGTCTCCTTGTGGCCGCCCCCATACAGTATAACGTCTCCTTGTGGCTGTTCCAATACAGTGTAACGTCTCCTTGTGGCTGCCCCCATACAGTATAACGTCTCCTTGTGGCTGTTCCCATACAGTATTACGTCTCCTTGTGGCTGTTCCCATACAGTGTAACGTCTCCTTGTGGCCGCCCCCATACAGTATAACGTCTCCTTGTGGCTGCCCCCATACAGTATAACGTCTCCTTGTGGCTGCCCCCATACAGTATAACGTCTCCTTGTGGCCGCCCCCATACAGTATAACGTCTCCTTGTGGCTGCCCCCATACAGTATAACGTCTCCTTGTGGCTGTTCCCATACAGTGTAACGTCTCCTTGTGGCCGCCCCATACAGTATAACGTCTCCTTGTGGCCGCCCCATACAGTAGTGTCTCCTTGTGGCTGCCCCCCATACAGTATAACGTCTCCTTGTGGCTGCCCCCATACAGTGTAACGTCTCCTTGTGGCTGCCCCCATACAGTATAACGTCTCCTTGTGGCTGTTCCCATACAGTATTACGTCTCCTTGTGGCTGTTCCCATACAGTGTAACGTCTCCTTGTGGCCGCCCCCATACAGTATAACGTCTCCTTGTGGCTGCCCCCATACAGTATAACGTCTCCTTGTGGCTGCCCCCATACAGTATAACGTCTCCTTGTGGCCGCCCCCATACAGTATAACGTCTCCTTGTGGCTGCCCCCATACAGTATAACGTCTCCTTGTGGCTGTTCCCATACAGTGTAACGTCTCCTTGTGGCCGCCCCATACAGTATAACGTCTCCTTGTGGCCGCCCCATACAGTAGTGTCTCCTTGTGGCTGCCCCCCATACAGTATAACGTCTCCTTGTGGCTGCCCCCATAAAGTGTAACGTCTCCTTGTGGCTGCCCCCATACAGTGTAACCTCTCCTTGTGGCTGCCCCCATACAGTATAACGTCTCCTTGTGGCTGCCCCCATACAGTATAACATCTCCTTGTAGCTGCCCCCATACAGTATAACGTCTCCTTGTGGCTGCCCCCATACAGTATAACGTCTCCTTGTGGCTGCCCCCATAAAGTGTAACGTCTCCTTGTGGCTGCCCCCATACAGTGTAACGTCTCCTTGTGGCTGCCCCCATACAGTATAACGTCTCCTTGTGGCTGCCCCCATACAGTATAACGTCTCCTTGTGGCTGCCCCCATACAGTATAACGTCTCCTTGTGGCTGCCCCCATAAAGTGTAACGTCTCCTTGTGGCTGCCCCCATACAGTGTAACGTCTCCTTGTGGCTGCCCCCATACAGTATAATGTCTCCTTGTGGCCCCAAGTGTTTTTTTCTTCTAAATGGGCATTTATCGCGATAAATATCGTTATTGCGATAAATTTCTTAATATCGTTATCGTGGGAATATTTTTGATATCGTCCAACCCTAGTAAGACGTGACTTTGCGATGCAAATAGTGAAATCTGCGGCAAACCCGCAGATTTTATGCAATGAATTCCACAACTTCACATAATTTGGAATTCTAGAAGATACGTCCCCTGTGAACATACCGCCCCTACGGTGTATTTTCATGTCACAGGCAAATAATGATTTCCAGAAATTTCAGTAAAAGCGCATAGCAGATTTGCTGTGATTTCGCAAACAAGCACGTGAATTAACCCTGACAGTCTATCTAGTATTAGCCTTCCTGACCAGTTGCCAGAAACAGGTGCTATTGGATTGCAAACAAGATGTGTAATTTAATCTTTGTTAATCCTTGGGCTTTATGTTGTGTTCCTTATTTAATCCAAGGGACTGAATCCATTTAAAACTCTCCTTTGCATCCACACAAAGGAGGGAGCGATGTTGTGCTTATGGTTTCCTTTGAAAAACGATACATTGTTATGGTGATATTTAGAAAATAGATGGTAAATTAGACATGTCACTCCTTCCTTGAGAAGCTCTAGCTTGCTCGCTAAGGCTGAGTTTACATCAGCGCTCAGTCTTTCCGTTCTCCGGCTCCGTTTTAGGATCAGGAGAACTGGATTCGGCACATAACGTAGCTGAACGGAGCCTATGGACCCCGTAGACGGGGTCCGTTAGGTTTCCACTCAGAAGAAGATTTTTGAAACCGAGACAAAAGTTGTGCGCGCAGGACTTTTGTCTCCACTTCAAAAATCTTCCTTTGAGCTGAAACTCAACAAAAAATTTTTTTTTGTGCTGCGTCCCCCTCATTTATCAGGTAATCGGCGGTGCATTCACACCACTAGTTCATCACTAACGAGTATTACTATGAACATTAGCTAGTGATGATCTGTTCAATTCTCGACCATATGTATTTTGTAGTCCGCAGAAAAAACAGATACGCAAAAAATATGGATGACGTGTGTGCATTCCGGAACAGCTGGCCCCTAATAGAACAGTCCTATCCTTGTCTGTAAGGTGGACAAAAATAGGACATGTTCTATTTTTTTGCAGAACGGAAATACGGACATACAGAATAAGAAACAAACAGAAATGCCTCTTTACACGAGCCAACACAGCAGGCATAGGTGGCTCACTTCATGCAGTAAGGGTACAGAGGGGTGGTAACCAGTTGGGGAGGGGGGGGGGGGGGTCTGCCCAGTCTGAAAATATCAGCACTGATTGGATAGAGTCAGTCTGTGCAGGTACACGCCCCCAACTGGTTACCTCCCCTCTGTACCCTTACTGCAGACTGCTGGCAATTCATTCATAACTTCTAGCAGAAATAATAAAGGAACGGCACAACTTAGAGCCATAAGAACAGATGCTCCAGAATTGTTATTACATGGGGAATGCATGGAGCTATTAAAACAGGCATGTCAGGAGAGGTGACAGCTCCTCTTTAATGTGGCTTCATTTTACCCTTTCTATGACGGCCGCTGCAACCCCTTACTTATTACAGCAATGTGAAACTGCCGTCAGATAGTTCTGCAGTTTCTTTTCTAATTCAGTCCATTGATGTGCCCGATAATGTTTTAAGCATTACTAATCGACCTGTCCCTTGTGATTCACTGATTACACAGACTTTGTACACAGTGATTGAGTTAGATCTTTGAGCCATTCGTGGGTAAAATTAAAGATGAGTGTGAGAGTTTTTTTTTTCTTTCCTTTCCTGTATAGAAATGTGGGATATTCCTGGATTCTATTGATTTAATTAGCTTGATTGCCTTTTATTAATTTCAGATGCCCTGCCTGGAACAAAAAAAAACAAAAAAGCCATCCATGTTCAAAGTATTTGCCTTGCAGCACAACAGAAACATGTTTTGTGTTACTTTGAAGAGCGACCCCATTCTCGTGCTCCGCAGACACCGTGCGGACGGATTGAGACCATATCCCATTACTCAGAACTCAAGAAGATATAGTAAACCTTGCAAAAATTAATTAAGGGAATGTTTTTTCGAAACCAAGTAATTTGGGTTGGTACATTTCAGCTTCTGCCGCTGCAGAGTAAACAGCTGGGAAAAAAAAAATATAAATAGTTGGAGCGATGTAAGAAAAACATCATTAGGAAATTCTCTCGGGGATCAAACAGGTCTTTCTATGCCCTGTCGTGGCATTCAGGAATCAAGACCTTAGGGTGAGATGTTCCTGCTTCCAAGATTGGTGTGCAGAGTAAATATTCCCCAAAGGATGCAAAATTGTAGCAAAACCAAAGAAAATAGAGGAAGAATTTTCATGCAGGATGCCCGCGTGCCCAGCATAACCACAAAGGTCCTTAATTCAAAGGCAAGTAAAGAAATCTTCAGTGTATTCGGACATTCGGCTGTCCTGAAAGTGAAAGTAGACTGGTTAAAATCGCTGGTTCTTTAGCTTTTATGTTGGGAACAGAAGCCGTTTATCTGCCACCAGTAGCCATATTTTTAGATTGAAAGGCACGATGTGCCCCTTGCATTTATCATTTTGCCAACTTTGTGCCAAATAGTTAAAGGGGTATTCATGTTAAACAAGCTATCCCCTATCAGATTGGTGGAGATCCTACCACTGGGACCCCCACTGATCACGAGAACTGGGGCTCAACTCCCTGTGAAGCCTCCCTGATATTGACAGCGTGGCTAGTCGGAAAAGCGAGCATCTGCTCCATTCATCTCTATGGGCGCTCCGTTGATAGGTGAGCACTCTACTGTGTATAGGAGATAACTTGTTTTAACCAACATACCCCTTTATTCATGTATCCTGCATATCCAAGTGATTTTTATAGAAATCAGGTCTGGTTAAAGGGAGTCTGCCACCTGGAAATTCACTGGTAGGGCTAGCTCAGCTGAATGTAATTATGCTTTTCTCTTACTGATCCGCTGCTTCATTTTGGAGAATAAAGTGCTTTTAATCCATATGCAAACGAGTAGTTAAGTGCACTGAGGGCGGGTCTAAGCTGCTTTGTGTACCGTTGCTCCTCCTGCTTCCTCTGCCAGTCCCTCTCCGTCTCCTTCTTGGTTGACAGGGTCAGGTTCCTGCATAGTCATCTTGCCTGGCCCAAGAAGGACAGGGGGCAGCTGGTAGAGGAAGCATGAGGAACAATGGTCTACAAAGTAGCTTGGACCCACCCTCATTGCACCAGATTGTTCATATGCATATGGATTTAAAGTCCTTTTTCTCCAGAATGAAGCAACAGATTACTAGGTGAAAAGTATCTTTACATTCAGCTTAACTAGTCGACAAGGCATGGTGCCAGATTTAAAAGTGGTTTTCCTGGTGGCTGACTCCCTTCAAAAACTAACTGACATTCTTTAGGCCCTGCCCCTGGGAATCTCCAAAACCCACCTGGGAGTTCCCACTTCTGGGCTTACATAAGCCCTGTCTATTTCTAGCCTAGGACAGCCTGAATTTGCCAGAATTGTCCCAGAAAATTAGGAACAGTCCATGCAAATTCGGGATTGTTGGCAGCAATGCCTTTAAGCAAAAACGTTTGAGGCCACCAATTTAGATGTAGATCTAGACAGTTCACCTTGGAATAGTTATAGAGAGAGCTTCAGTTTTTATCTTTTTTCTCCAGTGGTGTTCTGATGACAAAGATGTGCTTTACTGACAGCTTAGACCTAGTAATTGGCTGCAGTGGTCTTGCACCGATACAGCATGTTATCGCTTCTGGAAAGTGGTCAAAGACCAGCAGTAGACCCCAAGAGCATCGGCACTGAAGCGGCAGGGATTATTTATATTTTTTATTTCAGAACATTTTCCTACAGTCTGTTTTTATGTTTTTAATGCTAGGAGTGCCCCCTTAAACAATAGGAAAACATCAATCCACTGCATAGAGAGCCAATACATTTGAATAGTAATATAATAGTAATAATACATTGTAAACCACTGCTCTCTCCTAATGGAGCTCAGCTAATGAGCAGCAAAGCACTGGGGAAAATAAATAGCAGGTAGGCACCACCTATAAATAGCAGGGTCAAAAAGATGGATCCAGAATGTAAAATCCAAATAATGCTTTATTTCTTCATTTACAATTGTGATACAGAACAGTTTTCCATGTGATTCCCTGCTGCCGCGTTTCGACTTATGTGGTCTTAGTCATAAAGCATTATTTGTATGTTACCTGCTGGATCCATCTTTTTGATCCTGCTGTTCATGTTAAGGAGCTTGGACTAACTCTCGGATCCGTGCAGGATTGAATTTCAAATCTCTCCACCTGACGTCCACACATTAGCAAGACACCACCTATAGATACTTACAGGTTCTGTCATACATATCATCGCTCACAACTGGACATCTGCCACTAAGGGATATGCCATAAGTGCTTGATGGGTGTGGGGAGAGAGGGAATTGTGGGCAAACTCAGCCCATCTCCATTGACTTTAGTGGACAAAGTGCTGGCTTTGAATTGTCCAACAAGCGTCACTAGCCCCCCTCCCCCTAATTCTCCTAACTATTCTAATAATATGAGGGTCCCAGAATAGGATTAGATTTTTATAGGATATCCTGTAATTATGCCATATATGATTAAAGGGGTATTACTTTCACATGACGTTATCCCCTATTCACAGGATAGGGGATACCTATTAGATTAGTAAGGGACTCCCACTCATTACATGAATAGGGACTACTGAAGATTTCCCCCTGGAATTAACAAAATGGGCAGTTGGGCATGCATGCAGCCGCTCCATTCATTTCTATGGGAGTTCTGGAGATAGCTGCACTCTATAGTTGGCTATTTCCCAAACTTCCATAGAGATAAATGGAATGGCAGTGTGCATGCCCGACATGCATCTGTTCATTTTGGGGGGCTCTGAGGGATACTCGGTACCTATTGTGATCAAAGGTGGTCCGAGCAGTAGGACCCCCGCCAGTCTAATAAGATATCCCTTATCCTGTGGGGATAACTTTGTGACCGGAATACCCATTTATCACCATTATCACTGTGTCGGTGGTGTTTTTTTGG